>NW_019154090.1:2512614-2570980 GCF_002288905.1 Enhydra lutris kenyoni | reverse complement strand
CATGTGAGTCCATGTGTGTGCAAGCATGTGTGCATCTATGCGTGCATGTGTGGCATGTGTGCAAACACATGTGCATCTCTGTGTGTGTACGTCTGCAGCTATGTGTGCATGCATATGTGTACCTGCGTCTGGTAGCATGTTGCAAGTACGCGTATATCTATGTGTGAGTGCACACGTGTGCACCTGTGCATGCACACGCACACGCATCTGTGTCTGATTGCGTGTGTGCACATCCATGTGTGTGCACGTGTGTGTGTAGAGAGAGAGAGAGCATTTTTTCACAACAATGAAATAATAAGTTGCACATTATTTTATAGTCTGTTTTTATTCCTTCAGGAACTTTTCAGAAACTTGTCCTTGTGTTTCCAGGACAAAACAGCACGGGCATGTAGCAACCCTCCATACTCTCCGTGGGATAAGCCCGTCCCGCTCAATCAACAGCAGCATTGTGCCGGGGACTGCAAAGGGACACAGGACGGTGCCTAATTCAGTATCTCCCCAAATGGGAAAATTTAACTGCTGGTAATTTCCCAAGGAATCTTGATCGTATATGGATAAAGTTGTCTTTATTTTAATCATTATATATTTTAATCTGGCTCAAGAAATTATAGAAATAGCATACCAAGGCAATAATTTCTTAGAATTTTAAAGGATTAGATCTAAGCACTATTTAAGTTAAAATAAAAAGATTTAAAGAAAAAAAGTCCTAAATAACTAACTTGGGAGGCTTTCAGATTCCACAAAAATGATTGAAACGAAAGAGTGCCTCAGATGACCAAAGTTTAAAATACAGGAACATGACTTCTACGACCACCTTCCCGTCACCATCAGGACTCCCAAGTGTCTCCCAGGATTTCTGTTCTGAACACCGTGGAGGGATGAATGCCTTCTTGCGTTTCCCTTTACATACCTGCTTGACTATTTTCTGGGGGAAATATTGCTAGAAAGGGAAATGCCGTGTCTAATGGCTGGAATGTTTGAAGAACTGCAGGTTTATAAGGCCCCGATCCTCCCTGACCCTGAACGCGAACCCGCACACCCCAGCCACGTGCAGAAGGCGGCTTGCTAGCTCGGAGGACCGTGCAAGTGAGACATCCTGAGGCTCGTGCTCAGGGACCAGCGGTCTGGGCATCAGAGTCTGCCCCCAGCCCGAGCTCTCCTACACCCCCATCTGTCCCCACATGTTTCTCCCACTTTCTGGCCCCTGCCTCTCCCTGGGACCTCATGCTCCCTCTCTCCCTCCCTTCCTTTTTACCCCCAGAGAGAAGCCTGTGTAAATTTTGAATTTAGAAAACAATACACTGTTCGACATTTTGATATTTATCATTCAAACTAAAAGAAATGTGAGCTGATATTTATTTTACTAATGAGGATTTCGGATGGCTTACTTTTTAGCGTAGAAACTGCCACGAAGCAGTACGTGGCCTCCTACACCCGACACGTGGCCCTGGGTGGACATTCTCACCAGGAAACGCCACGGCCTCCCCTTGCCCCTGATATGCGTTCCTCCCATGTCTCTGCACTCCGGCAGGAGACAGTGCCGAGCGGGCATCTTGGCCTGGCCCCCTGGCCCCTGGCGGGCCTCCCTGGAACACAGAGACAACGGGGTAAGGGCCTCCACACCTGGCATGGGCTCTTCACCCCACAAATCATGTCATTATCTCATACTTAACTCTTTCTAATCCAATCACTGGTAAAATTCGTTTTAAAACTGTATATACCTACTCTGAATTAAAGTCATAATTGTTTGTACTAACAAGGTAACTGTAGAAATAAAACAAGGACATAGAGGGGTGGTCTTAGAGTCTCCCTTGATGCCAGAGCCGGTGGAAGACCCCAGCTGGCAGCCGTGTGTGCTCCCAGGAGCACAGCCGGAGGCCCGCGGGCAGGTGAACCCACACGCGGCAGCTCCCAGCCTCCCGCCACCGACCCCGCGGGCGGCAACCGGGCGGCAGACGACCACAGGGCTGCTCCTGCCACGAGTCCCAGGATCTGTCAAGCCGCACCCCACCGCAGAGCCCCAGCAGCTCCAGCTGGATCACTACCCACCGGCAGCCTCCCCTGCCCCCCAGCCCATTCCATGCGTGGCCCACACCAGGCTCAGAGCCGACACCAGCTTAGACACCAAATAAATGTGCAACTGAGTACAGGTTCGTCAGCGGGGGTGCACGGCTAGGGTATATAGACCTGGCCAGGGAGAGAGACATCAGCACGGGGATCTCCCTGATCTTTCTGGGCAGAAAAGAAGAGGGAAACAGCCAGGTTCAAGCAGATTGGGGCCGGCTCCCACAGTAACCCTGATCTGAGCTCTACTCAGTGTCTCACGATGCCTGGGCTGCCCGGTCCGATTTCCGGGAGCAGCCCAACCCCTCCAGTGTTTACTGGGATCCTCCGACACCCAGCGGCTCCGTCTCCTCTCACGGAGAGCGTGTGGCTGCCCCAGACAGCAGCTGCTCCCGGTACAAGGGAAGCATCAGAGCATGCAGCGAGAGGCCTGGGTGGATTTTTGTCCATATATCATGGCTCCAACAAGAGAAAGATAAACTCATTTTTAATCTACCTCAGGGCGTGCAATCAAGTGCCAAGGCAGCCAGGTTCATCCTTCAGGGCATGATTAAGAAAATCAAATTCTGGCTTATTCATGTCATTTTTCCTTAAAGTTTGCGGGGAAGAAGCACGGCAGCCCCCGATGATCAAATTATCAGATCCTGTGCGCTCCGGCTGTATTAAAATGTTCTATTCCATCAGCTCCTTCAGCGCCGGAGAGCGGTCCGAGTGCGAGAGCCTCCCCTGGAAGCAAAGAAACCCACAGCAGCCAGTGAGAACGTGGGCACGTTTTAAAAAGAAACGATAAATGTACTTTAACCACGTATGTGTCGGAGTGTTGTTTGGATGTACGCGGTCTTTCTTTGTATGGGAAACCATTTGGTACGGGGGGTGGGGGTGGAAAACCGGAAACAAAAACAAAACCGAGGCATCATGTCCACTCTCCTTGTGTCTTCGTGGATATAAACTCCTCGTGATCAGGAGAAAAATAATTAGGCAGCGTCTCCGGAGACCTGAGTCCTGGGCCTGGGTCTCTCTGAATGGCTGCTGTTCGGCCTGAAGTGAGTCTCTTCTTTGTTCTGAATTTTTGTTAAGTACAGAACAGTATTTAGTATATGGACCAAAAGAGACTCGATACTGTTTCACTTAGAATGAAAATATGTTGATGGATTTATTGAATTCTCAGATTAGCCATGTTCATAATAAAAATATTAATAAGAAAATCAGTACTATTCTGTGGACCCTCAAAGGTTAACCTCTAGTCCATGCCAAGCTAACAGCACAGAGGATTTCTAATATCATCTATTCCTGAAAATGGACTTGGGGGCTCAGTGTAACCTGGAGGCCACCTTGCCCGTGCCCAGGGTCCTAAGGATCTCGGAGCCCCTCCCATTGTCATCTCACCTGGCCCTGGTTTATCACAGACACATCCGTGTGCGAACGGGACCGCCCATTTCCTTGTTAAGTTTTAGAAGCGGTCTTGCTGTCTGTCCACAGGGCTTGTTAGCTTCAATTTATCTCCACTTAAATTCGGAACCTGATTCTGGATAATAATGGATCTGAAATTGAAAGCATAGAGTGGAAGCATTATTAATGTGCAGTCTTCACCACATGCACACACGTGTGCAAACACAGGTGCATACACACATACATGCATGTGAAAACACATGCACGCATATACACACGCGCACACCATGCATGTACACACGCACGTGCACACACATACACGTGCATGCACACACACATGTGCATGCACACACACACAAAGGGCAGATGAAGGATTCAGACCCGCTCCCATTCTCCAGGCAGAAACCACCGTCTCACCCCTCTGTGATTTTGAGACTTCTCATTTATTCATGATCAAACATCAGGTAAGGGGAGCCTCTCTCCCAAACAACTGCTTGTTTTCAAGAATTGCAGGAACCCGCGATGCACACCACTGGGCGTTCACTCGCCACTGCAGAGCCGAAATGAAAGCGAGAGAAAGGAAGGCGCGTGATCTTGCTGGAATGTTTATATTGTTAGCGATAACCTCAGGACTGGAAAACCCTAGGAGGTGCCCCACCTTCCATCCCTCTGCAGAAGAGGAAAGCTATAGGCACCCTTCGGGGGAGGGGGCTCCGTGATTAGTGCTCCCCGCGCGC
This sequence comes from Enhydra lutris kenyoni, assembly GCF_002288905.1. NCBI lineage: Eukaryota > Metazoa > Chordata > Mammalia > Carnivora > Mustelidae > Enhydra > Enhydra lutris. The sequence goes on along the minus strand of NW_019154090.1, from coordinate 2,566,790 downwards.
ATCCGTGGTACAAAGGAGCTTTATTTTCCTACTTTCACTTAAGGCAACACATCCCTCCCCTCCCACCTCCTGCCTCCCTCCCTCCCAGCAGAGCTTTAGCATTGAAAATTCTGTTTTGTGTTTGATTCCAGGAGAACAGAGCCAGACCTGCAGTACCTCACTGGCTTTCCCAGGGTTCTTCACAATTTCATAAGATACAAAGGAATGTGTGCAACATCGCCATAACTATAATTTCCACTTGTGAGAGGAACAAAAAGAAACATACTGCAAAATCATCCTAAGCCTATCCCCGCCTTTTAAAAGAAAATACGTTCACAGAAAAAATATTTACTCTGCTCCCTATCTGCTTGTTAATCTGAAGGGACTTCAGTGTTCTCATGTCCCCTGGAGTATCAACCTACCATTTATTATTTTTAGAGCAAGTCGTGAAAGTTTCCCATATGTTTCCAGGCATTGTTGGTCCCTAAGGGAAAACGCACGGTAGAAGCAGGTGGTCACTCTAGGGGGCTGATTATGTCCTTCCCAGGCTGTTCTAACCCAGGAAGCTTGTGACTGGCAACAGGGGGGGGGGGGGGACTGTAGCTGTGCCGAGTGACCTGAGACGTCGCCCGTTTAGAACCAGAATGGTGTCACCGGGGATCCTATGGTCAGACAAATAGGGAAGCCTCTTGTCTCCACCCCCCAACCCTGTTTTGCCCAAACCATGACTTTGACTTCAACCCTCTTTTGTCTCCTCATTCTGTTTGCTCACCTTTTATGCCACCGTGCCAGGCACTGAGTGAGGCACTGGATAGACAAGGACAGGAAACATAGAGACCCTGCACTCCGGAGACTCACAGGTGGATACGGAAGACAGAGGAGTAAACAGACTGAAGCGTGGAGCCTTGGGGTTGCAGCCGTGACAACGACCGTGACAACGAGCGTGTGCCTGAGCATCTCTTCCACACCGTGCCCGGGTCCCGAGAGCCTTACCCGTGTCAGCCCACTGGGGACCCAGAACAGCCCTAGAGACAGGACCGTGTCTGCCTCATAGAGAAGAGAGCACCAAGGCAGGCGGCTGGAAGGGCTTTCCCGGAGCCACCCAAACACCAGGTGGGAAACCGGTTCTCGAAACCTGGCCTGTGAAACATGAGAGCCCACGTGCTTCCCCCCGGACCCCTCTTCCCTCGCAAGGTGCTGCATTGGGAGGAGTCGCTGTTACCCGCATGGATTTACTGTGTTCTCTCCCCCTCCCCCCACCCCAAGAGACAGGTTGGTTTGGGTCCGTGCGTGTAAATGTGCACACACATCCACATGCCTGTGACGTGATGGCTCCAAAGGGCAGAAGACCCCAAAGGCGTCCCAATGCTACGTTCACTAAAGTGCAGGAGACACAGGAAATACTGAGCTACACTTTGTATTTTCAGCTTGAGAAATTAACCGTTTCCAGGAACAGGTGGTAAAGGCTAATTCTGTGGTCTGGACCAATGGCTTCCAATCAATAGGGTCGACTTTGCCTCCAGGAGATATTGGCCAATGTCTGCCAATGTCTGACATTTTGGTTGCTGAGATGGGTTGAGGGAGAGTCAGGCGTGTGGTCAAACATCCTACAATGCCCTGAGCTGCCCCCACACGACAGAATCACCCAGTCCAAAGTCAATAGCGCTAAAGTTGAAGACAGCCGTAGACGTACACCGACAAGCTGGGGACCTCGTCGTTGGCTGGGTTTTGGATGGAGGTCATTGGGTACAGCCACAGCATGACAGAATCGAGTTGCAGATATACCTCCGTGCCATGTGTGAATCACATTGTCCAGACTTACTTGGTCCTTCCAGGCTTGCGTAGGATTTCTTCCTCATCCGACGGAGGATCAGATGAGCAAATAAGCTGGCCATACCTTCACGTTCGAAAGCCAAGACCCTTACCTTCTGATTCCTCCAGTGTCCTACCGAAGTCCTGCCTCCTTCCCAGCCCTTAAGCTGCGGGTCCCCGTCCACCGACCCAGAGCTAAACAGATACATTCCCCAGTGCACAATTAGAGAGATTGACGGCCCATTAGTAGAGCACCCTGGTACGGGCTCATCTGAAGCGAAGTGGGAGACTCGGCGTTAGGGCTGTGTTTTGTCAGGCAGAATGTAAAACCCTCGCATCGCTGTTGATTGATTAATGACCTTGTAAAGGACCCTGCTAAGTGGAACAACTGAAGAATGGGGGAGCAATTAAGGAGGCTTTGCCAGGCAAGTTCACTTATCAAAATGCCCGGAAAAGATTTCAGCTGGATCGTTGCCCCTTGTACCGTTCCTCCTGTCAAACGGCATCCAACAGCCCCAGGAAGACTATTTTAGGCGCGTCCGCGGAACGACACCCGGAACTGGGGGCGGCAACCGCAGGTGTCATGGATATCGGCCTCGTCGCGGTTCGGCCCGCACGCCCCCGTGAGCTTCGATCGGCGCACGCCGGCTGCTGGCAGATCCCTTCCCCGCCGCGCGTTACAGGTACTTGCTGTTCCATTAGCTTCTTCCAGATAAAAGTCACTTTCGGGAAAGGGTAAAGCTAGGCCAGCTCGAGAGTCGCGGCACTTCGTTCCAGGAAGGCTTCCTTTGACGCGGCCATTACTAACGCGCACCGGGTAATTTGGGGAAACCAAGCTAAAAATCACCCAGCACTTTGAACAGAAATCTCGCCCCAAGGATTTCGTTGCCTTTCCTGTTTCTTCCTCTGGCTTTTCCATTTGATAAAAACACACTTGCTCCTTCTGAGGCTGCCCGGACCTTTCTGCCGCTGATGGAGAAAGGCCCTTCTCAGCGCAGAGTGTCCAGCACGTGTGCCAAGTGGCGTCCGAGGAGAGCAGGTGTCCCGTGCTCTGGCTCTCCTCGGAGAGGACAGTGCTATCTACTCTGACCCAGCCTGGTTCCCTGGCCTGCTGCAGGAGACAGGAGACAAAACGGCCCCTCAATCGTACTTGCTGTTAGAGGTCTGCTTTTAAAAGCACCACATGCCAAGGACATCACCAAATTTGATCTCTCCCCTTGGTATGATAAAAGTGAGTGAACTCACTTCTGATTGCTTGTGATGGCAAGATTTTCATTTTTTAAATTCATGGACCGCTTGGGAGGGTTGCGAATCAGGCTGCATTCCAGCGTTTATCTCTGCTGACGGTCTTCGAGTCTGTCCCAGGCAGACAGGGACTGCATATGCGGTCCCCAGCTCCTGCCCCCGCCGGGGGCCGGCCTCCACTCCAGATGAAGCAGATGGAACTCTGCTGGTGCACCGACTTCCTTTCACTGAGACTTCAAGAGCCAGTGCCAGTGAGGCTCAAAGCACCCCTGGTTTCCACAGGCTGCCTGAGCATTCCCCACTCCTCCCTCGAGAGCTTGTCGCTGTAGCCATGAGCCCCCACCCCACACCGTGCAGTTTACAGTACCCTCTGGATGCCCGGGATCTTTGAAAAGTGAAGGGAGAGCTTTGTCATGACATTGGCCTTGGCAACAATTTCATGGACATGATACCAGTCATAATTGCTTGTGGGTCACAGAAGCAAAATGTTAAGTGCGACTGCACCGAGCTCAGAAGCTTCTGCACGGGAAAGGAAGCCACATGCAGAGGAAGACTCACCTGCCGACAGCGAGACCACAGTAGCCGACCGCGTCCCAGGAAAGGGCTTTGTTTCCAAACTGTATAAGGGATTTCTACAACACAATAGCAGAACTGCTACTCCTACTACCACTAATAATAATAATAATAATAATAATAATAATTGGCTACAGTTTCGAAAAGAGATTTTTCCAAAGAAGACATCCAAAGGGAAACCTGGTGCATGAAAGTCACTCAGTGTCACACATCATCAGGGACACGCACACCAAAACCACCGTGAGGTACCCACACCCCGTTAGGGTGTCTATTGTCAAGAAAACAAAAACAGAAGGCAACACGTGTTGGCGAGGAGGCGGAGGAAGGGGAGCCCTCGTGCACTGCCGGGGGGATCGCAGGCTGGTGCAGCCGCCCTGGAGAACAGCACGGAGGCTCCTCAAACATTGAAGATAGAGCTACCCTCCGACCCCGCAACGGCAGTGCTGCGTACTTACCCTAGAGCCAAAATTGGGATCTCAAAGCGGCACCGGTGCTCCCATGTCCATCCCGGCTCGTTCACAGTTGCCGGTGTGCGGGGCAACCTCGGGGCCTGCCAGCAGGGAATGGAAAAGATAACGCTGTGGTGGTCGGACAGAATATTATTCAGCCTCAACTCTCCTCTCCCGATCTCCCTGCTATTGGATCCTTTTCAGAATCCTCAGGTCGCTGTTATTTATGTTTTTTCCAGAGTTTTAAATGAAGGCAGTGGGAGACAGGGGCTGTACTGGGAAACTCTTCCCTTCCTAACTTAGGTCTTTTAAAATGCAACACAGATGGGGCACCTGGGTGGCTCAGTGGGTTAAAGCCTCTGCCTTCGGCTCAGGTCATGATCTCAGGGTCCTGGGATCGAGCCCCACATCGGACTCTCTGCTCAGCAGGGAGCCTGCTTCCTCCTCTCTCTCTCTGCCTGCCTCTCTGCCTACCTGTGATCTCTGTCTGTCAAATAAATAAATAAAATTTAAAAAAAAATTAAAATACAACACAGAGCTGTCTTAACACCCCCACGATCAACACCATTAATAGCCCAGGGATCGGCTTCCAGGGTTAAAAGTAATGAAGAAAATTTAATAAATGCTCTTGATTGAGAGCTGTGTTTTTTGGGTTTTGTGTTTGTTTTCTTTAATCGAAAACAGTGTAGAAGGGCCGTGAACTAGATCGCTCTTTCCTGAGGAAGGCTAACATCCAGATCACGTCCACTTAGGAAAGCAGAGGAAAACACCCATCCCTACATTTGTCTTCAGGGATGATCTTGGGTCACTAGTCATTCTCACCAGTTCGCAGTATAATACGTATTAAAGAGCGGATACATACTTAATATGGAAGACATTGCTTATATGTTGCCAAAGTAGCACTCGATTTAAAATATGTTTTCAAAATGACAAAATTGCCCTGAGGACATGTACAAGCTGATGGAAACAGATAAGAAAACATAATAAATCTGGAAGGATAAAGAAGGTCGTTGGGTCCTGGACTAAAAAAAAAAAAAAAAAAAAAAAAAAAAAAAAATATATATATATATATATATATATATATATATATATATATAGATGCTCCCAATCCCCAAATTTACGATGCTCCCAATCCCCAAATTTACGATGCTTAATTTTTGGCAACACACACACACACACACACATAATCCCTCCAAAAACCTATCCAGTCCAAAACATTTTAAAATAAAATGTCAAGGGGCACCTGGGTGGCTCAGTGGGTTAAGCCTTTGCCTTCGGCTCAGGTCATGATCCCAGGGTCCTGGGATTGAGCTCCTCGGGCTCTCTGCTCAGTGGGGAGCCTGCTTCCTCCTCTCTCTCTCTCTCTGCCTACTTGTGATTTCTCTCTGCATTAAATAAATAAAACCTTAAAAAATAAATAAAATAAAATAAAATGTCAATAAAAAGAATTTCGCGGATTGTGCACATAGTCATTCCATCAACAGATAATAAAAAGCAATGAACTGACGGAGGCAAGTAAGCCCCTGAATAAAGGAACTTGCCTTGTGGCCCTTGTCTCAGATCTGAGGCTGGGAAGAGGCTGAGGCTGGAAAAACAAACATCTAGAACCAGAAGACCTGAGCTTCTGTCCCTGGAGAGCCGAGGACATGGCTGTGCTTTGGAGACCAAATGATGGATGAATTTAATGCCTTCCTGGGACGTTAGGACAATACAAACATCACACACACACACACACTCACGCTCACACACACTCACAGCCCCCACACTGTTTAAATCATTATTGCACAGCAAACATTAAAAATAAGCTGCCCATTAATAAGAAATAAATGCCTCATTTTCCTCTTCCCAAAATCTTAAACTTGCATTTCTCAAATTGTTTAATTTTAAATAAGACACATGATCAAGAATTTTAAACGGGTTTTAAGGAAACAGACCCTAATATCAAAAAGGGAGACTTGCCTGCTCGCCTCATGTAGATGTTGGAGAACTCTGAGGGAGAAAAGTGCTTTTCTGGGCTAGCTCAGAGGGTCCACTAATGAGCTCGCCCTTGAAGGTGCTAACGAGGGTCAAGGACTGACCTATGAATCAAAATCCACGGAGAGTCACGCGAGCTCTACGGTTTCAACTCTCTGATCTTTTAAAGGCTTTTACTTACGTTGCTCAAAAGAAGAAAAATGATCCAATTCTCATTTTTTCTTTATTCAAACAGCTCATAATTTCAGCAATAAAGTTTATAAATTGCACATTAGGTGTCTGGCACAGGGACCCAATAATGCCAGAGAGAGTCTCCTGGGCTCGAGGATCTATCGGGAGCGACAGATATTAAAAAATAATTAGGCAGTGCTCACCTAATTATAGCAGCGAGAGGTCACCAACAGAAGAACGCATCATGGGAAAAGAAGACTAGATTAACCTAGTTCAGAGGTCATAAGTCGGGGATGTCCTCCTTGAAGAAGTGAAAGCCTCCCGGGACTAGTGGTGGTGTGGACATGATCCCACTCGAGGGCTAGAGAGAACATTCCAGGTGCAGGTCATGGCTCATGGCGGGGAAGCCAGCCCACGTGCGAGCACAGAGTAGGGCCAAAGGCTAGAAATGCTTGGAGGACTGGGTGGGGACTTGAAGAACGCATCCATAAGAAAAACACTCCCTTTTTTCATTCACTGATACTAATAAATGTTTTCAAAACTCTCCAATGCTATTTTCCAGGCATGCCTCCAGAGTCTCCACCACAGCTATCCTCAGCCGTGGTCCCACCGTTAGGGCATTCGCATTCTCATTTCAAGTTTCTGGTAGGATCCTTACCACACAGGATCCTAAAAGTAAGAGAAAGCTTCTGAGCGTGCCTGTGCGAAGAGGCTCGGCCCAGGCAGCGTGGGAGCACGGCTGCTCAGACCGTCCCCCGCCTCTCACCCCAGACGCGTTCTCTGCCCGGTGACTCTGTCCCTTCTCCCTGGCCGTCACACCCATCATACACTGCGTCTGCAGGTCCGTCCGTGGAGCAGGCTGTGCCTCGCGTCTTGGATGAGGTCTAGTCCTCCACAGTGCGCACCTGCCGCACGCGACCTTCCCTCCCCGTGTCCCCCCACAAGCCACGCAAGGACTTCAGCGGCGCCCATGGCCATGAGCGGGCTTGCTGGCTACGAGCCTACTCACGCCATCACCTCGATGGTGTCACGGTCGCCTGCTCATCGGGTCTTTGGGTCCGGGGTTTTGACGATCTCCCAGTGTGCTCCCCACATCCTTGCTGGGAGGGTGACCGGGAGCAGCGGGTCGCTCTCTCTCCCCCTGACACAGAGCTACCTGACTTTCTTTCTCATTCCTAGGATCGCTAAGTGCTCGGGGGACTGGGACTTCTCTTTGGTGAGTCCTGTTCTCCAAACCTTTGTCCATTTTGCTCTCGTCCACGGATGAGCCTCTTCTTCTTTTATTTTATGCCATAAACCTCATCTCTTTGTCTTACAGATGGCCGTTTTTAATTTGGTTTAAAAAGTGCTTTTCTCCCCCTAAAGTCACAAAGATATTAACCAACATTCTTTCTATAACTTTATAGTTTATTTTTCACACTTTGGGCTTTACTCCATCTGGCATCAACCTTTTAATGTGATGTGAGATAGGGATCTTTTTTTTTTTTTCCTTAGTGTTCTCCATAATGCGAGCTACTTTTCTCAACAGCATCTACTAAATAAAGCATTCCCCACTGATTCATGCTGTCATCTTCACTGGTAGTAAGTTTCTGAGCACACACGGGCCCATCTCTGAGCTCTGTGCCAGCTTCTGAATATTGAAAATACATTCTGTGCAGCTTCCCTTTCCAGATGTTCGACTGCTGCTCAGACACCACCTTTGGTGCTGGGCACCACAGGACATGATGCATGGCCTTTGGTCCTGTCCCTTGGACGGACGCCCAGGGAGTGGGCTTGGTGGAAGACCCGTTTCCAGAAGCCCCTCCCTCCCCCACTGGAGCTCAGTAATGACTTCAGCCCACCACAAGTGGCTTGATCCTAGAACTCTGTCCCACTCAGCTCTAGCTGAATGTGTTCCCAAGTCAACCTCCCTGAAGCTAGATCCCCCCGAAGGCCCATGATGCTGCTCAGAGATCACCAGGAAGATGGGAAGTGTGACTGAGCAAACTCAGAATGGGAAGAAACTAGAGTCTTCATGAATTACGGTTAAAACATCTCCCTTTTGGAAGTTTCACAAAAATGGGTGAAATTTCATTATGGTCCTTTCCAAAGCCTTGGAAAGACCCCAGGCCCCGATATCTGACCACATAGCCACCGGTCTCTGACTCACCTCCAAGCTCGCTGCCCCCTGCCCACACCTGTTGTCTGTCTCCCTGTGACGTAAGCCCCTGGGTATGGATGTCAGGAGGCTCTAACCCCTCAGCAGCACCAGCCACGCCCGGCACAGGTGGACAGTAGTCGGTCTTTGTGAAATGAGTGAGTGGATGGAAAATACAGGTGTACCCGTAATGAGGCAGGTGCTTCTCAATGTTGTTGCTTTTATATCCTTTTTAAAAGTAACAATGTTGTTACTTTTATATCATCATTGGTGAGCGGGAGATCTGAAAAGGGAATGGAGGGGGTACCTTTGGCTCTGTAGGGGGGCTGCCTCCCTCTCTCCCTCCCTCCCCACCACACACCGTGGAAATGCTACGCTATTAACAGCCACTGTGAATGTTCCACCAAGCAGATTCAGGTGGGCGACAGCTAAGAGAAAATCTTGAACCAAAGGCTCCATGAGTGTTAAGCTACAGCTCCTTAGCAGGGCAACCGACTAAATAATACGTTGCCCCTTGGGCAAATATTCAAGCTAAAAATCCTTCAGCAGGGGTGCCCTTGTGTTTCCAATCTCATCTTATCTCCAAACAATTAGCAATTCAGAAACTCCTTTACATCTTAGTAACCATGCATAAAAATTAATTCAAGCAAAACCTAATTTAGAATAATAATAACACGCTTTCCTAATGTTTCCTACATTAATCACGGTTAACACAGTTACTATAGCAGCACTGTTTGAATTTATTGAAAATAATGTAATTCACTATAGTGCAAGTCCTCTTCCGAGCGTGCTACTATTTGTTTAAGCAAGAGAGAAAGAAACGGGAAAGCACCCTCTGTTTCCTTTGAACTCATTTAAGGTTTGATGGCAGACACACACAAAAGTAATAAAGTGCTGTTTGCTCTGAGGGGAGGTGGTGGTGACCTCTGTTTTCCACGATTAGATTAGCTTTAAGTCTGTTCTCTCCATCCCGTCTTTCAGCGCAGACTCTGGGAATAAATACACACAAGCTTGAGAGGGGAGGGAGGTTCTGCATCTTGTGGTCGAGCCTCTCCATTCCAGGGACCAGAATGACATCAGTCTCACTGCTGTCCTCGGGGTGTTCCAGAGAGCAGAAGCCAGATCACAGTGAGCAGCCGGTGGCCGGCGGAAGTCCAGGTCGGGGGAGCGGGGATGGAAAAGTCTGGAAAAATGTGTATGGTAGGGGATCCTGCACAAGCTTCTGCCTCAAAGCCCTTGGATTCTGTGCACAGCGGGAACTCAGGACACACTGCTCGGCTCCCTGGGCGCTGGGCAGGGGGCCGATGGTTAAGCTTTCCATGCGGGGCCATTGAGATAGCTGATGGCGAGTGCCCCATGGCAGAACGCAGAGGGAGAGCCACGGGACAGACCTGCGTTCGAATCCGTGCTCTGCTGCACACTCGCTGGCTCCCCTCTGGCAGATACCGTGACTTCCCAGAGGCTGTTTCTTCTACTGTGACGCGGTATCTCCGTCCTGACAGTAGTGACTTTGGGGGGCTAGGTCACTCCCGTCCTGGAGCCGCCCTGTGTGTGGTGGGCTGTTAGCAGCTAAGCTGACTGGAGCTCCAACCTCCCCGCGAGATGCAAGCTTACCAAGCCAGTCAGGAATTTCCTGGTCCACATCGGTGAGCTCACCTGTCCCAGGGGCCTCTCCTACCCCCCAAAAGCAAGTGAGGTCACCCACACGGTAAGACCCGCCCACTCTTCTCCCGAGCGAGAATGACTTTTCCTGAAACAAGGCTTTCTTCCCCTTTGCCAGCTGTCCCATCCTGTCCCATCCTGTCCCACCTGTCCCATCCTGATGCTGCCTGTGAAATCCTTCCATTTTCCTGCTCCGTGGGGCCCCCTTGACTTGCGAGGCAGGATGCTGCCTGGTCCACGAGTCACTTAATGAACCCATTAGATCTTCAAATGTGCTCAGTTGGATTGTTTTTCCACAGTCTGAACGAACCAAAGTTTGTTTGACCCTCACCCACAGGAGTGCATGTGGGGGTTTTCCGTCCATTTTCGGCTCTTACGAATCAAGCTGCTGTGCTCATCCATCCACGCGATTTGTGTGAGCGAAGCTTTCTGTCTCTCTGGGGTAAGTGCCCAAGAGAGCCACTGCCGGGCCATATGGTAACTGCATGCTTCATTTTATTAAAAACAAACAAAAACAAAACAAAACAAAAAACACAAAACCTGCCAAACTCTTCTGAGAGCAACTGTCCCAGCTTAGCTCCCCTGCAGCGACATCCAGGGATCCAGTGTCCCTGCACTCCTGTCCTCACTGCTTGGAGCTTAGCGATTCCAATGGGTGTGTAGCGATGCCTCCTTCTGCTGATCTCACGGTGGCTTCAAAGTGCATTTTCCTAATGGCCTGTGACGGGAAGAACTTTGTCCCGCACCGTGTGTTCTCTTGGCTTGGATGTCCCAGCATGCCTTTCACTTTCTAATGGGGTCATTTGTGTGTTTTGCAGTTGGATGTGGACAGTTCTTTCTGGGTACTCTTCCTTTGTCAGAGAGGCAGTCTGAAATTGGACTCCCCACTCTGAACTTTTCATGCTCTTGAAAGGGCCTTTTCAGACCAAAAGTGTTTTTTTGTCTGTTTGTTTGTTTGTTTGTTCTTTTTTGGGAGGAAGTCTAGCTGTCTTTAAATCACTTCTGTATCCACGTCAAGAATCAGCCGGGCAAATCTGTGACACTGTATTTCTGAGTCTCCTTTCTGTTGACCTTTACCTGTACAATATCTCTTGAAATCAGGTAGGCTGATGCCTCCCACTTTTTTTTTTCAAAATTGTTTTAGTTATTCTATTCCTCTTGCCTCTCCATATGCATTTTGGAGTCATCTGGTCAATACCTACAAAAGTCTCGCACTATGATTTTAATGGGAAATACGTTAGACCAGCCTATCAGGGAAGAAGGGACTGTGTCACAAGCTGAGTCTTTCTGTCCATGAACATGGTATGCCTCTCCTTTTCATTAGATCTTTGCTTTATCTCCGCAGTGTCTATACTTCTCAGCAGACATGTCTTATACGTGCGTTGCTGTGCTCCTACCTGTGTGTTTTAGCAGGTGCAAATACTATGGAACTTTAATTTTTTTTAAAGATTTTATTTTATTTATTTGACAGAGATCACAAGTAGGCAGAGAGGCAGGCAGAGGACAGAGAGAAGGGGGGAAGCAGGCTCCCCACCAAGCAGAGAGCCCGATGCGGGGCTCGATCCCAGGACCCTGAGACCATGACCTGAGCCGAAGGCAGAGGCCTAACCCACTGAGCCACCCAGGCACCCCTGGAACTTTAATTCTGATGTCTACATGTATGTTGTTAGCACTGTATTCTATATTCTGTATAGAAATAAAATGGATTTTTGAATGTTTATCCCATATGCTGCAACTTCAACAAGCTCCTTTATTAGTTTCAGGAGATTTTTTTGTGGATTCTTTTGGGATTTGCTAAGTGAATGATCATGTCCTCTGCAAAGAGAGGCAATTGAGGGGTGCCTGGGTGGCTCAGATAGTTAAGCATCTGCCTTCAGCTCAGGTCCTGATCCTGGGATCCTGGGATTGAGTCCCACCTTGGGCTCCCAGCTCAGCAGAGACTCTATTTATCCCTCTTCCTATCCTTCTGCTTTTGTGCTCTGGGTCTCTCTCTCTCTCTCTGAAATGAATAAATAAAAAATCTTCAAAAAAAAAATAAAAGAACTCCTCAAACTCAACACACACAAAACAGATAATCATATCAAAAAATGGGCAGAAGAGATGTAGTGAAAAGGAGGGCCATCTGTACCCCAATGTTCATAGCAGCAATGGCCACGGTCGCCAAACTATGGAAAGAACCAAGATGCCCTTCAACGGACGAATGGATAAGGAAGATGTGGTCCATATACACTATGGAGTATTACGCCTCCATCAGAAAGGATGAATACCCAACTTTTGTAGCAACATGGACGGGACTGGAAGAGATTATGCTGAGTGAAATAAGTCAAGCAGAGAGAGTCAGTTATCATATGGTTTCACTTATTTGTGGAGCATAACAAATAGCATGGAGGACAAGGGGAGATGGAGAGGAGAAGGGAGTTGGGGGAAATTGGAAGGGGAGGTGAACCATGAGAGACTATGGACTCTGAAAAACAATCTGAGGAGTTTGAAGCAGCGGGGGTGGGAGGTTGGGGGAACCATATGGTGGGTATTAGAGAGGGCACGGATTGCATGGAGCACTGGGTGTGGTGCAAAAACAATGAATACTGTTATGCTGAAAATAAATAAATAAATAAATAAGTAAAAAAAATAAAAGAAAAAATTAAAAAATAAAAGAAAAAATGGTGTAATTTTTTGTTTGTTTGTTTCATATCTGCAAGTATTTTATTTCATTGTATTACTGCATTTGGGTGACACTTCCAGCAATATGTTGAATGCAAGTGGTGAGAGCAGATACGTTTGCCTCCCTCTAAGTATTCAGTAAAAAGCATTCAGTCTTTCACCATCAAGTGCAAGGTTTGCATAGAGATTGTTTTTTTGATTTTTTGTGGGTTTTTATTGTTGTTGTTGTTGTTTTGTTTGTTTCTTTTTTGTACATTATCCTTTTCATGTCAAAAAATCCTCCTCTGCTCTTGTTTTCAGGGGTTTCTTTCTTTTTTTTTTCCTCCCCATGTTTGGGTGTTGAGTTTTGCCAAACGCTTTTTCTTATGAATTGTTATCACCCTGTGGTTTTCTCCTTTCACCTGTCAATGTGGCAGGTCGCACTGAGCGATCTTTAGACCGTGAACCAGTCTTGGGTGCATTACAGCCTGTGGAAGACAGAAGTCTAGGTAGGCCTCCCTGTGGCCTTTGCTGGCATTCACTGAGGAGCTGTTTTCCATGGTCTGCATTCGAACCCTTGCTTCCCAGTGTCCTGTCCTCTGCTTCTCCCCTCTTCTGATCAGGGAGAGCAGACCTTGATGGGAGGGGGTTCATTTGCACCTGTTAGTGTTTTCGGGTTGCTGGCTTCTCAGGCCTCAGTCTGGGATAGATGAGGCTGGAAAAGATCCAGAGCCTCGCTGTTGACAGTACTGGTCTTGGACACGGCCTGGTGATCTGCCTTGGCTCTCCATCTTTTGGAGCTGTCCTGGGTTTGAGATGTGTGTATATCGGAATTTTTACTAAATGGGGAGGCAGGACTGGGGACGGAGCACATCTAGTGCAGCTTCCCAGAAGCAGAAGTGTGGTGCAGGCTCATCACACTCAGTGAGACAATGCTGCCAGATAGAGCAAACCCGAAGGCCGGCTGTGCCGTGAGCTGCTAGACGTCAAGCACGCTCCACCTCAGCTCCCACATATGTAGGGGGCCTCTCCTAGAGCTTCCACAGGGACAGCCACCAGGTACCAAGACTCAGGTCCATCATGTTGGCCATGACCCACCATGACCAACATCCTCTCAAAACCAGGATGCACCTCCTCTCTGGCAAGCACGTTGTCTCCAAAACCACTGCCGGGCAGGAACATAATGAATTAGGGGGTGAAGGGTGCTGTCCACCTGGAGGCCTACGTTGCTCTTGGCATCAGGACAATTGAGTCAACAGATTCAAAAACAGTTCAAGACAGCAGAAGTGCAGAAACTCGGCATGGGGGGAGGCACCCCGGACCTGCTGCCTGGGGCTCTGCCTTTCGACAGGCCCCTTGGGGTGTTCACGTGCACACTGACAGCTGGGAAGCACTGGTCTCGATTTTGGAAGAGACTCTGGAGAGGAGCCTCCTGGGGCTTTGTGCAGCCTCGTCCTCCCACAGAGCAGAGAGCCACAGGCCAGGGCACCTTTGTCTCTGGCCATGGGGAAAGAGAAGAGCAAAGGCAGAGGCCAAGGCAAACAGCCAGGAGAAGAGGCAGAAGAGATTCATGTCAAGACTCAGAGTTAGAGGGTGCCTGGGTGGGTCAGTCAGTGAAGTGTCTGCCTTCATCTCGGGTCCTGATCTCAGGGTCCTGGGATCAAGTCCTGCCCTCTCTGGGCTCCTTGCTCAGCAGGGAGCCTGCTTCTCCCTCTCCTTCTGCCAGTCCTCCCTGGCTTGGGCCCTCTCTCATTCACTCACTTTCTCTCAAATAAATGAATAAGAACTTTAAAAAAAAAAAAAAAAAAAAACTCTGACTTGGAGAAAGGAGGGCAAAGTCCTGGGTAATTTGATGGAGCAGGTGTGGGAAAGCCTCCTCCTTCCCCTCCCCGCAGACCGTGTCTCCCGTGGCCTCCCCCTAGATTCCCCATTCCTTTGACTCAAGGTCACATTTGTATTCACTCTGCTTCCTACCCGATGCCTAACGCGGTTCTGCTCGGCTATTAGTTCAGATTCATCTTCCGCTGCGGAAGCTCACGAGTGACCTTTAGGCTCGCCCCACATTTGTTTGTGGCTCGGATATGAATGCGAAGTGAGTGAGTTTGCACAGGTAGCTGCCCCCCTGGGCCAGCAGAGCATCCCTCAGAACAACACAGTCACGGGGGTCACGTCATTCGCAAACCTCAAAGAATGCAGGTGGGTCTCCCCTCAGTGTGGCTCACCTTGAAAACCGAGATGGGAAAACAATCAAGGAGGCAGATGGTGCTCCCTGGCAGGGTGTCCTGGCAGAGCACGGTGCCCCCTGCCCAGCCCTGGAGCACGGAGGCTCGCAGCCCCCTTCCAAGAGCCACGCACAGGATTTGGGGGTTCTGGAAGGGAGGCGTTCCCGCTCTTTGTACAGAGAAGAAGGCTGAAACCCCCCAGTGCAGAGGAAACATCCTTCCTTCTCTGTGTGTAGAGGTGGGTTCACAGATGAGAACAGCAAGCTCCGCGTGGCTGGCTCTCAGAGCCTCCCGGAGCCAGGCCGACGACTTGTATTCCCAGGGACCCGGACGGCAGTGGCTAAGGGGAAATGTGACACAAGCAAGCTTGCACTTTCTTGCCCGGCTTGAAACCAGCCACCTGTGGGAAGAACGAAGTAGATGACTGGGGGCACGTAGGCCAGCTCTCTGGTGCTAAGGCAGCTTTCTTTCTTCATAAGGAACGTGAAGACCCTGACTACAAAATTGGAAAATAAGACATGAAAGCAAGAGCATGTGTCGGAGACAGGTCTTGTAATTAAATAATTCAGTGCTTAAACCCAGAAATTACCCTCCAGAATTTTTCCTTCCAGTTATTCCCCGGGCATCGCCTCCAAGGAGTTTGTTAGACCAGGCGCACCAGCAAACGATCGTTCCCACTCACGGCGTGGGGCCCAGGGCCATGTTCCTTTGATGCCCTTGGCTTTGCGGAATCAGGTGTCTAGAGGGCCTCCTCTGGTCTGCAAATTCAGCTCGCCGAATAAAGCCACATTGGACTTGAACTGTTTGGAAGTTTGAGTTGCAGATGAAATTGCCAATTCATTATTCATAAGATGGAAAGCTAATATTCAGAGAACATCAATCAGCACGGAGTGTGGTTAGGAAGGGGAATTCCCTGAGTCAGTCTGGCCCATGGCTGCCATCTACGGCAGCCCTTCCAAGGCTCGAGGTTCTAAAAGAAACAAAGAAGAGAATGAAGAAGACATTTGAACTGGAGGGAAAATCTAGGAGGAACAAGAGGGAACACACCCCAAAGGTCACCCCTCCTTGGCCCGTGTCCTGACTTCGTTTTCCTGGTTGCCTGTGTGTGTGTTTCTAAACTCGTGAGTAAACATGACGATGGCCCAGGCCCCTCCCATCATTGTCCATGTTGGGTTTATGAAAAGGAACCCGTCCTGTGATGGACCTCAGTTTGACGCTCCTCCGTGTCCTGACTGGCAGTCACGTCGGGAACGTTCTTCATGCTCCTGTGTTTGTGACCTGGAGACCACTTTATCCGGCATCTCCGGAAATGGCTTCCCTCCTCTTTGGGGCTTGGCAATCTCTCCGCCTCCTCCCTCTCCACTCTGACGATTGCTGTGTCATCAGAGCATTAAAGAGAGATGACAAGGGCACTGTAGTAGTTATTTCCTGTGACAAAAAAAAAAAAGGAAAAAAGTAGGATATTTAGCCAAGAGAAAAGGAAACCTATGGGAAATTCGTTCCCAAGCCGGAAGGAAGACTGGCAGCCCCAAGTGATGGAGTCCGACGTGCAGGAGAGTAAGCCCACTCCTTGACAGGCCTGGTGAGGCAGCCTCAGTCCCCCGTGTCCTGAAGGGCTGGGATCCGCACAGGGGCTTTTGATCTGAAAGCAAAGCCTTCATGTGAGCCCTCCCTCCAGGACACCGCACACATGCTTAGATACTCCCGTTTCTGTGGGTTCTCTGGCTGTGCTGGGAATAGCTACGTCTCCACACCCCGGCCTCATCTGAGTCATGGCCAGATGAAATAAACACAAACTCCCAAGAAGCCCACTACACACCTCACACCTACTAGGGATGGCCACTTCCCAAAAATAGAAAGCAAGTTTTAATGAGGACGCAGAGAAATTAGAACCCTTGTGTGCTGTTGGTGGGAATGCAAACTGTGACGCCATTTTGGAAAACAAGATGGAGCCCCCCCAAAACTGAAAATAGGGCTACCCTACGGTCCAGTGATCCCACCTCTAGGTATATGACCGAAAAGAGAGAAAACAAGCTTTCAAAGAGATACCTGCACACTCATGTTCACAGAAGCATTATTGTATCAGCCCACGGTTTGAAGCAACCCAAACGCCCATGGACAGATGAATGGATACAGAAAGTGTGGTCTTTCCCTATAATGGAATATTATGCAACCTCAAAAAGGAAGGAAATCCTGATGCACGCTAAATCATGGCTGTGGCTTGAGGACCTATTTTACTGAGATACTCAGTAAAATAAGCCAGACACGAAAAGACAAACACTGTCTGAATCTATTTATGTGAAGTATCCAAAAGAGGCAAAAATCATAGGGACAGAAGGAAGAACAGTGTGTGCCAAGGGCTGGGGACAGGGTGGCGAGTTAGTGTTCAACGGAGACAGAGTTTCAGTATTGCAAGATGGAAAAATCTACATATTTCTCACACAATAGCGGGAAGCTAGTTAGCATCACTGAGCTGTGTACTTGAAGACGGTTAAGAGGACAGGTTTACGCAGCCGTCAGAAAGGGTGGAATGTTGCCATTTACAGTGACGTGGATGGAACTAGAGGGTATTGTGCTGAGCGAAATAAGTCAAGACAATACTCTATGATTTCACCTCTATGTGGAATTTAAGAAACAAAAGAGATGAATAGAAGGGAAGGGAAGGAAAAATTAAATAAGACAAAAACAGAGAGAGAGACAATCCATAAGAGACTCTTAACTGTAGGGAACAAACTGAGGGTCGCTGGAAGGGAGGTGGGTGGGGGTGGGGTCACTGGGGGATGGGCACAAAGGAGGGCACACGACGGAACGAGCACTGGGTGTTGTTTGCAAGTGATGAATCACTCAATTCTACCTCTGAAACTGAAGAAAGAAAAAAAAAAGACGGTACATTTTAATACTATATATTTTTTACCACAATTTCTAAAAAAAGTATACTGCCAGTTTTGTGACGAGGTCATTGGGCTCAGATACACCCAGGCCCGAGTTCTGCCTCCTAACTGTATGAATGTATGTAAATATGGGTTACGGCACCTTCTATAAACCCATTTCCCCTTCTGTTAAAGAATGTAATGTTGATTTTAGAGCACCGTGGGTCCTGCCCCTCTTCCTCTGATAACAACATGTGCTTCTGGCTAGGGGACGACAGCCCCTATGCCACGTGGTCCTACTCGGCTAAAGATCAAGTTTCTGAGCCACTGCCTCCAGGCTCAAGGACAAACGCGCTATCCAGGCTGGTGGCAGGACCGGCACTGGGATTCAGGGGCAGGCAGGTATGTCATCCCCCCGCCGACGGTGCCCTGGAATCTGGGAGAGAGACGTCCCGTCTCCTTCTCCAGAATCGGAGCAGACTGGACAGTGTGAGTGTGGACCTTTCTGCAGAATGAAGTCAGCAAACGCAGGTGGGCTGAGGCGGGGACCGTGGGAGACACGGCTCAGGTGATGGGACGCCGCAGGGACCAGAAAGAGCCCTTCTCTGCTTGTGTTTTCGTTCTTGTTGTCGATGCTCTGGCTCCATTTTGAGTTTGTGAATGATTCCATCCTTTGCAATCAAGAGACTCCCCCTAATAAGATGAGGCTTCGGTGAAAATTTGGTGGGAAAATGCAGCAGAAACTCTCAGCACTGAGTGAGGTGCCCCCCGGGGTTATTTTTGTTTTTGCTTTGTCATTGGAGCTACATTGTGCGAGGAAAAGAGGTTACCTGGGAAATGAGAAACAGGGAAGAGGAGAGGGGGTTTGGTACTCTGCAGAATTAAAGAACCAGGGAGAGAGGGGAACTACTAAAATATTGACTATGGTAGAGAAGAGGTTCTCAAGTGTGGGCAAGGGGCAGGCGAGCGGGACCCACGCCTCCAGCTGGGAGGGGCTGTACTCTGGCAGGTGCACCTGTTGGCACCAAAGACAGAAAAGCAGCCCTGACCCTCGCCCTGGTCACTGCTAATGTTGGCCTGAGCAGAGAAAAGCAACCCTCCTTGCAACACCACCACCTCCGTCCATCTGCTGCCTCCTCTGCCTGGCACGCTGACCCGTCACCAACTCCACAGCCTCTAGGGACGTGTCTGCAGCTCCCACCTTTCAGAAGAGGGAAAGTGTCCAGGAGCCCCGCTCCTGCGTTGACCGGAAGCTGTCTTCCTCTGACTCAGGCTTCATATTCCCACTGCGCAGACCTGCGTCTCCATCTCCGTGGACCGCACAGGGTCGTTCGGCAGCTCTCTTAGTCGGTCTGGATGTCGGCACCCCGTGTTCTGCTGCTGTTTGCATCCATCGCTCACAGCGATCTGTGCTGCTCTCTGTGGATTGAGTCTCTGTTCGTTTTGATTTCTCCTTAGTATGTCATGGTACGGCACGCCCTGCAACGCAGGTTCCATCCTCTGGCTGATGGGCTTTCCCTTCCCAGCAGTTCGTAGAAATGCTCCATACTGTGCCCCAGGGGTGTGGACGGCTCCTGCGCGGTGGGAGTCCAGGAGCAGGGCCGCCGCGGGACAGGTGTGTGGGGGCTCGCCTCCGGGGGATGTGCGACCAGCTGGCCAGGCTGCGGACGGTGAGTGCAGAGGCTTCCTTGCTCGTCTGTCTCACCAGTATCTGGCCTCATCACACCCAACGACTTCCTGTATCGATCTGGAGGACAGGAAATGTGATCTATCTGTCATTTTAAATAAACAATTAAATTGATTGCCAGGGACTTTGAACATCTTTTTACCCTTCTATTGGCTTTTTCAGGAATTCATAGCTTTGATCTATTTCTTATTAAGGTGTTTTATATATTCTGGGTATTAACCTTTTTTTAGTATGTTCATTGGAATGACCTTCTTTCCAACCCAGCCCGCCTCCTGTTTAGCTTGTTATTATTATTTTGCTTTTTGGCACACAAATTTTATGTTTTAATTTATCCATCTTTTAGCTATAGAATCGGATCATTTTCATACTAAGAAATATTCCCTTACCCCCTAGGTCACGAGGACGCGTCCTTCCGTTTTCCTCCAACACTTAGGGCTTCTTCCCCAGAGTTAGGTCTTCAGCCCACCTGAAGCCGATATTTGTGGCGGATGCGAGGCCCGGAGCTGGGCCTCGGCCGCTGCCCCCGCACCCCGCCGGCTGCCCCTACCGTCTGCAGGGAGGTCTCCTCCCCTGTGACCTGTCATCACCACCTCCACCGTCCCGCACATTCTGTAAATACGAGCGTCAATTTCCAGACTATTGATTTATGCTTTTAATCCAGCTCAGGACTGATCGGAAGGGCTCTGTTTCCTGGACGGAGATGGAACGGGAGGTCTTTGCGGATGATCCCAGACAGGGGCCCGGATTGAAGAGGCAGGAGAGAAACACATGACTATGGAAATGGCATTTTTAAGTATCAAAGACAGTGCGTGTGCCCGCGTGGGGCTTCATGCAGTTAGAGCTCGGCAGGCGGGCGGTGGGCCTGAATCCCTTCTCTTCTGGCCGTTTCCACTTTCCCCCTGGCGGAGCAGCAAAGCTCATCGACTCTGACCCCGGGGGTGCGTGGGAAGGTGGGAGAGAGCACGGTTGGGAGGAGTGCACTACTCTGGGTTGCTGCTCAGTGTCCACCTGAGACGTGGAAACCAGACGTTTCCATACCTGCCGGCCTTCACTTCCAGGTCACCCGTCCGTGACCCTTCAGCCAGCCCCACTCATGGGCTCGCAGGTCCCTTGAGATCCACTTTCTCACCATCCGTTTTACTTTCTCGTGAAGAAGAGCTGTGATTTGCGAATGGTGACGGCTCTCTGACATCTCAGCCCGTAGCCGCCCTTTTCTCAGAAACACAAAAGTAAACACGGACGTACGATGGGGTTACATCCTGATAAACCCATCCAAAGTTAGAAATACCGTGAGTCGAAAATGCACTAGTCCACCCAGCCGACCACACATCACAGCCCAGCGCGGCCCGCCGTGATCGCGCTGGGGACACGCTCGTTAGCCTGAAGCCCACGGTCACCTCGCACAAAGCCTGTTTGCTGACACAATATTGACTGCCTCAGTGTCCCGTGTAATTACTGATCACTGTCCTGAAAGTGAGAGACACAATGGCTGTGCGGGGCAGGGTGGTCGTCCGAGTACCCATTGTCTCCCTCGTGGAGGCGTGGCGGGCAGGGAACGACCACTGCCCAGCATCACGAGAGGATCAGACCAGATGTCACCAGCCTGGAAGAGGTCCAAATTCAAAATTCAAAGTACAGAGTCTACTGAGGGACTAATGCTTCTGCACTATCGTAAAGTCAAAAGCTCGTGAGTCAAGGACTCATCGTGAGACAAGGACCTCCTAAGTCAAGGACTGTTTATTGTGACCAGATCGCCGAGCACCTTCAGAGCTCACACGGTTTAGGCCGAACTCTGCTCGTGTCCAATAAATCAGAAATCCCTATGGGTCACTAGGGGCTCCCGTCCTTGTACTTAGAAAGCAAGGACAGTGTTCCTGGCCGCAGCTTCCCTCATGGCTATTGCTGGGCATTGCCTGTGGGGTCCTGCCATGGGTGAGCAGAAGGCCCTGTGATCTGTCTCAGAACAAAAGCCACCCAGGCTCCAAATCATACTTTGGTGGACAGCCAGCAAATCGCTGGGGCAATGTTGAGTGCAGGTTGAACATGGAAACCAAGAGAAGGACCACCATTGTCTCTGACTGGTCTATGTCTCTGAACCTCCCTTTCATCAGCATCTCAAAAGAGCCAACATATGGCCCAGCCCAGAACGCTACTGTGCTTAACTGTGGAGGGTCCTAAGAGACCCAAATAATTCTAAGGACCCCACGGATTTCCACCCAGTGATGTTTAGTACTGGGTGAAACCCAGAGCTGGGGAGGTCTCTTCCTTCTCTATGCCCCTTCCATAGCCCTGCCCTAAAACAGAGTCACTGGTGACCTCACTGGTGGGCATGTGTCGGCCTTCAACACCCCGTGGCTCTCACAGTCAGAGTCTGCACCATCTCTACCCAAAAGTCGTATCGCATGATAACGAGCACTCTTGTCGGATCGTGGGCAACGTGCTTCACGTTTCCAGCAAACTCTCTATTAAAGGTGACACATTTGTTATCACACTTGTATGTACAGGCTAAAGAAATATTTTGCTACTCCTTGGTTTTCAGAATAACTGCCTTTCAGATGTTGCTGAGAAGGTGAATAATCAGAGATCTATTTTGAGCATGATATGCAGTAATTCAAAGTTGCGTGCCAAGTCGTCTCTGCCTATCGACGAACTATAATCAGCCTTCAGAATAAATAAGGGCACACACCTGGACAATGAGGTGAGATGCAAAGCCTTAATTTCCCCCAGCTAGTGGGGAATGGAGTCTCGCTCAGATGTGAAGAGGGAAACAGCAGGACCATTAAACCTATGTATTTAGCTCAGAGGAACATAGAGAAACTTGCCATGCACGATAACCGCCCTGCTCATTTCCCACCTGCATTTGCGAGTCCCTTTTCCATTAATGGGGAATAAAAAACATTAATAAATATGTTTCGGCAAGCTGTACACAAAGTCCTAAAGTCTTCAAAATTCACTCAGAGCGCACGCTATCAGAGAAATGTGAGCGTGGAAAGTAATGGAATGACATCGTGCTATCAGATGGAAGAGCCGCGGCAGACGGGTGTGTGCGGTGGCGGGAGCGAGCATGCGGGGGAGGGGGAGCGCCTGGAGAAGGCTGTTGCTCGGCTCCACCCGGCCTGGAGCTAAGATGGAAGCAGGACCTCCAAGGAGCCTCTGGCTGCTAATCTCCATCTTTCCCTCTTCCTCTGGATCACTCCGATTAAGACAAAATCCTCTCTGAGAAAGCTTGTCCCCCAGGACCTGACATTCCCCCCGGAGGAATTAATCAGGCATTGCAAGCACTCTGCAAATTATCATCATTCAGAGAGACTAATGGCCAACCAGGGAGCCCCCCGACATCGGAACATTGTCTCCCTTCTATCCCTCGGCGGTGCCTGGTCGGGGAAGTGGGGACGTTATGGAACCTTGTTGGAAAATTCAAGACAGTATTCACTTAGAGGATCACCTTGGGGTTGAGGGCACGAAGACATACCCTCACCCGGTTCCTGGCACAGCTGTCACACCCAGGGTGACCGGCCCCCCTTACCACTCCTCTCTGTGCACGAGCCCATCCGGATTCGGAAGGACTCATCTCCCCAGGAAACGCTGCCTTCCGTTCCAAAGCAAGTCCTCAAAACGAGGTACACCTTTGTCACGCTCACCCAAGTGACCGTCGCAGGCCCTTTCATGCCTTTATTCCTTAACATACACGAGTTTCGTTTCCAATAAAGGAAAGGTCACTAGCACACAAACAGTTTATGTACAGCGAATAATGGAATGAGAGATGAGGCCAAGAGGGAGATGGGCTTTTGGCTGCCACTTCCCTGCAAGGTAACGAGACACATTAAAAATGCATTTGGCCCTGATAGGTTGAATTCATTTTAACTGGCATAAATAGGACAGATGAGCTATTTAAATGTCTGAAGAGCACCATATAATGAAATATTGATCATCTTCTCATGGCTCCGGCAGGAGGGCCCATCATTTGTTTCCTCTCCGCACTGGGGTTTGGTGGTACCAATAATGAATTATAGATTGTGGGCTCGTATCCTGGACCCGGCTGTGTTTACCTATCCAGTTCAAAGTCTTATTTATCAAAGTTTAGAGGGGGGAAGGATATAGCTTTAAATTCATCATCTTTAATAAACTCTGCACCAGTAATGTGTACACGTCTTTGGGTTACTAGAGATTAGAACCTGTGTTTGAGTCTTCTAGGATTACTGATCAGAAATAACGTGCACTTGTAGCACTTTTTTGTTTTTTAAAAGCAGAGATATATGGAGGTTGGGCGCTCTCACCGTTTACCTTTGAGGTAGACGGTGGAGCGCGCAGCCCGGCCTCAGCGGGCGCGGGACTGCGGCGAGCCCCGTGGGCGAAGTCCGACCAGCATCCCTTCCTAGGCAGACGGTGCACCTGCTGGTGTGGATCTCACTTCCTGGAGCTTCTTCCGAGACCCAAATTCAGAAGGTTTTTCTTCCAGTTCAAACCAAAGAAAACGCACCTTCAGATGGTGGACACCGCCAGGCTCCAGAATGGAACGTGCACGTGTGCCCGGGCTTGGTTGTTCCCACTCGAGAGAACACTGAAGCTCGTCCGCGGATGCTTGGGCCTTCAGCTCATGTGGGAGTGGCCCCCCGGGGAAGCGATCGAAGCCCCAGTCCAGGCACTGCCATCTCTGCCCCCCCTGCCCGCTCCTCTCCACAGCCACGCCGCCCCTCGCTCCTCAGGCGCCGCTCCCAGGCTCCCTCCGTGGTCTTGTCCCCTCAACCACGTGACTTGTGCTCTCTTGAACGTTCCCTCCTCCTCTGCCTCCAGCTGCTGTTTCCGGGCCAGCACCCTTGGCACCATGGCCTCCCAGATCTCCACACTGGAGCCATGTCAGTCCGATGCACGTATGACCTGTCACTCCCCTCAATGACTTCCAAAGTTGAAAGTCCTCCCCATGGCACCCGGCCCCCCGTCCGCCTGCTTGTCTGGGCTCATGGGACGCTTCTTCCCATTTCACCAATAAGCCATGAGGGCATCCCTCCCTCACCTGTTCCTGAGCATCGTGCCTGCTTCTCCCCGGGAACCCAGCACCACCTGCACCTCCTCGGGAAGGGAGGCAGGCCTCCCTAGGGTGCTCAGCATGCCCTGCCCTATGCTCTACAGCTTTTCCATACACTGGATGGGCGCCGAGTCTCCCCGTGCACCGACAGCCCCATGCTCAGACGCGTGCCCGCCCGCTCACACCTGACTATGCCCGACCCAGTGCTGAGCCCGGTGTGTGCTCAGGCCACTGCAGCTAAGTGATAAACACACCGACTTGACGATGACCTCCGCCTGTTCGGTCCTCAAGAGAATCTAAATGAGCATAAACACCCTATAGATATCTGCTAAAATTCCATTTTTGGCCCAAATGCCTGTTCAAAATAATCTAAAATCCTCCAAGAATGATTTTTCTCCAAAGAGCTATATAAACAAGTCATCAACAGAAGAAAGACTGGGCACATCATAAAGAGACGAGTAAAAGATGTTTTCTCACCCGATAGCCCACAGATATGCAAGAAATGTGCTAATTTGCAAACAGGATGCACCCAGGCGCAGCTGAACTGCTGCGAGGACCCTCCTGTCTGCCCTCGGCCGTGACGCGCGGGTCCCTCCGAAGTCGTCCTGCGGAACCGTTCAGAGCATTTTTCATTCAACCTGCTGAAACCTGTCACATCTTCGGCCTGAAATCCTCCCCAGCTCCTCCTTCACACAGGAGTGCAGATTTTGACTCGGGATTTGACAGCTCCCTGTTTACCTGAGGGCTTTCTGTTTTGTTAGCGGGAGCAGGAGAGAGTCTGTCCTCTTTGCTCCCGCATCGATCCCTTGCCATACCACCCGGTGCTCGGGGTCAAAGCTAGGAGCCAGCGGGGACTAGTCCCGGCGAGTGGTCTGACGTGTGAGGGAGGGAAGACCCGGAGGAACAGAAGCCGCTTCGGGAGGACACCAGGGAGTTTCCACCGGGACATGCCCCCTGAGAGGCCGATGAGGACCGCAGCCCCACGGGCCCTGGGGCCATGGAAACCCCGTCAGTTTTATCCTGATGTCGGGGGCATGAGGAGTAACTTTATGATCGTCTGGTATTTCAAGAAGGTGATCACGTTTGGGGCGCCCGGGGGGCTCCGTCATTAAGCATCCAACCCTTAACTTGACTCAGGTCTCCATCTCACAGTTGTAAGTTCAAGCCCCACGTTAGGCTCCATGCTGGGCCTGAAGCCTACTAAGAAGAAAAAAGAAAAGATGGTTGTGGCCAAAATATGCAGAAAGGACTTTGAGAAATCAGGATAAAGGCATGAAAACCAGCGCGGTAGTCTTTGCATCCCGTCATAAAACGTTAGGGTGTTCGCCTCCCTGCTCTCTCTTGCTCTCTCTCTCTCTGTAAAATGAATAAATAAAAAATCTTTAAAAAAAATTTAAAAGGGGCGTCTGGGGGGTTCAGTCAGTTAAGCCTCTGCCTTCGGCTCCAGTCATGATCCCAGGGTCCTGGGATCAAGTCTCTCATCGGGCTTCCTGCTCAGAGGGGTGTCTGCTTCTCCCTCTCCCACTCCCCCCTGCCTGCTATCCCACTCTGTGTGTCAAGTAAATAAATTAAAAATCTTTAAAAACTAATTTTTAAAAATGTTAGGGTGTGAGGATGCTGGACAGAAGTGCTGGAGTGTAGGGAAAGGGCGCAGTCCAGAGGCGGCCCGAGCACAGACGACAGGGAGAGTAAAATCGTCGTGGCCATCACCGTCATCACCATGGTCAGCCGGGGCGAGGACTTCCGGAGCCCTCACTCAGCACCAGGCACTGTTTGCTTTGAGATGATTTCCAGATTTCTAGCTTCCGCATGGGTGCCTGGCAACACTGGGACTGTGCGGGGAGGGAGAAACCGGGGGCTGTAGGCTTGACTGGGGACACGAAGTGTGAGCCACATTGAGCCTTGTCAACACGGGAACATCCTAGTAAAGATTTCAGAGTCATTGGTATATGGAGGGGTGAACCCATGAAAGTAGGCGATGTGGAGATGATGAGCCAGGAGCACCAGGGATGGGTCCTGGGTCCTGGCAAGGAGCCATGTGGCACCATAGGAGGTGACACAGTGGCTTCAGATGTGCAGGAAGTAGGAGACAAATCACCCCTGACTCAGACCCCAGCCCTCCTTCTAATTCTGTTATGTGACATTCCAGAAGTTACCTTCCCTTTTCTAAGACATAGACATGTTTTTATCTGTGAAATGGAAGCAATCATCATGAACATTACCATCTATGGAGAACAGTCCCCCAGGACGCTCCACATGAAGTTATACGGATTGGCGTGAAGTACTCATGTCCCCAGTACACAGATGGGGAAATCAAGGCTCAAGATTGGACTGGAGCCAACAATGAGTCTAAACTGAAACCCCTGAAACCCCTGCTCTCAGCTCCCACGCTGTGTCAGTGACTTAACCCAAGGAAAGTAGGATCCAACAACTCACACCAAACAAGGTAATATTCAGTTGCTTAACTAAAATAATGGTTTTGTAGGGTTGCTGAGAGGTTTACAAAGACAATGCTGAACATAGCGGCTAGCATACAGTAGGGGTCCGATAACTGATGGTCCTCACCATCGCCACAATCAAGGATGTTAAAGACAAGCTTAGTAAAATGCAGTGATTTCATTGACAAGGTAGGGTCAGGACATAAATTCATCATTTCCTAATAGTGGCAGGAGAAGTCAGGACAGAATAAGCTTTTCTTGGAGCTGAGTCTTTCCAAATGTAGGAAGTGAGAGGTGAGAAGTGAGGCCACCATCCCGTTCTTAGGGTCTCACCCCAGTCCCAATGTCCAGAAAAGGAGGTGAGCCACGGTGACCATGGAGACCAGCCCACACAGGGTAGACTCGCTGAGTGTCCACACTAATCGAGAAAGCAGAATCTCGAGCAGATGGTCATGAAGGTGGACATTCGAGGCTTCATAGATGAGGACATTCCACGGCTGAGAAAGACGCTGGTGAAAACAAAACAGAGAAAAAAACCCATGCCCTGGGAAGGGATGGCTGGTTATTCAAAGGCCAAGTGTGCCGTTTTTTTCTATTTGTGGCACCAAACCCAGCTGGGGTTTCCATAATGACAAGGGCAGACCCGGTCTCTAGCCACATGACGCAGGCAGAATAGAAGTGACCTGATTCCTCCCACGGGGCTCCTGCGTGCCTACGGGTGGGAACGCTGTGGTCAGGCGTCCAGCACTCTTGAGGCAGAAACGGCTGGCTCTGCTTGTCCCGCGGGTAGCACATCCTCTGGGCTCAGCTAGGTTGGCCTCTGGGCCAGACTGGTGGAAGAGCGTTTTAGCTCTTCTTTCTTTCCTCCCAGATGGGAGAAGATGGTCAGAGGCCACGTGTGGGTCAGAAAGCCCAGTCTTTTTCCCTAATGACGGTTCATTATATTAAGAGTAAAAAGTCAAATTACCTACTGAGAAGCTCCCAGGTTAGTAATTACAACATGCTTTTTTCTTCTCTTTTTCTTTTTTCTTTCTTTTTTTTTTTTTTTTTTTTTTTTTTTTTTTTTTGCCATTTTCCTTGGGCAGTGTGAGAGATGCAAGTCGGGGAAAGGCTGTTTGGTATTTTAATAGAGGGACTAAGTACACATCTCAGTAGGCCACGTCATTTTTATCTTGCTTGTGTAAACTCCAAGTGCACAACCATTAATAAAGCATGGACCAAAGGAATCGCTCACAAAGAACAGAGTCTGCCGGTCGTGAGCTAGAGGCGGACTCCCACTTTCACCAAACCAGCACCCTGGAAGACTCTCCCGTCTCCTTTCTGTCTTTATAAAGAGGGGTCCTCTGGTGGGGGAGGGTCACACAGGTGGAAAGCGCGTGCCATCCCGTTCCTGGACTGGTGGTTGGGAATTGGTTCGCCGAGGTAGGGAGGTTCATGATGGCTCCTCTGGGAGGGGCCTGTCCTTGGCCACTGCCCGTCTTCCCTTGGGACCTCCTTTGCTTGTCACCTGGCAGTGGGCTCTGTCCCCTGTATGGGCTTTCCAGAACATTCCCAAGCGAAAGGGCAAACTTCAACAAGAGGCCCAGCAGATGGCACTCTTCCCTCTGACTCGCGCCTGCCCACAAGAGGGGCCTGGGTGGGAGGGCACCTGTCTTCTGGGGGTCCCCCAGTGCATAGTGGCCCTGGGCTCAGCCAGCATACCACAGCAGGACAAAGAGCTGCAGGATACGCCATGCTCACGGGCCTGACTCCAGCAGGTTCAGCAACTCTAGGGGTCTTGCTTATGTTGCCAGCAAAGATCAGAAATTTCACCCAAGGGCAAAAGAAGAAATTCCATTAAAGCCTTCGTTTGTATCCACGGTGTTCTGGAAGAACATCCAGATTCGGTGAGAGCCTCCCGGGAAAATGTGGATGGTGGTCCCTGATGCAGCGTGTCACCGTTCCTGGGGTGCTGCTTTCCTTCCCGCAGATGTTACTTGGCCCGTTACGGGCGCCAGGCTCCGGAGCAGGCGTGGGAATCGCAGATATTTACGACATGAACTCTAACTTCAGGAGATATGCAAATGATTTTTCTTTTTTGGAAAAAGACAAATGATTATAACAAAAACGTCAAAATGGCACAAAGAGGGTATGAATGAATACCCAATGAGGAATCCAGGCTGTTTCTCCAGGGCCGAGGGGCAGGGAGGCTGGTGAGCCGAGCGCCTAGACCAGAAAAACAAGGGGAAAGAAATGACCTAACCAGTAGAGAGGACCAAGGACGGTCTGCGTGGCAGGGAACACAGTTGGGAGAAAATGAGGCGTGAGTAGTAACCACAGGAGTGAGGCCGGAACAGTGCCTTGGAGCCACCAAGGAGCTCTGAGCCACCCCAAGAGCTCAGAGTGAGCTCTTCTGAGCAAGAGAAGCCTTGTGGACCTTGGCCCGTCCTCTGTAGGCTTGAGAGGAACACAGTGTCCCCAGCACTCACTCTGCTCACCAGTGAAAACCAACTCCTGCACGGTTTCACTCCAGTCCTGTTGGAGAGGGAGAGGCGGATGGAGGGTCCTTTTCCAGCAGTAGGAAGGGGACTCGTCCCTGGTATGACCACAGTGGGGGCCTGTGGCTTTCTTGCTGAACCAGCTTCAAACTCACCCTCAGACCAGGGGGCGGGGCTCATGGACTCAGTGGAGAGGAGACGGACACGCAGACGGGCGGCAGGGATGGGAGACAGGAACTGTGACTCAGGAAGACTCCGCAGACGGAGAGAAAGGGGGGCTATCTTGCCGGGCCGGCTGGCCACAGGCATGAGCACTGGACGTAGCCAAAAAAAGACATCGGAGAAGTACAAAGTACGATACTTGGTCGCGGAAAGATTCAGAGTCAAAGACACAAAGGTCAGAGAAGACTCAGCATTTCACCGTAGCTCCTCACAGCGGGCCGGCTTATGAAGACCTATGCACGATCCTGCGTTCCTCATCAAACGCTGACCTGGACCAGCAAAGGACAGGCTCGGGAATGCATATGGGGACACCGCCCGCCGAGATGGCATCAGAGACCCGTCTGCAGTCTCCGCCCCTCACGTTCTCCCCACCACCACCGCCCAGCAAAGTCTCATTTACGGAGACAATCCCTTCAATCAGCCTTACACTGGCTATTTTTAAAATGTGTCATATTTAAAAATGTTTTTTAAAAATGGCTTTGTCTTGGGGTGCCTGGGTGGCTCAGTTGGTGAAGTGTCAGTCTTGGGCTCACGTTATGATCCTGGGGTCCTGAGATCGAACCCTGCATCAACGTTCCTGCTCAACGGGGAGCCTGCTTCTCCCTCTCCATTTGCCCCCACTCCTATCTCTCACCCTTTCTCTCTCTAATAAATA
The DNA here is from genome assembly GCF_002288905.1 of Enhydra lutris kenyoni. NCBI lineage: Eukaryota > Metazoa > Chordata > Mammalia > Carnivora > Mustelidae > Enhydra > Enhydra lutris. Next base: position 2,536,551 of record NW_019154090.1, on the reverse strand, counting down.
TAAAATATTTTTAAAATAAATAAAAATCAAAATAGCCTTTTTTGGATAAACGATGTACATAAAATAGTGAATTTGGTAATAATAGGTGAAACTTTTTTTTTCTAACACACTTTATAATTGAGCCTAACTCTTCATTTAAAAAGTTGCTTTCTCACATGCTACCTCTTCCCCCCTCAAAAAAAAAAAAGTAAATGAAAAACAAAAAATGATGGACGGCTGACAATTCGTATCCCGGATACAGGGAGACAGCAGGAGGCCAGAGTTCACCGTGGTGTTTCGTGTGGATGTCTACATTGTAGCAGCACAAATAAAACCTCACGTTGTGGTTTTACAGCTTCCGGAGGTGACTGTTTGCTGCTGGGGCTCGGAGGCAACGGGCACTGAGCTGTTACTGCTCGGTTTTCCCGTTGACCCGCCTCTCCCAGGTGCCTCCCACTCCCAGGGTCCCGACCCCAGCTGGCTTTCCCAGACACCACTGAACCGGAGTGTGCCTTGCCGGCTGTGGTCTGTGCTGGGGTCAGGAGCCCCAGGTCCAGAGCGCCGTGTCGGGCATCGTCTGCCAGAGGAGAAACACCTTGCCTGTGTCTTTGCCTGCAGGACCATCTGCACCCAGCCGGCCCCCACTCTCCCCTGTTAGTCTTAGAGCAGCTCCTGTCCTCAAAATAGCTGTATTTTTAAAATAACATTTGCAGATAGAATCCTCAGACTATGGAAAAACAGAGCCAAAGAAGCCTTCATTTCACATTTGAGAGACCTGACCCCGGCGTGGGTCCGTCCATGCAGCTCACCGTTCAGGGAAAGCATTTAATCCCAACCTCTGTTGAAGTCGTTTTAATTATAAAGAACTGAAAGTAGAGGGCACTGTATAAAAATAGCTTATGTTAAAAAAATAGAATGGTAACTCCCCAGTGCTAGTAAGACTGCAGTGAAATGAGTTTATTCCTTCCTAGCGAACACAGAATAAGCCCTTTGGAAAGAAGTGGGTTCTCTGAACCATCAGCTCTCAGAATTATCAAACCTTTGATGCAGAAATTCGCCTTCTCAAAAATTACACACAATAAATAATTCAACAGAACAAAAAAATGTATTTACACAAAATTATTAGCTGCAGCAATGCCTTTAAAGGTAAAAATTACACATAACTGGAATTTTTAGGGGAAAACCTTCAGAAGCTATACCCATTTCAAAATGAGAGAATGTACCCTGTCCATCAACATGACCGTTATAAACACTATAAAACAGCGGTAATGCAAGACGGCATCCCTGTACTGACTTCAGCTCCAAGGCGCATGTGCTTGCCAACTGCGGTAGAGCCAGGATTGAAAACAAAGTGTCCAAGAGCCCAGACTCCAGGATGAATGATGAATTACGTCCCACCGGTTGGACGGGCCGCCAGGCAACCTGCAAGAATGGAAGAACAATGTCGGTGGCAGAACAGGTTTAACATGAGCCTTTAATGAACGGAAACAGGCCATAAAAGAGCATGTACACCCAGATTGCAAGAAAATGCGCATACACAGAGAAGAGCATGCCTGCCCCCCAAAGACGAGGCTGGTTAACATGTCGGGTGCCTCCCTTTCTTCCCCCTCTGTGTGTGTTTTTTCTGTGTTTAATTATCTCTGAATCGAGCCCATGATTATAAAAATATTTTTAAAAACCTGCGGTGAGAACATTTTGATAGCTGTTTATCTTTTAAAATAGGCATGCATGTAAATCCCAAGATTGGAAATGAAAATACTTGCGCTAATGTAATTAAAAAAAAAATTGGGAATAGTGGGTTTACTATTGCTTTTTAACTTGTATTTTTAATTAAAAGTAAAAAATGGATCCGATGCATTGTCTTCCCCTATTAAAAAAATAGAGAGCCATTCTAGGAGTTCAGATTATGCATAAACACTGTATGTGCGTACATGTGAAGTGCAGATAATTTTATTTGAATTAATGTGGTTAGGAAGCTTCCTTCACATACAGCTATCACACCATAGTGGAAACATTTAGAGCATAAACGGCATAAATAAGCAAAACGAAAAAAATATTATTGTACTGTTTACCAACAGATCTATAATTACAAAATAAATTAACCATGAAATGAAACACTTTGGGTTTTCTGCAATATTGTTATGAGAGATTGGATGTGTGTGTGTGTGTTTTCAAATTTATTCTGGTAAAGCTTAAAAGTGAAATATTGCAAAGAGCATTACGATTTTTTTTTTTTTTAACCATAGCAGCAGCTCTCAGTGCTGTACAGAGACGGATATTTTCATGGGCAGAGTCAAGGCTGGAAGCCGTGGTCACTCTCAAGAAGAGGCTGGGAGGGCACGAGCGGGAGCATTTCCCGAAATGCAGAGTCCCGGCTGTCTGCAGGTGACAGATCAAGGTTTGCAGAGCATCACCTTATTCTCCTGCGAAGCCAGAACCCGAAACCTCAGCTCAGTTCCATGGAAACAAGAAGGCTAACCTGCTTCCTTTCAAACCGAATTCTAGCATCCAGCCAACAGACACGGAGCCGGCCTTGGAAAGTGGGGCAGAAACCTTTGGGTGAATTTACGTGGCACAGCCAAGGTGCTCCCCATGCCCCCCGTGTGTTCCCCGTCTACCCCCAGAAGAAACTCAGAGTGGAAGCATGCGGCACCTGCTTCTTCGCTTCTAAGAAGAAAGTACACGGAAACCAAATTTCATGGGGAAAGAAAATCCAGCCTCCTCTCTAGAAAGTCTCAGCACCTGCCGCGGAATTTGTCATTTAAATCCGTTCAGGGTTGGCCTTTTCTCCTCCTCTCCTGCTTATTCCAGCTTTCATTTGGTGTTAAGCTTTCAGCATTACTGCACGCATGATTTTCATTGTAAGCAGAATGTGCATGAAGCCCTCCTGAACCCCCGTTAGGAAGAAAATCAATCCGCAGATGATGACCTTACTTATAAAGGAGGCAAGAACTTGCACCTGGAGCTCAGCTGCAAGGAAGCCCCGGCTTTTCAGAAAGGTGTTGAAGGGGTTTGCGGTGAACACGCAGAGGCCGCGGGGACCCGTCTCCTGACTCTCTTCTGTGGGGCGCTAAGCTAAGTGTGCCCCCTGCATCACCTTATTTAACTCCCCGGGTAGCTCGGGGAGGGGGTCCTACTGGTACTCAGCCTCTTAGCCGACTCTATGAGGAACAGCTGCAAGTGGGTTAACGGGAAATGTCAGTAAAAAGAGAACTCAGTAAAAATAACACAGTGTAAAAATATTTATTTTAACTTGAAACATGCACATCCACATTGATTCAGCCAATCTTTTGAAACTAAGACCACAGTCTTTTCTTTAAGTACCGTACCCTGCTCCCACTCAAGGGCTTCTCTTCCATAAACCTCTAGGCACCGTCGCGATGATGCACGGCTCCTGTTGTACGATGCGGTTTCTTTCTGGCAGAGTGAGAACTGAAAATCACATGCAAATCAACAAGAGTGCGCATCCCTCTCTTTAAAGGCGCGTCCCCCTTTGACAGCTTTTGCTTCTGTGCCTGATATGACGGTACTTTCTCTTTGGCAACTCACTTTCCAAAACATTTAACTCGGTTTTCATAAAAACAACCCTCTCTTGCATTCTCATGTCATTGGCTCGCACGGTATTTAGTCAAATCGCATAATTGTGATGAGAGGTACAATCGCATAAATTGATTTGGGAGCACACTCCAGTGAGCTTGCGAGGCAGACACGTTTGCCCGAGGAAGCAGAAGCACCGGGATGATTGGAGTGTGACTGCAGGCCGCGGGCATCCAGGTGGGGCTCTGTCCCTGCGTTTACAAGGAGAGGGACAGTGGAGTCACCTGCACAGAGGGCTGTCACTGCTGCGTCTCCATGGACAATCGGCACCACCCATGCAGGAACCCAAAGAACCCAAACTCGCTGCACCCTGTGTTCGGGGCTGGCCTCTGCTGGCCGTCATGCATCTGGCATTCTCTGGTTCCCTGAATCAAGTCTCCGACCTCACAGTTGGTGCTGGAGGCCCAGTTGCTCTGGGTTCCACTGCCCCCAGGGCAGCTTCGGGGGCAGAAAGAGATTGAATGACTAGTTGCTCTGTGGTCACTTTTTGCCTCAGACTGAGCCTTCTCTATTGTGTTCCCCCAAATTATATATTGAAGCCCTGACCCTCGGTCCTCAGAATGTGACTGTTTTTGGGGACAAGGTCGTTAAAGAGGTGATGACGTTAAAATGCTATGGGAATGGCCAAAATTAGCAAGACAGGAAACAACATGTGTTGGAGAGGATGTGGAGAAAGGGGAGCCCTCTTACACTGTTGGTGGGAATGCAAGTTGGTGCAGCCACTTTGGAGAACAGTGTGGAGATTCCTCAAGAAATTAAAAATAGAGCTTCCCTATGACCCTGCCATTGCACTCCTGGGTATTTACCCCAAAGATACAGATGTAGTGAAAAGAAGGGCCATCTGTACCCCAATGTTCATAGCAGCAATGGCCACAGTTGCCAAACTGTGGAAAGAACCAAGATGCCCTTCAACGGACGAATGGATAAGGAAGATGTGGTCCATATACACTATGGAGTATTACGCCTCCATCAGAAAGGATGAATCCCCAACTTTTGTAGCAACATGGACGGGACTGGAAGAGATTATGCTGAGTGAAATAAGTCAAGCAGAGAGAGTCAATTATCACATGGTTTCACTGATTTGTGGAGCATAACAAATAGCATGGAGGACAAGGGGAGATGGAGGGGAGAAGGGAGTTGAGGGAAATTGGAAGAGGAGGTGAACCATGAGAGACTATGGACTCTGAAAAACAATCTGAGGGGTTTGAAGGGGCGAGGGGTGGGAGGTTGGGGGAACCAGGTGGTGGATATTGGAGAGGGCACGGATTGCATGGAGCACTGGGTGTGGTGCAAAAACAATGAATACTGTTACGCTGAAAAGAAATAAAAAATTTAAAAAAAATGCTATGGGCCTTAAGCGTCTCAGACTGCTATCCTTACAAGAAGAGGAGCTTAGGACACAGACCCCAGGGGGGAAAGCTGGGCAGGACACTATGGGAAAGCAGTAGAGAGCCAAGGGGAGAGACTCCAGAAGGAACTACACCTGCAGACACCCCGATCTGAGACGTTCAGCCCCCAGGACCGTCAGAAGTAAATTTCTATCATTGAAGTCCCCAGATAGTGGTATTTTAATATGGCATCCTACCAAAATAGTACACCCCATTCACCTGCCTTCAAACCAGGGTTCAGGGGGTCTCACCTAGATTTCAGAGCCCCACCTCACAGCTGAACAGACCTGAGAAATAAGGTTGCTGAGAAGGGAGTCCTCACGCCTTCCTAAGTAGGAATCACCTGGGGTGGTGGTTTAAAAATGCAAATTCCTGGGAGCGAGTCTGACCTCCTGAACCTGATCTCTGGAAAGGTGCCCAGGACTGCTCCTTGTTGGAAGCTTTTGCGTGATCACTGGGGGCATCTGAGTCTGAGAACCGAGTCCACACCCCGGGTCACCCCTCTTTCCACCACCAGCTGGACCATGGCCCTGGCTCTGGAGTCAGCCTCAGCTACTTGTGGATGCCCTCTCTGTGACTTACCGGCCAGGGGACCTCAACAAGCTTTGTGACCTTTCCCAGTCTCAGTTTTCTAGTTAAGAAGTAAAAACGATAATATCAACCTGATGTGAAGACTGAAAATAGAATCCATGAAAAGCATGAGCAGAATGCTTGGCATTCGATGGGCACATAATAAATAAACAGATGTACATATTTATGATTAGATCCCATGTTATAAAAACACAGTGATTGCCAGAGTTGGTACGGGCGTAAGGAGAATAATGCAAAAAATAAATCACTTAGGAATAAATCCTAGTATACATAAAATATCTTATTGGATAGTAGTAACTGCTAATCTGTGCAGAAACGTGTAGTCTGGAACAAAAGACTAATTGTAGGGGACACTATGCAACAATCTTATTTTCACCAAAGCTGTCCCATGTGGAGTTGAAAGTGAAAGCAGAAATCCGTCACACGGCTGTAGAAATTAGGAGGTGTGCACGTCTGTTTGGGCCAGGCAGAACAACCGTGTCACTGGGACCAACTGCAAATGCTGCATAGAAGTCTTTAAACACAAGGAAGGAGGCAGGGAGGGAGGGAGAGGGAGGGGGAGGTGAGAAAAGGAAACTTTGACAGCAGCAGAAAATAACCAGAACTCAAAACACTAAGACAGCTGGACGTGCACTGTGGGGAGCCCCACGCTGGCCTCCAAGGCTTCCTGGAGTCTTTGCCAGTGGCAGACCCTGCAGGACAGGGAACTGCAGAGACTGAGATGGGAGAAACTCTGCATGCAAGTTTCCTTCAAGTTGTTTATCAATTCCATCTGGAAGTGGGAGCTGGCATAGCTAGAAGCCAGTTGGAAAGCAGCAACTCAGAGGCTAACAAGCCAGTTTCTGAGTATTCCACCATTCTGGGAAACTCCCAGCATCAGAGTTTCTGAGTATCCCACAGCTCTGGGAAGAAAAGGTGGAAAATGCAGGGCCCACCATGGTTTAGAGATGCTGCTAAACTGTGCCAAGCACATATGAAGACATCTATGTGATATGCCTGCATGGCTATGGTTCAATGTATGCATAGTGTACACACGCACATAGAAAGAGACCAAAGTCACAGATTCCTGTCTGGGGAAAATCCAATGACCCACTTATAGTTTCAGACTACGTATTATTTATGTAGATGACGAAAGGAAGGTTAGCCAATGGTACCACTCCCTGTGGTCTCCATCCGTCACATGAATCTGGATGCCAGCAAGAGGCAAGGGTTCAGAAGATCCCGGTTAGAGTGAGGGATCACCCTGTTGTGAAGATGGAGCTATAAATCAATAATAAAGAGGTAACTAGAAAATGGCCAAATATTTGGTGAAAAAAGTTAAAAATACTGTCAATAAGTCATTTGTTCACAGAGCTATCACAATAAAAAATTATAAAATATTTTGAGCTGAATAGTGATGAAAATATGCATACCAGATATGAAATGCAACTAAGGCCATGCATAGAGGAAAATCTACAGTATTAGATATATGTATCAGAAAAGAAGAAATTCTGGAAATTAAGGATTTAAGTTTCTATCTGAAGAAGGTAGAGAAAAAAACCCAACTGGACATATGATAGAGAAAGAAAAAGCAAAAATAAGAGTTATCACCAATGAGATAGAAAACAAAAGTTAAATAAAACCTTGATAAAGCCAAAATTTGATTAATTGAAAAGATTAATAAAACTATCACTAATAAAACTGATATATCCTTATTCAGACAGTTTAAGAAAAAATAAGGTACTCAGAACTGAAAAGAGGGGCCTCATCAGAGCATCTATAGACACTAATGAAGATGGCAAGATTATTTGAACAACTTCTTGATAATAAATGTGAAAATGTATGTGAAAAAATCCGTAGAGGCCACAAGTTAACTAAAACTGACACAAGAAGAAATAGAAAATCTGAATTATCCTTCACATATTAAATACAATCCATAATTTAAAATCTTCTGTAAAAGAAAACTCCAAACCCAAATGTCTTCAGCAGTTTATTCTCTCACGTAAGTAATAATAAATTCTTGATAATTGACTATGGGTTGGCACAAGCTTCATACAAAACTTGACAAAGGCATTGCAACAAAAGAAAATCACAGACAAGTTAATATCATGAACATAAAGTCAACATTCTAAGTAAGTCATTAGTTAACAGAATCCAGGATTTATGTCAGAAGTTTAAAAGATTGGTTTCTCACCAAAAATCAATTACTAGCAGCAAACTTTGGGGGAGGGGAAAACTATGTTATCTTGAGAGATGTCAAAAAAAGTATTCACAAACTACCACCATCCACCCGTTATGACTATTCCTGTAAACTAGAAGGAGGCAAACCTCCTTAATCTGGTAAAAATTATCTTTTTGAAAAAACTACATTAAAATTATATTTGGTGGTAAAATACCTAAATCAGGAACAAGGTAACAATACTCATTAATGTGATTATTATTTCCACTGCACTGAGGTTACCCATGGTGGGATAAAGTGAGAGCAGAAACTGGTACAACCGCTTTGAAACCTGAGAGGATCCACTAACCCTAAACACAGGCGTAGTGGTCTGGGGTCCCAACCAACACACCCATGTGTTTGCACAGCAATGTTGGCGTCAGTACTATTCATTACAGTAAGAAACTGAGAACTGTCCAAAAAAATGTTATCAGTGGAGAAGTTCCTACTGTGCAGTTTATTCATATGGTAGAACAGTACAGAAAAAAGGCAATATGTTTCTCCTATAAGTGGCCAGATTTTAGGTTTTGTGAGTTGGTAGCCAAAACCAAGCATCACATAGCTACTAAATTAATCACTTAATAATATAAAACCATTCTTAGTCTTTGGGCCATACAGAAACAATGGGGGGCCAGATTTGGCACCTGGGCCATAATTTGCCAAACCCTGCTGCAGAATAATAAGAAATAGCACTGTCAGGTACAACATTCTGGGTAAATTTCACAGACATGGTCTTTGGTGAGAGATACCAGGTGCAAGAGATTCTGTGTATGACTCCATTAGGTCGCGTTCAAAGCAGGCAGCACAAATCCGTGGAGGGAGTGGAGGAGGGGATACTTGGAGGGGCAACCGGTCAGCGGGGGCACAAGACAGCTCCTAAGGTGACAGTAATATCTTATTCTCTGACGCGAGTGGTGGTTACGCAGGTGTATTCATTCGTACAAACTCATCAGACGCTAAAAACAAAGGTTGTGCATTTCAGTGCATGTATATTTAACTTCAGTCGGAAGGTTCACTGCAGAAATCGCGGGTACACATTTGTTCGTTTGTATATTAAGAAGAGGCTTCATAAGCATAGAAGAGAAGAAAAAAAGTACAAAGTAAGAGACCCCTCCCCCGTGTTCTGTTTCCAGGTGACCGCCACAGAGACCCACTGGAAGGTGCTCACCAGGTTTTATGTAAACAGGTAACTATTTGAACATCAAATAACACATAAAAAACAGGAGTAACTTAGATGTCTGCAAGCTTGAGTATTATTAAAGAAGTAGCGGTATGTGCGTATGACGGGATATCACGCTTGTGTTAGAAACAATGTTACAAAGCAGGTTTGACCATGTAGGAGAATTCCTACTTTGGAAAATACCACAATGTCAGCTGTGGTTATCTCCAAGTGAGCGAATCACAGGTGATCTCTCTTTCTTTTTCCTCTTTTAAGCTCTCCTATATTCCTTCTTTTCCTAATTTTTATAATAATATGGCATCGATAGTCTGGAAAAAAGAAAAATATTTGTAAGGAGACTAGATTAAGGCAAACTTTAAAAATTATTATTATGATTTATAGGCTTTGCCTTGGGAAAACATTGTTCCATACCCTGAAAGAAAAAGGCAACCATCCCAAGTTCTTTTTAGAGAAATGAATTTTAAAAACAAATTTTAAACAGCCTTGTGTATAGAGCAACGCTTCTTATCGCAATCCCACGATTAGACAACTGTGGATCCGGAGACTAGCAGTATGGACGTGTAGGGTGAATGGGATAGCTTTGATGACAAAGATTTTTACAACAGACGTTGTTTGAGCAAGCGCACCAGCCGCTATGCTGTGTCTGTCGCTTACAGGCAGCAGGTGTCAGGGCTGAGTAAAAGCCGAGAGTCGTGCCCTTGAGGGTCTTACAGACTAGTGGGGAATATAAACGCCATCAGATAATCACATAAATAAAAATAAAACTCCTACTCTAATGCATGCTGCAAATGAGAAGAGAACAGGTCTTAGAGAACAAATAACGGGCTTGAGCCATTTACCTGAACCCACGAAGCCGTCTTTGAAGTGCTGCATTCACTTGTCGTCTTGTGGGTAAGTCTGACACCCGTGTTTTATAGCTGGCCAATCCCTGTATTTCTAGCTGCACTGGGTTGGGGACTGGATATAATCACCCCCATTTTAGAACTATTGGACCCCAGACCCGTGTTCTGCACCTGTCGGGGGCTCCTGAAGGATGGATTATTTTCCTTTATTATTGGAAAATGAGGGTCCAGAGTCAGAATTCAAGAGTAATGGTCTTCTGCCTGGAGGGGTGGGGATTGGGGGCCCAGGGTAGAGCACCAGGAGAGGAAGTTAGTAGGATTAAAGCACAGAGCAGCAGCCCAATTGACAGCATGGACATGGACCCGGGCCCAGTAAATAAACAGACATCTACACTGGATCTCATTGATGCATTGGTTCAAGTATGCCAGGCGCAATGCCGCACTGCAGTGTGCATCCTTACGGGTCTCGTGGCATAGACAGAAAGAGCTTCAAAATCCCAGAATGTGGCAGTGCTGTGTAGGTAGGGGTATGTGCCTGGGGAGTAGGGAGGGCGGCTTCTATGTGGACGGCAGAGTCCAGTCAGAGGAGATGGGCTGTGGGCGTCAAGGGGTCTCGGAGGGCAGTGTGGAGAAGACAGTCATTACCATACTGGACCTGTGCCAGCAAGCCACGAAGCCAGGCTTGACTACAGTCCCCTGGGTTTGGGGGGAGGACAGTTGAACGTGTTCTCCTGCACAAGCTCTGTGGTGTCACTTCCAGGAGAACGAGTCTGATTGCCAGGGCAAGTGTGAGACCCAAGGCAGGGGCTGGGCAGCCAGCGGCAGGCGCAGTGCATTCACTCTTCGCAGGCAGTGTTTTCTTAGAGGCTCAGTCTGGTCCCAGTCTCGGGGATGGCCGCTCCTTCCCCAGTGGAGGTGTCCCGAGAGACTTGGTCTCCCTGGACGCCCCTTCTTGAGTGTCTCCCCCAGGACAAGCCGACTCCCACTGCCCTCCTCCAGCAGGGCCGGAGCCCTCTCTTTGAACATGTCCTCTTCTGTGACTCCGGCTCCCAACCCTCAGGCGTGCCCGCATCTCAAGTCATCTGTGACTGTCGCCCCACGTGGCAGGGCAAGAGAAGACACCAGAACAGGTTGTCTCCGTGACTATAAGCTCCATGCCAGCACCCCTGGCCCTGAGCGTGCATCGAAAAGGGAACCTGCCGCATGCCACGTTCCCAGGACTTCTCCCCTTTGGTAATGCAGAACAGAAGGTGACAAAATTGGAGGTAAATTATTCAGTTTCTTCTCTTGGCCGCTGAGAGGGATTCTGTGCTGCGTGAGAGCTCACTGCATTTGTCCTGAATCACTCGCCCGAGGCTGTCACCTCAGGCCGACTGACAACCTTCTCCCTGAGGCCTGATCAGCAGGCGTGGGCGCACCGAGCCCGGGGTCGACAAGCAAACTTTGATTCCTCTGCAGCTGATGTGTTCGGAGCCTCCTCCAACAGTCAGGCCAGGTGAGCCCTGCCCCACGGGCCAGTGAAACCGCCCCCGATCCCACGGTGCAGGAAGGGCGGCCGGGACAGATGGAAAGGCTGCACATGTCTCCTGGATGTTTGCTAAGGAGTCAGAAAGTGTGGGCTCAGGACCCCTGTGAGTGTCGTCTAAAATGAGAACATCCAGTCCTCCCGAGAGGCAGATGCCGTGTTAACCACAATGAGGGGATTTGGTCCTGGTTCAAGGGCCATGGGGATATAGACCCTCTCCATAGGGCCTCCTCCGGGGAGAATGGCAGGGCGCATCGGGAGAAACTTGTCACCCAGAGGGTGCATCCCATCCCCCGGAGTGGACACAGATCAAGGATGGTCCCCAAGCAAGGGGCTGGCACAGGGGAATGGAGGTAAATGGACATCGGCAACGACCCAGTGACTGAGATAAAAACCCTTTCCTTAGGGAGCCATCCTGTCCTTCCTTTGTGGGGACCTGTGGGGTGATGGGGAGGAGGGAATGAGAATGTGATTGTCGTGTCTGTGCATGTGTCCCAACATCAGCAGGGCCTTTCTCCCCCTTAAAATCTGGTTAAGATTGGCTCACACCCCACATCCACACCAACTGACCCCAGTGTCCCGCTGTGGGTGGATTCAGATCCCTGGGGCAGGAAGGATCATGGGACAGAGTGACTTTGGCATTCTGTCCTCATCTGTCCGTTCACAGCCCTGCAGGGGATGGCCTTCCTTGACCTCATCAGCACGCGCGTGGCATTTGTGACGACATCCCCTTGCCAGCAAGTGGTCGGGAAATGCAGATTACATCCAGAAAAGTAAATAAAAACAGATTATTTGGAATATTAACCGTAGCTGTTCTTAAGAGACCCTCAGTCCATCCTCCCCCACCTCCTCTGTGTGCTGTTTCCTCTGGGCGCTCCTGACACCACCCCCCAAGTTCTTTCATGGCTGATGCAGAGCGGAAGCTCCTGCTGACTGAGTTGGGGTCCAGCTAGAAGTAAGAGTACCCCTGTTTCCCTGGGATGCCTACAAACAGCCTCGGAAGGAGTTAAGGACCAGTTCATGGGCCCAGCCTTGCATCTCCTCTTCCCTGCACCCCCCTCAGACAGCACAGCAGGCTCCAACCTCAGATCCCCCCAGGCCTTCCAGGAAAGAGACCTGCAGCCCAGGATGGCTCCCGGGTCCCTGCAGGGCAGCGCAGGTGGTGACCACTCAGAGGGTGTCTGCCACGTCCCGAGACCAGCACTGCTGGGGCACTGGCAGCCGCGGCGACCAGGGAGGGGTGGGGGGAGAAGTGGCGAGCTCGGGGTCCACCCTGCAAGGCTGCGTTGCTGCGCTCGGGGCGTGACAGAGCTCTGAGCTGCTCCGCTCGCCGAGGGCAGAGAGGGCATGGCGGGCTCAGAGGCTCTTAACTGGACAGTCTACAACCCAGCCCGACCACCCTGAGCCTTTCCGCATCCCCTGCTAAGCCTCCCCCTGTGCCACCTCCTGCGTCCCTCTCGCCCCGTGTCTTGGGCAGGCAGCTCAGCCCTAGAGCAGAAGTCGGGTCCACGAAGCCAGCACCTTCGCCAAGAGCAGTGGCACCCAGTGCAGGCCGCCTCCTGTTTCCTGATGACTTCAGTGCTCACTCCACGGAAGCCTTGGATGCACAGTCCTCTGTCACCGATGCGGAGGCTTCCTGGGAGCCGCAGATGTCCATGTCTCAAGCATAGGGGTGCAAATCTGTCCTAGTTACAGTTTTGAAATTGCTGCTGAGATCCTCACTTTGGTGAGTCTCTTATGTAAAAAACACCGATTTGACAGCAGGGGCACACAGACTCAGGTCCCTTGAATGAGGCCGTCAGGTCCTCTGGCCCCACCTTCCTCTGGCAGGTGCATGGCCGGCAGGGGGAAATGCAGCCGCCGCCTCGGGGGGCTGCCTTGGTGGCTGTGCGGTGACACGCTCCAGGAAGGCTGGTCGCTCGTGGGGCGCACGCTGGTCAGCGGCTGCTCTCCAGCCTTGCTTCCCCTCCTCTCAGCTCCGTAGAAAACACAAAGGTGCTCGCGGCTAACCTGCAGCGCCTCAACGCCGATCCTGCTTTCCATTTCGCCCACTCCAGCCCACGGTCAGAGGCTCATTTTCTCTAGAGGAGTCGCTATGGAAACCTCAGGAAAAAGTAACTCGAAGGATTTTCACAGCATGGAGAGTCACTTAATTTTTTCCCCCTCAATGGGACTCTCGCATGTTCAGAATAGCCCTTGGGCAAAAGCCCAGATTTGTTTCCTTAAGCAGAATAATTTCCAGGGACAAACGTGAATGAGAAGGCTGATGGAGAGGGTGACAAGGCCTCCAGGTGGCTCCACCTGCCTAACGGTCCCCTTCAGTCTCTCTGAGGACCTAGGGTTCCCACATAGCGTCACCACCCTGACCGCTGGCTCCAGATGAGAAACAAACGCCCCCAAGTTCATTGCCACATTAACGGAAAACGGGGCTCTTCCAGGACAGTGAGCGTGTCAGGAGCAGTTGTAGAGCACAGGTGTGTCCTAGACGGAGGGCAGCCAGGCTGGGCACCAGCATCTCGAAATCACTGGATGCTCGGTGGAAGAGAGCTCTCTGCAAAGCCACTGTGGTGAATGTCCGTGAGGGTTTGCTCCCTACGTGTCCAGCACGGGGCTGAGGCTTGGTATTCACTAACGTCCCTGTTCACACACGTGCGTGTGCCAGTCCTGCTATCGCCTACACTGTCTGGACAAGGCAACTGAGGCTTAGGGAGACCGCTGAACTTGGCCGCTGCCGTCGCCAGGGAGTCTGAGCCCAGGGCTCCGGACGACAAAGCCCAGGGTTGCGGCAGCGTGCTCCTGAAAGCTCCAGAGCATACCCAGTGGGGAGCATTTTAGATACATTTTGTATTAACCTCGAGTTTATTCAAAGTAACTGCGAGTTACAGGCTCAGGCTGCATTCCGGAGTTCCTGCCATCGTTGAACCGGTGTTTAAAGTTTGGTCTGAAAAAATACGGTCAACATGAAACTGTGCCTTAGACGGGCCATTCCCTAATCCAAGAAGCTCAGTGCTGACGGCAGAGACGAGCAGGGCTCTGTGGAATTTGAAGTCTCAGAGATTCCTTTTTGGAAACGTTAGCCTATGCACCCGCCACTCCGTTGTGATGGTGTCTTTCTTCTGAGTCTTGAAGACATTCTGGTCTTAAAGTCTTAAAAAAGTCTCATGGGAGGGTCCCAGCTTAATGCCCTGTTGGTTAATAAGATCAGTTAAACCTCTTAGGGAGAGTGACAAAGCCAGATACTCAAATGTCACTGGAGTGCCCTTGGGCGATAACGCAGCCATCGGTGAGGTAGGGTTCCCACCAAAGCCTGTCACCCCCTCTGTCACTTCTCATTCACATTTGCCTCTGGAACCTGCTCTTCCTAAGGAAGCAAATCTGGGCTTTTACCCAAGGGCTATTGTAAACCTATATGAGCTCCACTGAGGGGAAAAAGCGTCTCCCACTATTCGGCTACCTTCTTTCTTGGGGTGTGTCTTAATTTCCAGCGGCTGCTGGCACTTATTACCACAAACAGTCACTTAAACAACATGAGTTTGTCCTCATACGGTTCTGGAGCTCAGAAGTCAGAAATGGGTATCTCTGGGCTAAAATTAAGGTGTTGGTAGGGCTGTGTGTTCCTAGAAGCTCTCGGGATCAATCTGGTTTCCTCGCTTTTGTGGCTCCTAGATATGCCCTCCAGGTCCCTGGTTCGCGGCCCCTTCTCCAGGTTCAAAGCCTAGGTGGGTCGACCCCTTCCCACATTGTATCACCTTGACTTCTTCCTCTGTTTCCCTTTTTTAAAGACCCTCGTGTGACATCGGACCCACGTGGATGATCCAGGATAATCTCCTACCTCAAGGTCTTTAACTTAATCCCACCTGCAGAGTCCCCATTGCCCATGTAGGATAAGATACTCGAAGGGTCTGGGGATGAGGGTGTGGGTATCCTTGGGAGACATCATCCTTCTACCACTGAGTATTTAACAGTTGTGTGTGAGGGTGATACTGAGGCAGGGATGACAGTCTTTACCTTATGATTATTTGTTATTAAAATTGATATAATCTTGGATCTGGCTGATCTCCTGGTGGTGGACAGTAAAATTCTTACGTCCTGAATCGTAACTTTGAGCCAACAGTTTGGGAGACCCCGGCCCACTTCCTATTAGTTCAATGCTGATTCCTCTCTGGAGCGAAGACCTGAGAGGTCAATAGATGACGTGAGCTTTGAGTCGGGTGTGGAGTCCACAACTGCAGACTTAAGTTCCCAATTAGTCTGACCTAGGACTCTGCTATTGTTCATCAAGAGTGGGTAAACTGGAGGGAGAGAGGTGAGAACCTTCCCAACCCCTGCTTTAAGAGATGCATTCGAAAAACCAAATTGTGATAGTTATGCAAAAGATTCAAATGTAGTGACCCGAAGGGGCACGTGCACCCCAGTATTCACAGCAGCAATGTCCACAGTAGCCAAAGTATGGAAAGAGCCCAATGTCCATCAACAGATGAATGGAAAAAGAAGATGTGGTATGTGTGTGTATACACACACACACACACACACACACACACACAAAAAATACAATGGAATATTATACAGCCTTCAAAAAAACCCAAAATGGAATACTATGCAGCCATCAAAAACCCCTAAAATCTTGCCATTTGCAACGACATGGATAGAACTAGAGGGTATTACGCTAAGCGAAATAAGTCAATCAGAGAGGGACAATTATCATATGATCTCACTGAGTTGAGGAATTTGAGAAACAAGACAGAGGATCATAGGGGAAGGGAGGGGGAAAATGAAGCAAGACAAACCAGAGAGTGAGACAAACCTTAAGAGACTTTTGGTCTCAGGAAACAAACTGAGGGTTGCTGGAAGGGAGGGAGGGATGGGGTGGTGGGGTGATGGACACTGGGGACGGTGTGTGCTATGGTGGGTGCTGTGAATTGTGTAAGCCTGATGACTCGCAGACCTGTACCCCTGAAGCAAATACATTGTATGTTAAATATATATATAAGTGTGTGCATATATATATACACACACACACATATATATACATATGTATCATATATATATGTATATATATATATATGATACACGCAAGGACGACCTGTTAGCCACCTGCGTTGGGAGCGCACTGTCTGAGGCCGGAGCGCCTCCTCGGTTCTGAGACAAGTGCCATGGACTCCTGTCCCTGGGGGGCCATTTGGAGAATAGAGCTGGGCCACTAGGGACTGTGAAACCGTCCTGAAAACCGTCCTGACATTTAGCAGGAACTAACAAGGATAAGACATAGAATTGGTCCAGAGAGGTGAAAGGAGGGAAGCAGGAGGAGGAGCGGAGGGAAGGAAGGCGTCTGCAGGGGCGCGCACTGCGCACTGCTGACACCGCGACTGCGTCCTGACGAGTCCACTTGGGTCGCGGCCGGCCCCCAAGAGCTTCCCAAACTTTATCCAGGAGGCAGATGGCTGCGTCCCGGAGACCCTCTGCTCCCTTTGACTGCTGATGTATTGACGCAATTCTTCGAAACTCTTTGCTTTCTGAGGACCCACACTCCAGGCATAGCCTTTGCAGTGCTTGGGGCAAGAGCTTCGTAGAACAGCATACGTTCCAGCCAGCCACCGCTTATTCACTCAACGAACGTGGAGTGACTTCTAGAGTAGAAATAAGTTTCCACAACAGTCTCTGCTCCTCAGGCACGTGCAACAGTCCCCTCCCGATCTCACCGAACATCTCTTCTTTTAATATTTCTAGGACACTTACTGTGATTTAAGGAGCTTCTTTTGTGCTCATTTCCTATAATTGTTTTGGGTGTTTTATCTCTTATACTTAAGCACATTCTTAAATGTTCATAGTTAGGATGATTGTTTAGATCACTGTGGACTTAGGCAAACAATAATAAAATGATTTCTTGCCCTTGTTCTTTTCCAAATTTTTTTTCTTTATAAGAATACATTGTTACAATTTCACAGGGATTCAATAAAGACCATCTTTTATGTTGTTAGAAAACTTGCATTTAAATCATCAAAATGGAACCTGTCAACATCTCCAAGCCCTTTAGGGCCCATAGAAATTCAAATGTTTAATTCCAAGACAATGGAAGAAGAGAGGACGGTCTTACTTCCTTCAGGATGATCGCGCAAAACATCTTACTGGGTCTCAGATTCCTCTAAGACCCTCAGTGAAATCCTGCTGAAGATTTTGCAAGTGCAATATGAATTCCAATCAACCACTATCATCTGTGTAATTTTATTAAAATAGGCATTTAAAATAATGCGTTAACAATAGGAATTCTGATATGCAATTAGTGTCCAGCTCGTCCGGTTTGAACTTCACTGGCCCTGGATATCAGGGGCCGCGGCTCTGGTACGGGCACCACAGATGTGGGAGCCTCACAGCGCAGATGCTGCTGTCACTGATGTGTCCGCAGGGACGTCTGTGCCGCGGGACTCCAGCCAGCCCGGCCGGAAGCTGAGAGACCCACCTTCCCTCGCTGACTTCCAGCAGGGGGTCTGTGCACAAAAAGATGGGCAGCTCCAGTCCGCAGTTACTTTCCTCAAACAGACACTGTTCTCCACTTTCGTCTTATGCACATTTTCACTCTTTCTGAAAGCCGGTCTCCAAATGCCAGGAATACATTTGAAAAGCTGATTGCAATATTTCAACAATGAAACTAAGTAACGTGGTGGGGACTGGCCCAGAGCAAGGACCTGCCTGCTGACCCACATCCTGGGAGCAGAGGGACGCCTCCATGGGACAGGGCTTTGGACCCTCGATCCCTTGCCCCCCCCCCATCAGGAAGGGCGTCCACGGGTCCCGCACCTGCATGGCTACAGACTCCCTGCTCCGGCCCAGCTGGAAGGCAGCCTCCTGGCTGCTCAGCACACACATCTCCCTTCCAGCCACGGCCCGGGGAGCAGCCACACACCCCACCATGGTCTGGTCCGTGGTACGCTCATGCCTTTGTTCTCTCACATCCTGGCCCCAGGGGTCTGACATCTCTGCAGAAAGTGACGTAACAGAGCCACTCACCTTAAGGACATATTCGTGCAACTGACGTCCGCTCAGAGCCTTGTCAGTGTCTCAGG
The DNA here is from genome assembly GCF_002288905.1 of Enhydra lutris kenyoni. Lineage (NCBI taxonomy): Eukaryota > Metazoa > Chordata > Mammalia > Carnivora > Mustelidae > Enhydra > Enhydra lutris. The sequence continues at coordinate 2,518,191 of NW_019154090.1, read as the reverse complement.
GGCTCAAGCAAATACTTGTATTTCCATCTCCAGAAGACACTATCAGTCTGGGCATCCTCTGGGTAGGAAGACAGAAGGACTTGAGAGAAGAGACAAGCTTTCCAATGCCCAGAAGAAGGTCATGGACTGTCTGGAGAGGCCAAATGAGCCAAAGGGGGGGAAGTTTGCATGTGAAGGGACAAGGCAAGCCTGGAGGAGAGCCACGTGCAGCGGGCCACGGGGACATGGAGAGCCGGGTGGGAGCTCCACCTGACATGGGAGGGGGCGCAGGAGAAACACAGATCAAGCCCGAGAAGCCACAGGAATCCACGGGGGGAACATTCCGTAGCCCCAGGGAGAAGAGGGGATTAACCCTGAGGTGGGGAAGAGGGAACCTGAGGCGGCGGCAGGAACTTCGAACGTGACCGGTTTTAAACCAGAATTAACCGACACATTACATTACTGGATAGAACCCACTTACAAGTGACTCCATTAATTTTCTGTTATTAGGAAAATGTGGGCTTATGATAGATTCAAATTGAGTTATGGAAAATGTAATAAAGTTACACTTTTGCACACCCACGTTCTATAAAGTTTTTGACTCTGAGCAAAATTCATATTCAGAACACACCTAGACTGGCATATTTTCAAAGCCTCTGGCCTGAGGTATTTGAAAATTCAAGGGTTTACAGAGAAGTGAGCAATTTCCCTTGGGGAACCAACACATTTCGGAATAAGAATCAAAGTGATTCTTCTTTTAGACCAGGTCTCTGGTGAAGCAGGTGCAGACACCTGCTCTGAGAGTGTCGAAGGAGCCGGATCTCCTTTTCCTACGAGTCACACCGATGCTGACAAATGCTCTTTTGTCAAATGATTGATTCCCCAACCTGTGAGATTCTGAGTTAAATCAGAGCCTCAGAGCACAAGTTCAGAGCCCGAGATAAAGAGCTTACATTCATACCCCGCCTGGTCTTCTGCCTGGGTTTGAGAGGGTCTGGGCTCCCATCCGGAACCGGCTTTGTGGACGCAGGGAAGCAGAGGATGGTCTTTCTGGTAGCTCACACAGTGGCGATGGGCCCTAGAACCATGAAGATAAATGATGTGCACAAACCATTTTCACCTCAAAGTGCTTCCCAGCATGGCAGCCCACCCACTGGAAAACAACCCACTTGGAGGAAGACACTGTCCAGCCGCCCTAATCAAAGGCATCTTCTTACCCACGACTCAAGGAGGGACTCAGGGAAGCTCATAAGAACCACATGATGGGCTGAGATGCAAGTATTTTCAGTAAAAATTTATGATCTTAAATTGTGTGCTTCTTATGTCAGTGGTGTTGAATGCTTCTTGGTTCAAGTATGGGAGAGAATCACTCCAAATTGGACTGGGAGGAGACAGCTATGGGTCTCCCCCAGGAACAGCCGTGCAGCGACTCTGTGACAAGAACTGGAAAGACCTGGCCAAGTTCTCCATTGCCCCCTTCTCCTTAATCCATTTGGATTTCTGGTTTGTAAACAAAGTGCACAAAGCCTTAGCATGAGGAGTAGAAATGTGAAATTGAGCTATTGAGAAGGAGAAAAAGTGACAAGTATACTAGGACTGGAGACCCGTTTTGGGGCCGGACTTGCAAACACTGTTGTGATGTTTTCTTAATGTCTGTGATCCACGGTCAAGGGAGAACATTCACGTGAGTTCCATAAACTGGCGTACAGCCAACTGGGACAGTCGGCCACCGACGCATGTCACATAGAGCCCCCACCAGTCCCCTGGACCTTCTCTCAGAGAATGAACAGGTTACGGGGCGATGCACCATCTACTGGGTAATATAAAACCTTGTTGTCAATACTGGGCCATCTTTGACCCTGTTGGCGTCTTTGACCACAGGGAACAATTTGGGTTGATTCCTCCTTCTTCTTGGCCCATATTCCTGACATGGATCTTCAAAGATTTTAGGGTTAGAGAGCACTGACCCTGTTACCTTGACAGGTTGCACATGAACAAGGGGGCCTGTAACTCCAGGCCCCAACAGCCCCCGCTCTGACCAGCTCCAGTGGCCTCCCGGAAGCCGCGCCTTCCGTCCCGTGTGCACACAGCTAGTGAGAGGAGTTGCTGGGAGGACAGACTCCTGGACATGCGTCCTGAGGAGGCGATACTCTTCCTCCGGTGAAGAACACATTCACGCACCAGGGGTGTGTCTTCATGGGGCTGCGTGGGTTTGAAGCAGGGACTCCAGGGTGCGGGGGTCTGGCTCCGGCATCTCTCAGTGAGAGGACCCAACCCAGAAGGACAGGTAGGGAGCGATCTGTGACACTGCGGCACAGGCAGGTGCCTAACGGTGACATGCTGGGTGGGTGGCACATGCGCGCACGTCGGGATCTCCTTCCACAGGCCGTCCTGAGCCCCTCTCACGGCAGCCCCCGTGTTAAACAGCTTGCGCATTAGGAAATCTTTCTCTAGATCGAACAAAAATAAAAACCCATGAGGGGCAGAGGATGGACCAATCTTTTCTGAACAGAAACTAAGAATTAAGTACTAATGATAATGCTGCAAATGGTAAGAAATGTGCAAGGTGCACATACGGCTCTTGTTCCTAAGGGAAGCATGCCCGAGGTCGCCGCACCCTTTTGAAGCGAAGCTGTATTTGCATGCAGGAAAACGCATTTGCTGGGGAATCTTTCCAATTCCGCCTGGAGGTCATATGTATTTAAGGAGAGGACTGTCTCTATGTCTCAGGCTAATAGGATTTGCCTCCGGGAAGACATGGACAAGGGAAGGTCTAATGGGGCGGCGCTCAGGCCTGGCTGCACATTGAAATCACAGGGCAACTGGTTTGGCTGGCATGCCAAGGACGCATTCCAGAATGACTAAGTTAGCATCTCTGCAGCCAAAGTCTGGGCGTCCGTGTGCTTCAGAGATTTTCAGGTGACCAAGGGCTAGGCAGGGCTGAGAGCCGTTGTCCTAATAGAAGGGAAGGCGGGAGAAGTTGTGAGTTGATTTTGTCCCCAGCACTGCCCTTGGAAATGATGGCAGAGATGAAGGGTTGGGCATGCGGCAGCTGGAGAGCAGGGGCCTCGCTTCCTCTGTGGATGACCCCTCACGCGGATGAGTCACAGCTGCCCGGGCTCAGGACCACTCATACGGTCAGAGTCCAACATCGGACAGAGAGCTGGAACGGTGTGCACGGAGCTAAGCATTACCAGATGTCCATTTAGAAGCGAGTCGAGTAGAGTCTGACGTCTTTATGGCCCTTCAATTCTCCGCGCCCTGAAATTTTTATGTCATGTTATAAATAACCAGAGAGCGCTCTACCCGATAGAGCAGGGCCATCCCTGGTTTTGAGTGGATTCCCAAACACAGCTGAAAATCCAGACGGTCACCAGTGCGCTTGCTCAGACCCTGCATAACCTTCTCCTCCTCCCGAGTTCTCTCTCAGCAGGTGGTACCATGCTGACCCTCACAGTCAGAGAAGCCAGAACCTGCTCCCCGCCTCTCCCAACAGCTGTGCCACGCTCTCCCCCCCCCCCCCCACCGAACTAGCCTCCTTTCTTTTCCCGGATCGGCCCTCCCTTCTGTGTCCCCCCACCATTTTCTGCTTCTTACACACTCCCTAGTCCCTCATCCTGCCCCCGAGTTCATGCATCACATTAGTGAAAAATACATCCCTTCCGGCACTGCCAGCTGAAAACGCTTCCAAACTTTCCAGGTAATTAAAATTCCCCAGGGCGCTCATTAACCGTTCGGATCCTCTGACCCTGACATTGACCTAGCGAAGCAGGATCTCCAGGGAGGGTGTCTGGAAATCTGATTTTTTTCTTATCCGCCTCAGGTAATCAGGTAATCTCGTAGCCTTGCCTTTTGAGGAACTGTGCCGAGAACGACGGGCTAGAGGAGGAGACCCCCAGGAAGAGACTCCCCCAAGCATCCAGTCCCCAGCTGCATGCCTACTTCTCTGCAACGCCTCTGCTCCCTGGATCCCACACACAACAAGCATGTGGAGGGACACTTGTCGGATAAGTTAGTGACTGAATCACAATTTACGGGCCAGCAACAGGATCTACTTCTATTTCTCCATGTACCTCACTCTGTGGCCCTTTTCCCTCGTGACGTGTTCTCTGTATTTCACGCATCCCTAGTGACCTACCTGGCTTAGACCTCCTCTGTGCCCTTGGGATACAGGAGCTGCCTCGTGCTCCCTGGTTACGGGACCACTCACGTGACATCTGGCCTGACAATGAGCTTCCTCCCGACAGGAGCCCTCTGCGTCGCCGGTCCTTACTCCACACGGGACAGAGACCCGCACACAGCAGCTGACCCATTTAACAGTAAACACACGCATGGATGTGCGGGTACCAGGGATACCCTGCTCATCCACCCCTACGCCCGTGCTTTCCAGAGGAATCTGTTAACCAAAGTGGTGAAGGGACTTGCAGATGCGACACTACAGAAGAAAAGAATAACCAGCATTCAAAAAAAAAAAAAAAAAAAAAGTGGGGTCCTTTGTGCTTCCAAGAGGCGCCCAAAGTTCTTAGCAGAAAAACAATGAAGTGTAAATTACTCATGACAGAATGGCAGAGCCCATGCTGTGGGTCCAGGCACCAGGAACGAATGCCAGGAGAAGGACAGAGAGCCTTGCTCCTGCTGAGAGGGAGCAACAGCGCCCACAAGCCTCAGCGTCCTGGTCCTGCACTTACCGATGTGGTTGAATCTCCGCGGCCAGAGGCCGGTCCTCTGCAGCCGTGAAGCCCGCATCCCCCAGTGGACAGCACCACAGGCTCGCCTGCCTGCCGCTCACCATGCCAGAGAGGAGCCCATGAGGAAGGAAAAGGGGACCAGGGTTTTCAGAATGTCTTCCCAGTAATAACAGCAAAACCAGCTTATAATTATAAGGCTTTACAGTGTTAAAGCATGACAGGAAAGGCTGGTTAGGACACACATAGACACGTGTGTATAGATGTATACATGTACGTGTGTATGTATGTGAGAGATGTATTTCTTCTTGAGGTTGTGGTATATAATATTAATATAATTAATAAATAATATAGAATATATTGATATAGTTACCAAATATCTTTGTACCGATAATAAAATACTATATAGTGTATGTAAAGTAATATATTTATATATAATTCTATATAAATTTATGCATACTATATAAATATAATTATATATGAACTCAATTAAAATACATATCTTACATATAAATGTATAAACTTATTAATATATATTATGTTATTATATTAATATTGTTAATATAATCATATATATTATACATTACCCTATGTATTACTTATTAAGCACTTGCCATGTCTCTGGTGCTAGGATCAGCACATAAGGGTCATCAATTTAATCATCGTAACAACCCCCATCAGAAAGGTGTTATATGCTATTTTATGGAGAAACTGAGGGGAAACTTGCCTAAGATCTCACAACTACTGTGTAGGGAACCTGAAATTTAAACCAGAATGTGTCGAAGTCCAAACTCTTAATCACACAACCATGGGTATGATGGTGATGATGGTGACAACGATGATGATGGTGCTCCGCTGCTCGCGATGACAGTGGTGGTGATGATTGCGTTGCTGGTGCTGGTGGTGGTGGTGA
>NW_019154090.1:2461572-2512514 GCF_002288905.1 Enhydra lutris kenyoni | reverse complement strand
GGTGGTGATGGCGGTGGTGATGGTGGTGATGATGATGTTGGTGGTGCTGGTGGTGGTGGTGATGGTGGTGATGGCGGTGGTGGTGGTGGTGGTGATGGTGATGACAGTGATGATAAGAATGATTGTGGTGCTGGTGATAATGGTAACGGTGATGATGGTGGCGACGGTGATGATGGTGACGGTGATGATGGTGGTGGCAATGGTAATGGTGATGATTATAGCTGACATCTATTAAGTGCTTACTTTGTATTGGATACCATTCTAAGCACTTTAAAAGTAGTAACTCATTCAGTCCTCATACTAACCTATTTTTGTGCCCAATTAGAGATGAGGAAACTGAGGCAGAGAGCATCAAAAGCTTGCCAAGTTTACACAGTTGGTGAGTGACTAAGGTTGTCTAGCTCCAATGCTGTTTAGCTCCAATTTGAACATTTGTTCAAATGTTGTGCTGCTTTCCATCTCATAATTTGAATATAAACTAACAAGTGATAGGAAAAAATAAGCTTAAAACACCCTGATTTAAAAAAAAAAAAAAGACAAGGGAAGAAGCTCTCTTACGTTGGTCTCAGCAATAGTTTTTTTTTTTTTTTGAAAGGACACTGAAAGCATAGGCAAAACAAGAAAAAAGAGAACAATACGTGGGACAACATCAAACTATAAAACTTCTGCACAACAAAAGAAACAATCAACATAACTGGGAAGGCAACCTAGAGAATGGGAGACAATATTTGCAAACTATGTTTTGGATAAAGGCTTATTATCCAAAATACAGAAAGAACTCTTACAAGCTAATAGCAAAAAACCCTATGATCCATTTTTTTTTTAAATGGGCAGAGGCCCTTAATAGACATTTTTGCAAAGAAAACATTCAAATGGCTATTGAGTACACGGAAGGGCGCTCAACATCACTCGCCATCAGGGAAACACAAATGAAAACCACAATGAGATATCAATCACCTCGCAACTGTCAGAATGGCTATCGTCGAGGAGACAGAAGATAACAAGTGTCATCTTGGAGAGGATGGGGAGTGATGAGAATGCTGGTGCCATGTTGGTGAGAACATAAATCAGTTCAGAAAGCACAGAAAACAGTATGGAGTTTCCTCAAAATCTTAAAAATAGAATGACCATGTGATCTGGCAATTCCATTTCTACATCCAGAAGAAATTAATATAAGACATTGAAGAGATATCTGTACTCCTATGTTCATAGCAACATTTTTCACAGCATCCAAGACGTGGAAGCAGTGCAAGTGTCCCTCATGGATGAATGGGTGAAGACATTGTGTTGTGTACGTACAATGGACTATCGTTCAGCCGCAAGAAAAGGAAATCCTGCTGTTTGTGACAACATGGATGGATCTTGAAGAAATTATGCTAAGTGAGATAAGTCAGAAAGAGAAAGACAAATACTGCATAATGTAACTTAGATGTGAAATCTTTGAAAGCTGAGCTGGTAGAAACAGATTGTAGAGCAGCGGTTACCAAGGACTAGTATGCGGAGGAACTGGGGAGACGTTGTTTAAGGTTCAAACCTGGAACGAGAAGACGGATCCAGACATCCAATGCACAGAATAATTATTATTGTCAACAATACTTTATTATAAACTTCAAAGTTGCCAAGAGACTAGATCTTAATTGCAATTGTTCTCACCACAAAAAAAGGAATGATAATTATGGGATGTGATAGAGATGTTAACTCACATGATGGTGGTAATTATATTGCAATTATAGGAAAGCATCCAATCAATACATTATACACCTGAAACTTACACAATGTTATATGTCAGTTATATCTCAATGTAAAAAAAAAAAAATCCTGATAAAATGTACCGGGATGAAACAATGGCTGGTCCCGAGGGGAGCTTTTCCGAATGATTCAGGGAGGGTCCAGACTCACAGAGCACATAGCTGGGAGTAAGGATCCTTCAGGAGAAGCTGAAGCCTGTGATGTTTGCCTCAACAAACCCTGGGGGCCAGATGCAGAAGGACGGGGAAGAGCTGGTAAGCAGAAAGGAAATAGTTCTCACTGCTCCTTCACAGGTGGCTTTTGGGGTAAAACCCAGTGTGTGCTCTGCTTTTGGGTGAGGCAGTGACCACATAGGCTCTGTGACATCAGAGACAGCAGGCAGTCTGGAGGACTCAGGCTGGGGGCTGTTTGCTCCATGCACTTCTGGGGTTCCAGATGCCTGTCCCTGTGGACATGATGGAGCCCAGGCTCCAGTCCAGGGGATGAGCAGCACAGACCAAGAGTGGTGTGGCAGGTGAAGCCCCAGGGAGGAATGGGGAAGAAAGTGGAGGGCGCCCGTAGCAACCACAGCCAACCCGCCTCATCACAGTGTGGACCGAGGTGGACAGAACACACCTGGGCACCTGCCGGGACAATTCTCCAGGTGGCACCTTGCTGCCTGTGTGACTTGGACAAAAGGAAAGGCTGGTGTGTGTGCACATGTGTGCATGCCATGTGCACGTGTGTGCGTGCAATGTGTGCACACCACATGCCCTGGCGTAAACATGCAGCTGCCCATGTGGAGTGCTGCCCAAAATGTCCAGTGGTGCAAAAGGTCAGAAAAAAAATTATATTCAGATTAACCTGGAGCTTGAAGGATAGGATATGGAATTTGCTGGTTAAAGAATTCCCTTTAAAATAATGGTTATCATAATACTGGAAGTTTTCCAGGCTTTTATGGTGTTTTAAACAGAGTAAATTATGGTTAATAAACACATTTCAGGAGAACAAAAAAAGGAAGAAGATTGGAATGCAGAAGATTAAGGACAAAAGTGAAAGAAAAACAGTGAAAAGAGAAACGTGAAGCCAGCAGCACAGTTAAAAGTGTCCCGGACATTTGGGTACACTGCCCTCCCATCTGTATCTTGTTTGGTTTGGTTTAACAGCAGTCGTAACCAGCATGGATACACAACTTTGCACTAGGTTCCTTTCATTAACACATTGCAAGTATTTTCTAAGATGTTGTGTGTTCCATAAATATTATTTTAGTACAGTCTATCTTTTCATTATTATGCACATAATTGCATATTAACTCTAGAGAAAATAGGAAAATGTTTAACAAAAGCAAAAATACAATTGAATTATAATCTCAACACTTAAAAATACATGCTATTACTGTTTCTGCATATTTCATTCAGTTTGGATGGAAGGGGGGCTAATACACAGACACACACAAACACAGCCACAGTCGTAGACATGGGCTTTACCATGTTGTGTATGTGCTATATGGGCAAAATGAAGCCATAAGTCATACACTATCTTCATCCTATTAAAATGCCATTAAATGTTGATTTTTTTTAATGGCTAAGTTTGCTTCTATTTCTACCAGGGGAAGACAAAAAATGAATGAGGAATTAAGGAGTGGTTCATTTGCTCTATCATGTCTATCTACCCATCACCTATCCATCTGTCATCAGCCCATCCATCCATCCATCCATCCATCCATCCATATCATCTATCCCTCTATCTATTCATCCATCCATTTATCTGTCTGTCCATCCATCTATTCCTCCATCCATCCATCCATACCATCTATCTATCTACCTATCTATCCATCCATCCATCCATCTATCCATCATCTATCAACCATCTAAATCTGTTCAGGCTCCAGTGTTTTTATTTTAAACATCAATTCTCTTCCACCTCATGCTAGAGGTAAAGGAAGACAAATGTGTTCTATATAGAAGCCCCTACGTGTGTGGCATCTTAGCTCTTTGCTCGATGGGTATCCCCAACCCACATCCCCCTGGGAGGCAGATATGAAATCTGAGGTCAGCCTAAGAGAGGACTCCGCTGCAGGTCACTTGGCAAGGCAGTGGCCAAGGCACAGTTGATCTACTTTAAAAAGGTCCATTTCATTCCCAAACCCAGCTTTCCCCCAGGAGCCCATTCTGCTTCTCCATTTACTCTCTTCATCCAGTTAGCTCACTGAAGGAAATGTGTGAGGAGGGTTTGCTCCGTGTCCCACACTCAGAGGACGGAATACCAGTGATCTGAACTTTGGGCTTCGCTGCTAAGCTCTTCTTATCTTTTGATGGATAAATATTTGACACTGGAATTTACAATGTAAATAACTGACAAAGTATCGGTATCTGGACTCCAGAGGCAACTGTAGCAAATGAGCCAGAAACAGGAGAAAAGACCAACAAAGAAGCAGACAGAGGACCTGGATGAAGAATCAGCCCAGCTGACTGGGCTTGGAGGGCTGGGACACACAGGACTGAAGAAGCAGTGATGCAGCATGAGGTCCCACACCTACCCGACCACCAGGGACGAGAGGTCAGTCGACGGGGACTCTGGAAGGGCTCTACCAGCTGCATGGGGGAAAGGTGTTTGCCCCTTTTACGGACACCAACTGAGGAACAGAGACATCCTGTGATACTGGGAATGTCCCTGCCTTCAGACCCAGACTTGCACCCTAATGTCTGCTTTCACAGAGACGGAAACAGCACACCACAGAGGGATGTCCCTCGTAGGGAGTCTGGTGACAATCAGAAGCCTTCTTGGGGGGCGCCTGGGTGGCTCAGTGGGTTGAAGCCTCTGCCTTCGGCTCTGGTCATGATCCCAGGCTCTTGGGATCGAGCCCCGCATTGGGCTCTCTGCTCAGCAGGGAGCCTGCTTCCTCCTCTCTCTCCGCCTGCCTCTCTGCCCACTTGTGGTCTCTGTCTGTCAAATAAATAAATAAAATCTTAAAAAAAAAAAAAAAAGAAGCCTTCTCAGTGACCGTTAGAAGAAGAGGGATGAGCTAAGTGTGGAACAGACCAGCAGTCGGAGGCTCTGCACCAGGGAGGGGGAGTGGCGTGGAGCGTGGATCAACGTGGGGCGTCTCAGAGATGCACCTGTGAAAGCAGGGGAAGCAGAAGGAGACGCACGAGGAAATGCATTGGGTGGTATGTAAACACGTGAGCAGAGGAGCCTCTTGGGAAGGAATCTGGGATCGAGGGCAGGAGATACAGAGCTGGAGGTAGAAGCTGGTCCTTCCATGGGGGCAGCACTGTGTCACACGCCGAGGACTGTACCCAATCCAGTCCTGCGTGTCTTAGGATCAGGGGAGGGGATCAATACTTGAGACGGATGCGTTGCCTCTTTCCTCTCCTCTGGCTCCGAAAACCCGCGTGCTCGTGTGGGGAGGCGGCTGTCCTGATGCCTTGCCTGCTCCTGGGTGATGAGTTCTGCTCAGCTGACATTTTTCTGCCTTTCTGAACAATCATATTTGAAGTTTCGACTCAACCTATTGTGTTTCCGAGAACAAAGAGAATCATAAATGCCACGGCGAATTGTAGGGCGCTCCCACTCTTACGTCTGGGTGCTCGCCGCAGACTCTGGGGCCTCCGTTTGAAGAGCACCGGGAGCTAATGACTGTGATTTGATCCTGCCTTTGCCGGCCTCGTTATTGCGAGGATTCATCATGCGCAGAAATTATTTGGGCTTTCGCTGGAGGCCAAGCGCTCTGCACTCGGCACTGGGCAGGAAGCGCTCGCACGCCTTTCCTGAGCACGTACCCAGGAAATAAAGAGCGCCATGCCGGGGACAGACCCAGTCTGTTGGCTGCCTCCCGCCTGGTTTTCAAGTCACTCAAAGAAAGCTCTAAAGACACGTTTTTAGGCGGCATAAAGCTCACAGAGCAGAAAAGGCGCTTGGGCCTCACACATTTGTTGTTTTATTATTTGTGTTGCCTTTGTAGAAGGAAGATCATGAAGTCATTTCCCAGTTCTTCTGACCTCTGAGCATTCACTGCAACCTCTTAAACTTGGTGTCTTCTTCCTAAATGTCCTCCCTGGGATTGCCCGATGATTCACTCCCCACGCAGCTGTGACAGGGAATGGGAACGTTTCTGCTCCAAACAGCTCAGCCTGGCTGAGGAGGGACTCATGAGGACAGGCACTGAATCAGTTTAGAGAAGAAAGGGCTGGGACCCCGGCGAGCCCCGGGCCGCCCACAGTCACTCTCTTCTCCAGCTGAGAGTGGAGAAGGCACGAGCTCACGCCCCATACCCTGTCGACTTCATTCCTGCTCTTCCCTAAACTCCTGCCCTGCTCTGACGGCCCCACCCTGGCCTGGCCAACTCAGTGATGACTTGCCAAGCCCTTCAGCAAAGGCTTATTGGGTTTCTGCTCTGTGTTTGGTCACCACCCAGCTACGGGGATCCAGCTCTGAGCGAAGCCACTTTCCAGGGCTCCGCTCTCGTGTTTGCCTCCTGGAGGGGGGAGACACCAAGGAGAACCAAACAAACCCACGAACGAGATAAGCATCCTTAGTGATGATGTTATATGGCAATGAAGAAGGCTGTGTGACTCACAGTGACAGCTGGGAGAGAAGAAGCGAGAAGTGAGTGAAGACATTTTGGGGCGGGTGGTCAGGCACGGCCCCTGTCGGCAAGAATTATTTAAACTAGAGCCTCACAGATGATAAGAATCCACACTTACAAAAACAGAGGAGAAAGTGGATTCAGGCAGAGTGGTGAACAGCAAGTGCAAAGGCCCTGAGGTGAAACCAGCTTGTCGTGGTCAAGAAACAGGAAGGCCAAAGTGGCGGAGGTGTCGCATCATGAGTCCCCTGACCTCCCTGGCCTGAGCGGCCCCCAGCACAGTTTGCTGAGAATAATAAAAATTGTTCTCGCTGTGGGGCAGTTACTGTGTGCTCCGCACTGTATCTCAAACACCATTTTGTTTTCGATCCTCAGTATCACCAATCTGTTGAAGAGGAGCAGAAGCCTGAAAAGACAAGTCACTGGCCCAAAGTCACTGGCTAGTAGCGGCTGGACTCTGGACATGAAGCCAGGTTTTCCTGATGCCTAAGGCCATGTACGTGACTCCTACACCGTGTACCAGAAAGCATCCTGTTGTCTCAGCATGAGGAGAGGGCCTGGCTGTCAGGGTGGGGAGGCCAGAAAGCAGCCAGGGTCAGCAGGGTGGGGGAGAATGCCCTGGAACTTGCTTCTCAGCATCCGTCGTCGACTAGTTGGAACTTGGCTCCTGGTGCTGAAGTCGATGTTCTGTGTGAGGTTAACACCAAGGCACGCTGGGTCCCTGGGCCCTTGGGGCAAACTGGGGCACATCCTGGAGGGCCAAACCCATCGTCTTCTTCCTGACGGCAGACCGTGCGCTGCCAGGAGGAGGGTTGTTCCCTCTCCATGAGCGTGATCCCCCGTGCCTTCGCCCCTCACCCCCTCCCCTCCCTGTCCGCCCCCCAGTCCCACTGTCCCCAGAGTCTGGGAGGGGCGTGCAGACGGAATTAGTATCCAGCTCCCACGCACAACCCTTCACAGCCCAACTGGCATTCCTCCTTCCCACCGAGGACTCTGAGGCCCCGGACCAGGGGTTTTATTTTGTTTTTCTGCGAAGGACCAAGAAATTGTGACGACGGTAGCAAACAGTCAAGTTTAACAGTAGTAACGGTCAGCAGTTTAGGCTTTGCACACACTGCAGTCTCTTGTAGCTGCTCGCCACTGCGGCTGTAGCATGAAAACCACCATAGACAAGCACACCTGCACACACCTGGCTGTACCTAGACATGCCTGGGCACACCTGGACACCTGGACGTGCGTGACTGGTTCCTGTACAACGTGGCATGTGCGAACTTGCTGTGGGTGGGACGCAGTTCTCAGGTCTCAATGGCCTGACGGCCCCTGCAACAGGTATCCTCCTGACAGGGTCCCGGAGTCCTGACTCACCTTGTGGAATGCACCTTTCCAATACCTGCAGGGTAAGAAATAGCTTTCTTGGGGTTAAGACACTGAGATTGACCATGGAACACAGTGGACCTTAACTAGGACTGTCCACCCTTTGAAGCCCCATTGTACTGTTTATAGCTTTTTATTTTCCTTCACTCCCATGCTTTTATTAACTTCATTCCTTGAGATCAGTTGTTTGCTCAAAGAGCCGCCTTATTAGAAAACCCTTGATTACCAGAACTTTTTGAGAGTAAGAAAGTGAACCTTCTTCTTCTGCATTCTTCCTGCATCAGCCAGTACCATCCCACATGCTCCCTCCTCTGAAACCCCCATGTTTGTCCTGTTACCATGCACAGTAACATTATTATAATTAGGATTGGAGAATAAAAACCATTGCTCCAACTTTAATTAAATTTGAATTAAATGAGTTTGTTTTCTGCTGAACCGTTCACTTCCGCAAAGGGTGGGGGAGTTTCTGAAACACCAAACTAATGAGCACCCAGGGAGTCAGCAGGGAAGATCCTCTGATGATGTGGGACCATTTCCACCAGCCATAAATACGTCTCCTGGATTAAGAAGTAACTGATAGCTCTCGGGGGACCCCCAGTATGCCTCAGGTAGGAAATGTGCTTCCATCAGCAGAATCGACCAACGTGGGAGATCTAACATTTCCCTCATTCTCCAACTCCACTCTCAGAAGAGACTGTGCAATTTACACCCTCTCCAATGTGGGGGCAGGAGGGGCTCATGGAGGAAAAGAGAAGCCGAGTAAAAGAGCACAACATGAGCACTTGCAGGAAATGATTCCTGTGTGTTGCTTTCATGGACGCAGTTCCACGTGGCCTCCGAGCCTAGGACTTTGGGGATCACTTGTTTTCCCATGAATTCGCAAAACCCACACAGGTGTGGAGGAAGACCCAGCACACATCCTCCAAAGATCTGCAGCTCCTTATTTAAAGCTTTTTTGTGACTTTTGCAAAGTGCACAGCTATGGCTTCTCTCCTGCCTGTTTTCCCCTACCACCTATAGTGGGGATCCTATGCATGGGCCCCAAATGCAATCATATGTGTCCTTACAAGTGAGACGCACAGAGGAGAAGACAGCATGAAGACAGAGGCAGAGACTGAAGGTGATGCCACCCCAAACCAGTGAACGCCCATGGCCACTGGAAGCTGGAAGCAGCAGGAAAGGTTCTCCTCCAGCACCTTCAGAGGGAGCACGGCCCTCCCGACACCTTGATCTTAGACTTCTGGCCTCCACGCCATGAAAGGATAGCTACCAGTTGTTTTAAACCACCCCCTTTTGTGCTTACATTTATAGCAGCCCCCAGAATGAATGGACTCCCTCCTACCCACCAAAATACAGAAAATTACAATCATTCAGTCCACAAAGTCATTGCGGACACGGATCCCAATGGGACTTGCTCCATGCTGAGTACTGTCCTCAGAGCTTCCTGACTGCATGTCACCCTTCCCAGTCTACCCCCAGCATTCTTAGGCTGGAACCCCCATTCCACAGCCCAGGAACAGAATTCAGAAAGGGGGGAGGAGTAGCTCAAGGTCACCCGGCAGAACCAGCATTCACCTCAGAGCTGGTCTCTCTCCAAAACCCCAGCTTCACCACTGCACTGTAGCTCTGCACCCATGTGAGGCTCTGAGCAGTGGGTCTCCAGGATGGGGTTTGGAGAACCAGTGCCCCGGCTGGGGTTGGATCCAGGAATCCCTCTTGCTGGTCCAGTGGGCACCCTACCTGGTTCAAAGGTCTACTGTGGAGCCAAAAGAGACAAGAACACTCTATAAATGTCTTCTGTGGACAGGAAAGACGAGGATGGTAGAGATGGTCTATAGCAATCAACTTTTCCTCCCTCTTCTTTTTATCAACTGTCTTCTGTCTGGATTTTTTTCTTGCCTGGTCAAGAGTCACATTAGAGAAAAAGACTCAGCAATTGCTTCACTGGTACTGTGGTGTCTGGGGATAGTGTCAGGGTAAAAATTCCAGGGGGTTTTAGTGTTCGGTGTTCCAATCCCTTCCTGTGAGCTGGAGTCCCAGGAAAGGAACATGGGCATCACAGAGGGAACACATGGGCTCTGGGTGAAGGTCTCCACTGCATCCCACTACTTGGCTGGGTGAAACCCCTTCAGCTTCAACAAAATGGGAACAATAATAGCATCATGTACACCAAACGACAGTGTGAATCTCGTGAGGAAAACCGTGGAAATATTCCACACAACTCTAGGCACAGTGGGTGGTTAAGAAGCCCAAGTTTCTTTCTCTTCCAGGCTTCCAGAGAATCTAATTAATGTCATTTACATTTTTTATTGAATTTTAAGGGACCCATATTCATTAAAAAGTGACTAGCTCTGATTCCGGAAATTGTGTATGGGTGATGGGGAAAACCTCTTGGGAACAGAGATCCAATAATCCCCAGATCGTTGATTCTCCTCTAGTTGTCATGGCAACTGAGAGTGCCATGGTCCTCTCCACAAATGCACAAGCAAACTTTTGTGAGTATGTAAAATTAACCAGATGCACCTTTTTAGAGCAATATCCAGTGAGCAATACTGAGCTATAGGGTCAGGTTACACACGTATAGTGATGCTCAAATTGCTGTGAGCAAGACGTAATCAATCACAAGAGAACCATTAAGCAGGCACCACAGAAAGATGGAATGTAGAAAACCGCCTGATGAGTATATGAGAGAGCACAGTCAGGGAACTTGATAATTCGGTTAGAATAGCAATAATACCAAAGGGCTTCCAGTCCAATGCTCAGTGCCGGTATAGACCACGGAAGGCATTGTTGTATCACGGTGAAGACTCCACTTAGTGGTTGTTGAGTACTTTAGTGAAGTTTTCAGATTTCAGTTTCTTCCGCTGAAGATGCCAAAATCTTCCAGCCCTCAAAAATTATTCCTGAGGGGAAACTCTTTGAAAACCTTTAGCCCAGCTTTTGCATCATCTGAGCTGAGGGAGCATTTTCTCTGGCCATGTGCCAGCAGGAGAAATGAAAGTACTCAGATGTGCTGTCTGTGATCAGGATGGAATGGCTGATCCACCATGAAATGGCCAATGTGCTGCTTGAATTAAATGTCTATTCATAAAAAAAAAAAAAAAAAAAGGACAGACTAACTCCTGGAATGGGATGGGGGCTGAGGCTAGGGGACCATGAATGAGAGACAAGATGATCATACTCAGGGCATTCCTCCAAACAAACCACTCAGAAAGAATTCGACGTGTAGGCTCAGACCATACCCCACATAATGACATGCAAAAAATTTCCTTAGGATTTTGGGTCAGACCAATCTATGTTCTCCAGATTAAATCTTGTGGCCTTGAGGAGGACCTTCTCATCTTTTCAGAATCACTGACTACAATTTGCCATGGATGGCAAACAATTTACATGTCACAAAAAAGAAGATAACAATATTTGAAAAGACCTAGAAGAGTATTCCAAGCAAGAGCAGTAGCCCTGGGCTCTAAGAATACGCCGTCCCCACTTGCTCTAGTGGCCATTACTGAACACGGGTGATAATTGTCGATGACAGTGGTGCTGATGGTGGTAACAATGATGGCGCTGACGATGGTGATGCTGGTGACAGTGATGGTCATTGTAGTGGTGATGACGACAGTGATGGTGGTGGTGGTGATGGTGTTGATGATGATGGTGAAGATGATGGTGGTGGTGGTGGTGATGATGGTGATGGTGAGGGTGAGGGTGATGATGATGGACTGATGGTGGTGGCCGTGGTGGTGGTGGTGGTGGTGATGATGATGATGGTGGTGATGGCCATGTTGATGGTGGTGGTGGTGGTGGTTGTGGTGATGGTGATGATGATGGTGATGATGATGGTGATGATGGTGATGGTGATGATACACAGCTAAAGTCATGTGAGTGTGCCTATAGAGTAGGTGTTAACAAACTATGGCCCATTGGCCAAATCGGGCTCACTTCCTGGTTTTGCAAATAAAGTTTTATTAACACACAACCATGACCATTTTTATACATATTGTTTTTCTCTGCCTTCATGCTACAACAGCAAAATAGTTACATTAGAGACAGTATGACCTGCAAAGCCTAAAATATTTATGATTTGACTCTTTGCAAAAGAAGTAAGACGACTCTTACTGTAGAGGAAGGAAGATTAGACTCTGTATAGTCACCAGCCTAGTTTTCCCCAACTTAGTATACAGAAGAGCCACTTCGGGGTCTTCTTATGATCAGACTCCCGGGCAGGTGGTCTATAGGCAAGTCATTGACAAACACTTCATGGGGTCCATATACAGGTCTTCCAAAACCAGACATGATTTTAAAACAGCTATAAGCATCGCTAATCCTCTAGTCTATTAAATGAGGATTATATTTGATCTGGAGGTGTTGGGAAGTAAACTGATAAAAAAAAAGTATAAAGATTCAACATTACATAAATTTGAGCAGAATTAATCCAGTTCAATCCTCCCTAACAACAACAACAAAAAATCTTCAAGCTTCCTGCACAGACCACAATACGGTCTTTTAAGTTTGTCGGCCATTAAGTAGACCCACTGGAGAAAATTTTGCCTTGCCTTTAAGTGATTTATTGCCATGATCTGGGGGAGAGTTTAAGTGCTCACTATTGTCTCAGGCAACTAATGCTCTGATTCTGAAACTCATTCTCTCAACGAACTACTATTTTCAGTTGGTGGTTTTTTTGTGGGATTTTTCTAAGAAGATAAAGCTAAATTAAATTCTTCTTCATACCATCCAACATGAGTGATGGTCTCAGTCTAATTTAGTAACTTTCCCAATTAATCACCATTAAAAATGGTCTAAAAGGGCTTAATTTAGGTAATTGTTTCCTTTGCTTCAGCATCTGCTCCCTCATGATTTGAACTTCTTTCCATGCCATGGAAAGACATGGGCTCTCCCTGAAACAGATATTACTTGTTCCCAAAAAATGTTCCTGATGTCTGAGCTGACTTTTCGTGAAATGAGACAGATGCATGGAGTTAACACCAGCCACCTGTAATGGCTTCAGATCCACATTCTAAATGAGAGAGGGGAGGCGTTAGGCAGAAATCCCTCACCGTTCTCTGGGAAAGAGGAATTTGGGCCAAGAACACTATACCATCCACCTTCCCAGACTTCTGTTACCACCAAATCCACAGGCAAAGGGGAGATGTCATTCTTGGATGAGTCAGCAGTAAACACAGAGATAATGAGATGTGCATAAGACCAGAAAAGGTTGGTTTTGATACTTCTATCAGAGTTGACAGGTGCTGAAAGATGGCAGACGTGCTTATGGAAAACATACCTTGATCTGATAAACAGCTTTACAGCAAACAGCTTCCGTATTTAAGAAGGCAGACGTGGTGGAGCAAGGAATGGGCTTCCCAGCATGCCCACATGCTCTGTTTTCTGCTAAAATGCCCATGAGTGTATCCCGTTGCCCCCACTCTTCCCACTCATAGTTGGAGATTTATTTTCATATAAAACATGTTATTTCTGTATAAAATCAAGGTGTTTACTGAATACAAAAAGTTATAAAAAAGAAAGTAGGTAGAACCCAAACCCTAAAACACATCTGTGACCCTGTGAACTTTTCATTGTTTATGCCCCTTTTCCTGTTCTTCTGTATACAAATTAATACCTAGATAGGGATGTGCATAGATTACAATATTAGATCTTGTACTTCTTAGCAAGTTACTTTTTGTCTGCATCATATTTCATGAAAATAGTTTCTAATCACTAAGTATAGACTTTCGTGATCATTTCTGAATGGTGGCCGGACATGGCAGTAGATGAACAAAGTCTGATCCATATGACCATTTGCTTATTTGAGACACTTTAGATGTTCCGAGTTTTTTGTTTTTTGTTTTGTTTTGTCTTGTTTTTGTAAGGAAAGCGCTGATGAGCCATTTGATGTGCACTTGGAATCCTTGCCCCATCCTGTCCTTGTTGGAAACACCCATCAGAGCCGGGTAGGCTCACCCCTCTAACCCCACTGCCGGGGGCGGACTCGCTGCTTCTGCACAATACAGGGAAAATGCCAAGCTGCTTAGCCTCCATCCTGCTTGGCTTGCCCAGGTCTTCAGCACATCCCTCTGATTCGAGGTGCGGTAAGGTGGGGAGGGGTTCCTGCTCTTCCTCAGTTTACCTCCTGTGCTGTTGGCTTACCTCCTGAACCCTCCTCCTTCCACTCAGTCTTGGGCGCAGGTTTCAGGAGAAATGTCGCACGCCAATGCACGAGCCCACCCTCCCCAGCTCTGTGACTCAAACAGGGCCACCAGTCTGCGGGCAGACCATCACGTGGCTTGCTATGGTCTTACCTTTAGCAGGTACACCTGCAATCCACGCTGTGCAAGCTTGTTACTCGGTCCCCAAACGCCTGCCAAGGTGTGACTCCTGAGCTCCCCAGGAAGGAGAGTGGGTGATCTCTGGCTGCCACCAGGAGCCTACAGCACCCAGGACTCTCCTCTTCTGGTCCAGCCTCCCTCCCTCCAACACGCTGGCCATTCTCCAAGGAGATGCCATGGAGTGCTCTGAGACGCAATTTTCCCTTCGGTTTTCAGTTTTAGAGACAAATGGGAGAAGAACGGTTGGTGGTTTTGGCTTTAGACCATGGTGTGAGCTGGTATTTAGGGAAAACATAAAGGCCCCAAACAGCACAGTCAACGGTGTTGTTTGACCTGATTTTAGAAGGAAGCCTGAGAATTTTAAGTTCTTTACAAATGATCCAAGGGGGGTTCCTGGGTGGCTCATTCGGTTATGTGTCTGCCTTCAGCTCAGGTCATGATCCCAGGGTCCTGGGATCGAGCCCCGCATCGGGCTCTCTGCTCAGCAGGAAGCCTGCTTCTCCCTCTCCCAGTCCTCCTGCTTGTGTCCCCTCTCTCGCTGTGTCTCTCTGTCAAACAAATAAATGTAATCTTTAAAAAGTTAATATTTCCTTAAAAAATAAATGATCCAATACCATCATGGAGGTGGGAGGGTGGGCACATGGGGGTCATTTAACTACTCTCTCTACTGTTACATATATTTAAATTTTTCCATAGTAAAAAGTTAACCAAAAAGCAATCCAGATAAACTTAGCTATAAGAATGTAGTGCCCCAATGGATTTAAGGACAACCCTACCTTAAAACACACACACATCGAGTTTCAAATCGCATCTTAGAGCATGTGAACATTAATTTCTGTTCCCTATTTCATCACAAGTTATTCAAAATTTTGCATTGCAATTTCCATTTTCCTTTCCCCACTGGAAAATGATGCTCTGTGGGGAAAAGCCCGTTCTGCCATCAGTCCAGGGAGCTAGGATTTCTATAGCTGGTCATGTTTTCTGAAGAGGGGAAAGAAAGCACACTTCACTTTCATGTTCCAGACAAAGCCAAGGAGCGGGAGACAAGGAAGGTGGACATGGACCAGAAGCACAGGTGTCCCCTCCTCGGGGTGCCGGAGATGGGTGGGACAGCAGACCCAGCTGGCACATTTCTCCTCCCTTGTAAACTGTTTTCACACTGAGGTCATTAAAATGCTTATGATTTATGGCAAGTTCATAGTAATGTTTTCGAGGCTTTCCAAAACGTTCCATGTGCGATGGTTTCAGCAGAGTGAGTACCAGGGAACCGCGTGCCCGGGCCTCTGCGAACTGCTGCTCCCCCAGCCCTGTAACTTGCTGAAAGATGGATGATATGGGAATTGCTGTGGTTTAACAGCAGGGTCGAGAGTGGGCCTTGGCCAAGGCGGCTACAATCCAGAGCTGTTTTATGAGACAGCGTCTGCACACCAGACAACCTCAGCTCTGTTCAGCTGGAACCAGGCAGGCGGGAACTTGCGGGGCTGATGGCACCCAAGCCTTTCTGCCATCTCCGTGCTCCTCAACAGCCTCAATGCCATCCATCTCTGGCTTTACTGGGGTTGTTGGTCTTTTTTACCCAACCTCACAGGGGATCCCTGCCAGGATTTCACACTGGAAATGCATCAGTGAGCCCCAACTGTTCTGAAGATGGGCTTCCAATACACACCTGCATTATTTGGAAGGAAGGTGGGAAGGAGGTGTGCGTGGGAGGAGGGGAGCAGCCCTCGCTGTGTGATATGATGAGGCGTCTTCACCCAAAAGAAAGATGGATCGCTGACAAGACATCATCCTCTGGCGTGCAATTACATCCGTGCACCTGCACCTTGCCCCACATGCGGAATCCACAGGTGCACACCCCGAGTCCAAAGACAGCCCTCGGAGTCACACTGCTCCAAGTCAGCTGGTGGCTCCTGCTGGAGCCAGGAGCCGCTCCAGGAGAAAGCGCGCGAGCAGCTCATTCACGATGCTCCCCACACATCACTGTGTTCCCTTCACTGGGGAGAACTTTCAGTGCAGAGAAATTCCAAGCCCGTCTCTGGGTCACTTCTATGGCCTTTTCTCCTTCTCGACAGAAGTGGGGGTGGGGGTGAGTTTGTTTCCTGGTGGTTGTTTTGAATGTCTGGCTCCAGAGCGAGCAGTTGTGCTGGGTGACCAGACTTCTCTGATGCTCACACCCCGACTGCAGTCCTCCTTCTGCCTCTGCTTTCTTGGTCATTCCCAAAGGGAGCCTCTAAAACACAGACACTCTCCATAGGCCCATCCGCAGCTCCACTGTTTTTCCCTCTGTCTTCCAGCAGGTTCATGGGCAGCCTTGCCCAGGAGGCCTTCCTGCCCCTCTGCCGCATTCCCACCGTGTCTCTCCATCCCGTTCCCACGCTTCCCAGCCCTCTTGGCCTCTCCCCCTCCTTGAGCCCCGATTGTACTGTGTCCTTCTTTGTCACTTTCCTCATTTGGGCCACACATCACAGTTAACTGTATACTTCTCTCGCCCATGTGATTAAGGACTCAGTCTGAGGGTTGAGCTTCTCCATCTGTCTTATGTCTTGCCCAATCTGTTCGCATGAAAACTCCACGTCGCGAGTGTTATTATTCATCCCACTTTGCAGGTGAGGAAACAGGCTCAGAAAGATTCATGCATTCATTGAACAGATACACCTTGACCCCCCACTAGGGACCGGATTATGTCCCAAGTGCTAGAGACACAAAGAACAACCCAAAGATCAGAAACACCAGCCCCGTGGGGTGTATGGTGTACTTGGAGGAGACTCTATCCGCATGGAGACGAGGGACTAAGATGCTCTCAGATGGCAGTAGGATGCTGTAAAGTAATAAAATACACGAAAGGGATAGGGACTCACTGGGTGGGGAGGAGGTCCCTGGGAAGGGCAGGGCAGGGGCAATGTTGGGGCTGAGACCTCAGGGGTAAGAATGAGCCATTAGAAGACGAGGATGAAGGAGGCGTGAGGGGAAGGCCAGGGTGCATGGAGAGAGTGAGCCGGGGGAGGCAGGGGTGATGGGAGGCAGAGGGTGAGCGAGATTGGGATCTGTAGAGCCCCTGGCTGTACACACCCACACGTGTGACAGAGGCTCCACGGCCAGAAGACAAGCCCCTCCACCGTCTCCCCCATGGCTTACGGAAGCCCACAGCCATGGCGGCTCCTTCCGTTGGACACCTGGGCCTGCTTAGCCCGCACCAGCTCCTGAGTCGCCACGACAACCCCACAAGGTGGTCAGTCTGCCGACGGGTGCCAACGCTCGGCAGGACCCGGACACACACAGTCTGGCTCCCAGCCATGCCTCTCTGGCTGGAGGCAGCAGGGGTGAAGGTCACCCCCTCCTGAGTGACACGTAGCCGGCTTTGTCCTCCCAGAGGCAAGGGCCTGGGGGCTGGGGAGGAGCAGTGGCTGCGACCCAGGAAAGCTGTTTCCAGAAAGTCACCTACGAGGGGCTGCTATTTGGAGAACTGGAGTACAAGCCTCCCGAGAATGGAATGCCTCGAGCAGGTGCATGGTTTCTTCCCAGGACTCCACAGCTGGGCTCCGGAACTGAGTGGGGGTCGGTGGGGGGGGACTCCCAGCCCAAGCTGAGGCCCTGGTGACCTTGCCCCTGGATGGTTTGCTTAGCTCTCGTGAACCACATAATGGAGCCGCATCACCTTCATCTGCACGCCATCCCCAGATGGCCCCGCTGTCATCTGTAATAGGGATCACCATGTCGGCAGGGGCAAGGGGTGAGACTCTGGATGTTTTTTAAAAGATTTTGTTTTCCTGACACTCTTCAGAGATGAGATGCCCCAGTCACTCCCGACAATAGGAGAGAGCATGTCACACAATTATTAGGTTTTATTTATGAGACAAGCATCCGAGTTTTCTGAGAGCTTTCACTATGCAGGTGTAAAGTGACAGAAGGGTCTTTCCATGTCCATCCTGGAGACGCTGGCTGGAAAATTACAGCAACATCGCTTCCATCAGGAATTTGAAAATCAAAATAAAGTGATCGACGGAGAAGACGCTTCCAGACTCTAACTCCTGGTATCTGTTTTAAATGTTTGAGAAAATATCGTTCAGTGCCTAAAAAGGAGCTAGGAGGACATGTGCCCAACCACGTCACTGTGAGCAGTGAGGGCTTCAAGGTGGGATGGTCCAGTCCTCTAAAAGAATCAACCCTTGCTGCTGAAATTCATGACAGGCGTCAAAACACACGCACGCACAAACAGATGTCTGTGGGCATGTGCCTGCAGTGAAATCCCCTCCGTGCCCACGTCAGGACGTCCTGCTGTCCCGGACAGTGGGCGCACGCAAGGCACTGCCCTTCACGGAAGCTCATCTGTGTGTTGGTGGCCATTCCACAGGCACAGAACATTCTGGGTACTTACTGGGCTACCTAGCAAATTCTGGTGACAATACCTCCAAATCCTTTTGAAAACCTCCTGAATTCAGCGAGGTAGGACCAGGCCCCAGTCTCTCTGTAGCCACAGGTCAGGAAGCAAGAGCTGGGTCAGTTGTGTGCTCCCAGCCTAGCATCTGGGCTCCAAGCAGAGGAGTGAAGAGGCAGGAAAGGATGGGGCGTGTGCGTACCTGCACGGTCTCCCACCAGGTCCTCTGGAGAAGGTTGCCATCCTTCCCCTGTCCATTCTGAATTTCCCCTTGCTCTCACACGCTCTCCACATCTTCCCAAAGATCTCGTTCCTGGATTGACTGAACCTGTGCTGTTGACAAGCAAAGGCCCCTGCGTGATACCGTTGCCTGTGGGGGGCTCCAGGCTCACAGGCAGTTACAAACAGGGGGCAGGGGCTCCCCTGAATTCTTCTGCCAGTGGTGGCCTCTTGTACAATTGTCACACGGCATCAAACCAAAACTTGACACTAGTGCGTGCCATTAACTGACTTACAGACTTTATTCCATCCAGTTGTCCCCAGTGGTTACAGGATCTCTGACTGGTGTGTGGTCTCTGCCACGATTCCATCACGAAGACACACTCTGGTCTATTATCCCAACTCACACGGGAAGAACCCAAGGCCCCAGAGACACTGACAAACGGTACCAATAATGAATTTCCTTTGATGTAGGTAAGAGAGTCAACGCATCCACGTGGACACAATTGCACAGAATGCGAGTTAGGTCAGCAAGCTTGCGTCCGTGCAGGGAACCAGCTGTAAATGACTCTTCCATTGGGAGGAGGCAGTGGTTAGGTCTAGTGAGCATCTCACCCTAACTCCAATCCCAAGGAGAACTTTCACCCTCCAGCCCTCCCCGCTGCTCTGGAGACACTGGCCCCACGTCCCTTTGCTTTGCAAATACAGATAGCTGGTAACACACACACACCTCAGTACATCCTGAATATTTCCTATGAGATTGGGACAAGAGAACATGAGTCTTACAGGTGTCTCAGCCCTCTGTAGGACCAAGCCACGGGCCTGTTTCAGATCCACGCACGCACAAGGACAAAGAAGCATGTACTTGTGTGCCGCCTCTCAACCTTCAGTGGGCTCTCAAATCACGGACGTGTCTCGTTAAGACACAGATGCTGATTCTGAAGGTCTAGGGAGGGGCCTGAGAGTCAGCATCTACACTAAAATCTTAGATTATGCTGCCACCGTTGTTCAGGGACTACACTTTAAGAGCCACAAACCTGGAACATATCATCACAGTTGACCTTTCTTTGAAAACTTAGTCCAAAAAAAGATAAGATCTTCAAACTCAGTCATAAAGGAAACTCATTCTGCCCTTATCCAATGGAATCAAGAGGCTGAGATCCTCATATAACCTTGAGCAAGTTACTTCAACATTCTGTGCCTCAGTTTCTTTATCCATAAAAGGGAGGCAATAATAGCATTTACCTGGTACAGTAATATGTAGTTCATATCAGCTCTGATGAGAACATCGCTCAGAGTAAGTTCACAGTGAGTGCCAGCCGATAGGATGGCCACTGACGAGAAGGATGATGACGACAACTGGTGTGATGGTGCTGGTGGTGGTGACGTGTGTGGTTACGACGGCGGTAAGGTTGATGGTGGTGATGATGATGGTGGTGATGCTCTATCTAGCAGTTGAAAGTGGTTGTAACCAGAGAGGAGTGAATGATTTCATCACCTCCATCAGAGAGGCACTAGGTGGCCTTGCCACGGAAGGGAAGGCGGAGCACCCCAGGCAAAGATGGGGAATAAAGGAATCCCCCAAGGCAAAGCAAACAGTCTACACACTTAGGGTTTTGCACCAATTCCGTGCTTGGGGGGTATGGCCGGAGCTTGTCATTATTGAGGACGCAGACGCCTGCGCCCTTGGTGCTGATCAGACACGACAAAGGCTGAGAATCCACCCAGCTGGGTCTCTTTCCGGTGTCCTTGCTACAGCCGCCGTGGAGAGGAGCCTGCCGCCCGAGCCGCCAAGGAGGAAGGGATCCGCCCGAGACTTCCCTCCGGAGCCCCTGAGCGTGATTTCCTGGTTGGGCTCTTCACGTACCCTTTTTACTGAAGGTTATTCGTTCTCCTTTGTCACAGAAGTCACCTGACACCAACCCTTCCTTCCAAGCCAGGTGGGACCTCAGGCTTCCCTGACACACTAGACCCTGCAGAAATAATCTTCCTAGAAACGCGGGCATTAAGTGACACAGGTTGGGCTCTTTGGGAACTCGGCTCATTTTCCTTCCAACCAAGTACACTTTCAGACTAAAAATGAAACGCATTTCTTTTATAGAAATGAAAATTAAAGAAATCACACAAAATTACTACAAGACCCAAACACTGAAACAAAACAAAACTCTCACCTGGGGGTTACAGCAGAGAGAGGTTAATGTGTATTACAATATTTAATCCCATTATGGCCGGATATTGCTCAAAACTTACCCATCATTGACTGGAGGGAGGAAAAAGTGGGAGAAACTTTGTCAACAGGAAAATAACTAAACTAAAACTAGTCTATTTTTTTTTCCAATGGAAGAGTACATGCAAGTCAAAGTAAAAGGACGGTATCTGTCCATTAGCGTGGATGGTCTGTAAGCACCCCAGACCTTAAGGGGGGATTTTCAGATTGATTCAGATAGATTACGTATGAGTATGTATTTTCCTATATGAATACTATATAATTTATATATATATATATATATATATGTATGTATGTATTTAAAAGTATTTTTAAAGCTTAAAAAATACGGAGACTTTAGTTTTATTTGGAAATCTCTCTCTCTCACTCTTTGCAAGAGAACGTATACATCTTTTTACTTGTATAATTATTTTTTTAAGTACCAAACTATAGCCAAAAGAAATATGTTAGAAAATTATCCTCTTCTGTCACCTTATTCCTCCTCAGAGGCAGCAAGGGGGCATCTTGCCATTTCAAGTGCATGACGTGGCTTAGACACCTGGGTGCTCTGTGAGAGGACCAGGCACATGGAGGTGAGAAACCAGACTCCTCTGGATAGAGACAGCTGCGAGCTGGCCTTGAGTGAAACAGAGAAGATGGAAACACGTCTCTTAATACCTTCGACCCCAAGCAGAGCCCACCGTGTCTGACTTCCCCTCCCAGCTCTGTGGTCACCCCCATAGACATTCGAAAGGAACTTTTCCAATTTTCAATTCTCTAAGCGCCTTATAGGTGAAAGCACTCGTTTGAATATCACCGCCTAACCCAGGATCCTTTCAGGCACGTACTTGGATTGTGATGGGCAGTATATGCCATGAACTGGATTGTGTCCCCACCCCACCCCCCGAATTCATATTTCAAAGCCCAAACCCCCAATATGACTATATTTGGAGATGGGTCTTTAAAGAGATATGAAGGTTAAATGAGGCCACGAAAGCGAGCCCCTAACCCAGTGGAACTGACGTCCTTATCAGGAAAGAGAGAGAGACAGCAGGGATGTATGTGCAGAGAAAGGACATGGGACAGCCAGCAGGGAGGTGGCCATCTGCAGAGCAACGGGACACAGCTCAGGAGAAGTCAAACCTCAACCTGTGTAACAAGGTTTCCCAACCAGATACCATGCGGAATGGCTCCAAACACTTCACTGTTCTGGAGGTTGAAGGTCAAGGTCAAAGTGTGGGCAGGGTGGGCTCTTTCTGAGGGCTTGACAAAGAATCTATCCATGACTGCCCCCCAGCTTTCTGGAGGTCCTTGGTGTTCCTTGACTTGGGGATGCACCTCTTGGACCCCTGCCTCCGCCATCACTTGGCTTTCTCCCTGCATGCATGTCTGCGTTCAAATTTCCCTGCTTTGTAAAGACACCAGCCATACTGGCGTGGGGCCCATTCTGGTCCAGTGTGGCCTCATCCTAACTAATTACATCTACAGTGATGTTCCCAAATAATGTCCCATTCCAAGACTAGAGGCTAGGATTCCAACGTATGAATTTCAGGAAGACATCTGTTACAGGTGGTCTTTCAGAACATCGACGAGTCCAGTGGAAAATAATCTCCAGGAAATCATGCTTCATTCACTCCAGTAACAGCAGTAACTTATACCAAATATTCATTAAATAAAACAACCAGCACGAATCACACAGAAAAATGTGTCATCTATCATTCATAAACACACTGGGGAATCTGCTGAGTTCTTAGGCCAGGCCAGAATCAAGTGCTAGAAATGCAAAAAAGAACATGAGTACATTCAGCATCTCTGGGACCTCATAGCAAGAGGAGAAAAGAAAGAAGTAGACACAATGCAATGTTGTCAGTGATCTGGTACTGAAAACCTTAGGATACTGTATCTTGAAATGAGAACACTGGCCGTTTTAGAAATGCAAACTCTACTCAATCACCCGTTTCCAGAAAAATTCCTACGATCAGTTTTCTTTAGGGAAGAAATTTAACAAAATATTTTCAGATGTCATGGGGAAGCATAAACATCAGGAATGGAAATGCTAAAAGAGAAAAATAATGGAAGTGTCTTATCAGATATATTCGAACAAAAAAGCATAGGACACTTGCAGATAAAGAGACTGGAGATGCCTGGTGGTAATCATTGCTCTACAATGTGACCTACTAAATGTCACCCAACTGTACATTTTAAAATGATCAATGTGGGGGCACCTGGGTGGGTCAGTCTGTTAAGCGACCGACTCTTGATTTCAGCTCAGGCCATGATCTTAAGGTCCTGAGATCGGGCCTCAGCTTCATGCTTGAGCTCAAAGTTGGCTTGAGAGTCTCTCTCTCTCTCTCTCTCCCTCTGCTCTTTCCCCTGCTCTCTGTCTCTCTCTCTAAAATAAATAAATCAATCTTTAAAAAGCATAAACTGGTTAAGATGGCAACTGTTACATGTATTTTGCCACAATATAAACAAAATTGTGGCAAAAGTGTCAAAATACATAGAACAATGAATCAAGATCTCCTTCTTGCATATTGGAAGGATCTAGTGTCTGGCTTATGTTAATAGAGGAGACATTGTCACGTACGGTGATTTTGGAAAATAAATAAAATTACTTCAAAGTCTCCTTCTTACATCAAGTGAATCCAAATACATAAAACTTTAATGTAAAAAAGAATTACCAAAATGTAGAAGAAAATTTAGTTGTACGGTATGCAGTCTTGCTAGAAGAAGACCTTATTTTACAGATGACAGTAGAAATCTCAAATACAAAATACTGGTAGAATGGACGGAATCAAAGTATCGTATCACGCACATACGCATAGAAATGTCTCAAGTCAAATGACAGATTTGGACCTCGCTTGCCTTGTGTATGACGGCAGGTACAGATCCTTAGGTTTGTAATGTCCTCGACGGATGTTGTCCAAAGGAAAAGTGGGCAATGATCTCAAGCATTTGTTTCAGAGAAGGGGAAGTACATTTAATCCATTAATCAGAATTAATCAAGACAATGTAACTGCCAACAAAGTGAGGACACCCTTCCACTTTCCAAATTGGAAAAATTAACAGTGAACAAGCTGGAAACTATCCTTGAATGTGGTTTTGTAACATGCTATCGGCATCTAAAAACATGCCTTTATTTGAATAATTTCACTGTGCTTGGCCATGATAAGGACAAAAATATGTGGTGATTAAAAGTAACGAATGTACTCAATCCGGAAGAACATATGGCATTTTGATCCAAAGGTTCTAAAGTCCCTGAAGTCTTCTTGCCAAGAGAAAACTCCTTTTCCTGCACGCACTTGTCTCCATAAACCCACAGTGCACAAGAAGACACAGAAAGAACCCCTTTCGTGCTTCTTTCTGCAGTGATTTCCTTTGAATCCCTGAGAGCTTCCCTCTGTACCCTCGCCCAGCACATTCTCGAGGACTGATTTCCATGAAACACACCTAAATTACACAGCACACCATTCCTATAGGCATTTCAGAGTGATCTTTGTTGCTGCTTCTCTGCTCTCCATCCCACTCATTTCCACTCTAATCCTGATTACGTCCTTCCCTCTGCTGGCTCTGGGCTTGCTCTGCTTTGTTTTCTCCTAGCTTCTTAGGGTGGAAGGTGGGGTTGTTGATCGAAGATCCTTTTCTCTAAAAACTTCTAAGAACTGTGTTAGCTGTATCCCTTAGCTTTGACGTGTTGTGTTCTGCCTTCATGCACTTCAAAGTATTTTTCTAATCCCACTTGAAATGTGTTTTCTGACCAGTTGGTTATAAGAAATGTGTGCTTTAATGTCCATACGCTAGTGAGTTTCCCAAATTTCCTTTGTTATTAGTTTTTGTCATCTCCATTGTGGTCAGAGAGCCTGCTTTGAATGAGTTCAGTCCTTTTAAAGTTATTAAATCCTGCTTTCTGGCTCATTACATGGTCTACACTGGAGAAGATTCCATGTGGCTTCAAGAAAGAGTACTCCTCTCTCTTGAATGAGATCTGCAGATACATGGGAGGTCAGGCTGGCTTATACTGCTGAGAAGCCTTGTTTCCTCACACGTCTTCTGCCCATTTGGGCTATCTGTAACCGAAAGTGTGCAAGGACTGCTGGGTCGTCTATTGTCCAACGTGCATTTTGAGAATCGATTGTTAAGAAGGTATATGTGTCTAAACCGTATGCCTTCTGGGGGATTGACCCTTTCGCCTTTATAAGATCTACATCTTTGGTCTCTAGTAACAATGTGTTCTTTGCATTATGGTGAAACTTGTCTGATATTAATATAACCACCCCAGGCCTGCTGTGATTACTGTTGGCATGTTAGTAATTTGCCGTCTCATTACTTTCATTCTGTCTATGCCTTGGAGTCTTAAGTGTCTCTTGTAGATGGCATATACTGGTCAGTTTGTTTTTTTTTTTTTTTTTTAGATTTTATTTATTTATTTGACAGAGAGATCACAAGCAGGCAGAGAGAGAGGAGGAAGGAGGCAGAGAGAGAGGAGGAAGCAGGCTCCCCTAGAGAGCAGAGAGCCCGATGCGGGGCTCGATCCCAGGATTCTGAGATCACGACCTGAGCCGAAGGCAGCGGCTTAACCCACTGAGCCACCCAGGCGCCCCTATACTGGTCAGTTTTGTCTCTTCTGCCTTTTGATTTGGATTGCTTAATCCATTTACATTTAATCTGATTACTGATAAGGTATAATTTACATCTGCCATTTTGCTATTTTCCTATATGTCTTCCTTATGTCTTTTTATTCCTCTGTTCTGTCTTTAATTGACTACTTTAGAGCTAAATATATATTTCCTAACATAATATTTTAACTCACCTATTACTTCTTTGATTATAGTTTTAAATTATTTTCTTAGTGGTTTCCCTGGGGATTATAATTAGCATCTTAATTTAAAATAATATGTTTAGATTAATGCCGAGTTACTTTCTGTGGTACCCAAAAAGTTTTCCCCGAGCCAGCTTTATTCTCTTCCCCCTCTTTGTGCCATTGTTGTCATACAAATTACGCTTTTATACATCATACCCATCAACATAGTTTCATAATTGTTGCTTTTCTTTTTCAGTTGTCCTTTAAATTAGATAGAGATCTTAGTGGGAAAGCTTTCAGTCCTTGACATTGAACGTGATGCTCACTGTGGATTTTCACATCTGGCTTCTATTATGCCGAGACCATTTCTTTTTCCCCCTAGTATCGTGAGGTTTTTCTTGTTGTTTTAATCATGAAAGGGTGTTGACTTTTTGTCAAATGCTTTTTCTGCATCATTTTTTAAATTTTTATTTTTTATTTCTTTTCAGTATTCCAGAATTCATTGTTTATGCACCACACCCAGTGCTCATTTTTGATGATCATGTGGGGTTTTTTCATTCGTTCTTTTAAGGTGGGGTAGGACACTCGTTGATTTTCATATGTTGCAACATCCTTGTGTTCTAAGGAATAAATTCCACCTGGTCACGGTGTATAATGCTTTTAAGGTGCTGCTGAATTAGGCGTGACAGTATTCTGTCGAGTGTTTCTGCATCAATGCTCATAAGGGGCCTTTGTCTGCAGTTTTCTTTTTCTGTTTGCTGACTTCATACGATGACTTAGAAAATGTTTCCTCCTCTTCAAGGTTTTGGAAAACCTTGAGAAAAATGGGTAGTAATTCTTTAAACGTTTGGTAGAATTCACCAGTGAAGGCACCTGGTGAAAATCTTTTGTCTTTCTTTTTTTAGTGAAGTATAATGAACACAGTGTTATATGAGTTTCAGGTGTACAATGCACAGATTCGACAACTGTCTACATGACTCAGTGCTCATCCCGACAAGGGCGCCCTTCATCCATGTGTCCTATTTCCTCACTTCCTACCCGCCTTCCCTCTGGTGACCCTCAGTGTGTTCTCTGTGTTAAGAGCCTGCTTTTCATTCATCTCTTTCGTTTGTCCATTTATTTCCTAGATTTCTTCTTGGGAGATTTTTGATTATTGGTTCAACCTCCTAATGAGTTCTAGGTCTGTTCAGATTTTCTATTTCTTCATGGTTTTGTCTTGAAGGGTCTTGTGTTTCTGGGAAATTGCTCATTTCACCTACGGTATCCAAATGCTTTGCCCACCATTGTTCACCGCAGTCTCATAATAGTTTTAATTTCTGTAGACTCATTAGTAATGTCTGCCTTTCTATCACTGGTGGCCGTAATTTGAATCTTTTCCCTTTTTGTCTAGTCCATCCAAGGAAAGGTTTGTTAATGTTGTTGATCTTTTCAAAGAACCAATCTTCAGTTGCATTGATCTTCTCCAGTGTTTTTCTCTTCCCAATTTCATTGATCTCTAGCCTGATCTTCATTATTCCCTCCCTTCTGCTGGCTCTGAGTCTAGTTTGCTCTTCTCATTCTTGGTCAAGCTGTTGGTGTGAGATCCATGCTACTTGTAATGTAAGCATTTATAGCTATACATTTCCCTCTGGCCAATATTCACTGCGTCTGTGAGTTTCAGCATGCTGTGTTTTCATTTTCATGTGTTTCCAGGCATTTTCTGCTTTCTGCTGCACTTCTACCTTGGTTGATTGGCTGCTTCAGAGTCTGTTGTTTTATTTCCACAAATTTGTCACTTTTCCAGCTTTTTCTTCTGCTGTCGATTTCTGACTTCATTCTGTTGTGGTCAGAGGAGAGACTTTGTATGAGATTTATCTTTTAAAATATATTGAAACTTAACTTGTGGCCTAATCTCATCTGCAGTGCAGAATGTCCCATGAACTGGGGAAGCGTGTGTGTGCATTGTTACTATTGGGTGGCGTGTTCTGTGCGTGTCTGTTCCAGCCGGTCTGTTCAAACTCTCAGTTTCTTCACTCTCCCTTCAAGTCTCCTGGCTGGTGGTCCCATCCATTCCTGAGAGGGGGGCACTCATATCTCCAATTATTATTCTAGATCTCCTTCTCCCTTCAATTCTGTAAGCCTTTTCTTACAAAATTACAGAAAATTTCCTGGTCTGTTCTTAAGTGAGCAAATGTTGCTAACTATTATTATCTTCTTGTGTACATATAACACATTACCTGGGTCCCCCCGAGACTTGACTTCCCATGCCCATGACCTTTCAGCCAGGTCACCTGGTTCGGATAAGTCAGATATCCCGAGGGATTTGACCACCATGCCCTAAGAAATCCCTGTTTGGATGTTAAGGGATGAGTCCTGGGTCCCAGTGCTCTATAGGAAGTGGAGACCAAGGCTCAGGAATCTGCCAGAAGCCATGGGATTGTTTCCACCAAGAAAGAATTAGCCTACAACTATTAAAAATAGCTTGTTCACAAAACACTACAAAGTAGCTCTTCATCTACAGAATCGCCATGGCAAATATCACCCCAGTGAATTAGGTGTTTATATGTTTTGCTGAAAACAGTATCTTTTCTAAAAGATTGCTACCTAAATAAGAATGCTCTGGAGATCCTCATACAGAAATAAAAGGATGGTCCTGTCAACATTGGCATCTCTTTTAAGGAAGAGAAATGCAATGCTCTGTGCTATCTGGCCCCTACCACCTCTCTCCCTCTTTCTCTCTCTCGCTCTCCTGTTCTTCCCTCCCTCTCCTTCTCTCTCTCTCTCACATTGCTTCCAGTGCTCAAACTGTCAGAAAATCCTCAAATCTGAGCAACCAGCCTGGAGCTCTCCTCTGAGCATTCTACGCAGAAGCTGTGACATATTTACATATTTTAAGGGGAATGCACACAAGTGTTCTCAATGGGAGTCTGGTGGGGCTTTTAGCTTTCTAAGGCGACCTCCCCTGTTGCTGGAAACAATTAGAGCTCTTCGCCATAGCCCTCACGCACACTCAACATTGACGGGGAAATGACAGGGAACAGAGAGGTGGGCTCTGCCCTTGCAGTCACCACGGAGAGTGGGAGAAGGACCGACCATCGAGGTGAACACCTCCAAGGGGCTCACACAGGGAAGCTGCCAACCTTGATTTCGCAAAGACGGACAAAGCCCTGGGAAGGCAATGCTGTGAGAAGGGCTTTGCATATTAATTACACGGTGTTGATAAGGCCGGCCAGCTGCACCTGCCTCTTCCAGCATCGGAGCTGTGCTGAGTTCAAGGTAGTGGGTTCGGAAACAGTGGTGTCTTGTTTCTGTGTTTGGAGTCAGACACATTCTGTGGTTGCTACCCAGGCAATAAAATCAAACCAACATTCCCCTTCTGGGCCATGCACGTAAAGGGGACACTTGTTGAGGTTCGGCAAGAGGGGCTGGAGGGTTTGGGAAGCGGACCACCCCTGCCGAGCTCTCATCAAGCACGCCGACTGGGTGCCATCCAGGTGCCATGCACTCTGCCGCATCTGCATGAGCGTTATTGCTTGTCCTTCCCACAGCCCAGCACCCTAGATGGATGTTGAACTTGAAACTGGGGGAGTCGTTTTTAAACTGTGCTTTTATTAACTATTATTTTATTTTTGTCTCAAAGCCATGCAGCTTGTGGGCGACAGAGCTGGGAGATGAGGCCGTGGCTCCAGAATGTTCTTCCATAATGAAGCAGTAGCTCAGGCAGGGGGATCCACCTGCACCAACCATGCAGACTGCCCACGTCCCCACACAGCATCCTGTGGCTCCCGGTGTCATGCCAGACAGTCCCTAGCCCGTTAGCCAGCTCTCTAACAGTGTATAGCAAAGTGAGTGGTTAATTGTTACCTCCGTGGAAGCAGAGAGCTCAGTGTGGGCTGCACCGTGTTACTCTCCGTGTTACTCTCTGACTCGCTGAACCTGCCTGTTACCCCATGAGTGGACGTTACCCCTTAAGAAGTGGAGACAGTAGTCCTTCCCCATCTGTCCAGGCTTTGGGCACCCAGGAGCTTCCCAGGGTCCTAAGTGGATGCTGCCGTTAGGTGTTCCATGGGACTTCTCTTTGTCCTGAACCTTGCCCTTCTGGCTTCTCCTGCACAAATTCAGCCGCTTGCCCCCAGCTCCGCTCTGCCGGATCCTGGCTGACCGCATGAACTACTGTCTGGGTCTAGCCGTCTTTCCCTGCTCTCGTGCCAGCAGACACCTGCTCTCCGTCCACCATTTTTCAGACCCACATTCAGGCTTCTTTGCCAAAGAAAATGCAAATCTCACAGAAGCTGGTACAGATAATTAATTCACAGAAGAGTTCTAATACAGCTGGAAATGCCTCACAGCTGCCCCCACACATGTACCCAACTCAGGGCTGACGCCCAGTTTTCTCACCTCCAGAGCAAGGAGGAGACCATGCCTACACAGAGATCAACAGAGAAGCATTCGCCAAAGAGACAACATCGAACCCAACACCGAAAGGGTCAGAAGGAGCTGCGGTGGTGAAGGCGACTTCAACAACATTGCGCGAACCCCAACACTGAAGACACTGTGGCGGGGGAGGGGTAGCATGGTTCATCAGGTAGAAGAGAGAGGTGGTGGGGTGAGCCTCCATGAGCAGGGGGAGTGGATGGGATGAGGGAGACAGAGAGCCAGGGACATCACATGGCCTCCCAGGGAAGGGACTGTACGGGGAAAGAGAAGGAACGATTACTTCATCCAGGGTGCTATGTTCATGGTCACAGGAAGACGTCTTATATTGTTATTAAAAATATTCATTTATTTGCTTATTGGTTCATCTTTCTGTCTTTCTCAATAGACTGAAGTCTCCGTGAAGGCAAGGACATTTCCCTCACCGTCCGCCTCGGTGGTGACCACGTGAGGAAGTGAAGAGACGGAATTGTGTGAACACATGTTGAAGCCTAAATGATTTCTGAAAAACTGCTCAATCACAAAATTAAGGCACAAGGGCTAATCGATGGGGAAAGGAGGATCACACGGAGTCAAACGTCCCTAATCCCACAGTTCCTCCCACTCACATAGGGCCCATCCTTGACCAGGAGGAACAGAAAAAAAAAATGTTAATTTGTGGGATTTCACCTCTCCTTCCTGACTCCCTGACCATCTTCAATAATTTAACGCCATCTCACTCTTACTAGTGCAAGTTATATATGACAAAGTCATTATCCAAACAATTCACTACGTTTGGGGCAGAGCATGGCTTGAATGCCTAATTCTCCCGGCGTGGAAGCTACCTGCAGGCATATCATTTCCAGACGCATTTGGCACAGAGCCACACCTTGGTGGTTATCAGTCCATGGGGTGCTTGTGTATATGTGTGATGTCCTCTGGGGAGGATCTGGGTGCTGTCTTCAATGACTTCTGAGCCAAAGTCTTGACCTGGGAGAGTGCCCAGCACAGAACAGGTGTGTATCAAACATCTGAGAAATGAATAGTGGAATTTATTCTTTACATGTTCTCTGTCGGGCTCTTCACTGGACATTGGGATTTTGGAGCTGAGTAGGGCTAACTGAGGTCCCCCAAATGGGTAGTGCATTAGTAAAAGAGGGTAAGGCAAACGCATCGCACAGGTGGACACTGGAGAGAGCAACCAGAGCCCCGCACAACGCAGCAGCGCAGTCACAGGGGAGACGCCGCGAGGGTCATGAGAACCTTGTCTCATTGTTCTCTGCTCTGTTCTCAAAGCTGGAGAAGTAATCAAAATTTACACCTATCGGGCAAACCTACCTGGCACTGAGCAGTGTCTATCTTGACTATTTCAAATAGACAACGCTATTTTTTTTTTTTTTACATAGTAGACTTAATTTTTTAGAGTAGTTTCAGATTGATGGAGAAATTGAGAAGGCAGTACAGAGCTCCCATGTGCGCTATCCTGTTTTCTTTCTTATGAACCCTCTGAGATTACGATGGTACATTTGTCCCAACTAATGAACCAACGTTGATACATCATTAACTAAAGCCTATGCTTTATTTGTATCTCCTTAGTTTCCACATAATATCGCTTTTTTTCCCAACTCCAGGGTCCCATCTAGGAAACCACATGGAATTTAGTCATCCTATCTCTTTAGGCTCTGCTTGGCTATGACCGTGTCTCTAACGCCCCTGTTTTTGATGACCTTAGCAGTTTTGAGGAGTATTGGTCCGGTGTGTTGTAGGATGACCTTGCTTGGGATTTGGGTGATGTTTTCCTCCCAGTTTTACTGGGGGTGATGGGTGTTGGGAAGATGGCAGAGGTAAAGTGCTACTCCTATCGGATCCTATGAAGGGTCTACAGCACCAACATGACTTATCCCTACTGGCGTTGACTTTGATCACCCAACTGATGCCGCATCTGCCGGAGTTCTCTGCTGAAAAGTCACTTCTTCTCCCCTTCCTGTACTGTGCTGTTTGGATGGAGTCCTGTGACAGCGAACACCCACTTGGGGGGACCTACACTCCTACTCATGCAGCAGAACTTCTACCTAAAGTGCTTGGAATTCCGCACAGGACATTTGCTCTTCTCTTTTGTTTCCTCCTTTATTTATTTAATCATTAACTTATACCAATGTGGACTACTGGGTATTTATTTTCCCATACGCATTTTGTTGCTCGTATTGTCCCAGCTTTGGCCATCGGGAGCTGTGCATTTGGCTCCTGGACGTACTTCATCAAGGTATCACTTCGTTTGTTGGATTGAACGCTTCCTTTCTTTCCGGCACCATGAGACCCTCCAGGCACATTCCCCGAAGCAACCACTCTCCCGGGGACAACAGGACTGGGCACTGGACGCTGGAACTAAGGATGCTCATTTCTACTTGGGGGGATTGGAAGGAAGGACAGAAGAAGGAAAGAAGGAAGGTAGAGCAAATGTCCTGAGTGGAAGAACTTTTAAAATACGTGTGTTGATATCCCACTGCCAGGCGAGTACAGTATCACTCCCCACTGCTCAGGTCTAAACTGTGCATAGCGACTCTCTTCCAGAGACATGAACACCGGGAGGAAAAGCAATTTACAGAAACCTGACAAACACTACCTCAGCCAGGTGACCAAGGTCAACACAGACAGTGATCGGTCGGGTCGGTAGCGCGTACCCTCGATGTGGTGTGAGGAGAAAGACAATTTCCGTCCGTGGTCTTCCTTCCAAAAATCATAACCCCCGTGTAAACCTGTGGAAACATAAGAGCAGACAGACGCGAGTCAAAGACCATCCTGTGAAATGCCCGAACGGAACTTCTCGGAGCCGTCCGGTCAGTCAGAACCCAGGGTGGTCTGAGAGATCATCTGTCTTGCGGAGTCTGAGGACACATGACTGAACATAAGGTCATCCTGGATGGGATCGGCGAGGCAGAAGGAAGAACATTGTTTAAAAAAAATAAAAAGGAAGATCTAAATAAAACGGGGACTGTAGTTAAAAATAATGCATCGATGTGGGTCCATTGGTTGTGACAAAGGTAACCTACTCACACAAGCTGTTAACTGCATGTGGGACATGCAGGAACGTCCTACTATCTCTGTCCCTCTTCTGTAAATAGAATGCTGTCACCAGGTGAAGAGTCTCTTTCAGGGTGTGAGCTGTGGGACCCAGTCCCTCGGCAAGCTCCAGGAGGGAGCAGTGAGCATGTCTGGGGACGACATCACCCACGGGGCCACGAAGCTGGGACATTAATCTGCTGCCACATGTGTCCGTGGCTGGGGGCTGCCCAGCACCTGCGGCTACCCCCAATCCCGTACCTGAGAGAGAAGGCTGCTGCCCGAGTGCCCGAGTGCCCGGCACGTGGCTGGGGCTCAGCATCTCAGCTCTCGCCCACCCAGAGGGGCCCTGGCTTCCCCGTGGTCACCTCCCTCCTGTCCCACTTACGGAGCAGCCCTGCGATTTCTGAAATCTCCACCGCGAAGAATTTTCAGAAGAAAACTGTTTCTGTTTCTTTGTAAGCAGTGCATCTAGAGACCCAAACTACAGCTCGGTCTGCACCTTACAGAAACTCTTGTCATGACAATTTCGAACCCACACTGTTCAACTTCCTCCCAGGAGTCTGAAACGACACTGGTGCCCCCTTAGACAACCAGCCCTCCCACCCAGCTGGGGACTTGGGGAGGGGGAGCCATCCTGCACATGGGCACCGCCCTAGAGAGTAGGGCTCCTGGCCATGGGGCCACCTGCTGTGTCTATGGGGTCATGCAGGAGGGGCAGCAGGACGCCCCACACTAATTATCACCTGGTCCCCTGCAGGCGCGTTACAACGTGGAGAACAGGTGCCGTGTCGTTCCCTCTGATGTCGTACATGGGCATCAGCGATGGGCTTGCTTTGGAGCAAATCGCAGCACAGATGTGGTCCAAAGGGCACCCCACCCCACCCCTGGCTCTTCAGGGAATACCATTCCGGCAGGAAGAACAGCCTTGTTCCCGGGAAAATGCCAACTGACTATTTTAAGAGGAAAATGGAAGCAAATCTTAATTTTCAGAAAAATGAGAGGTTAGAAATGTCATAGTCATCAGGGAGGTGAGTTGTTCCGTCTGAAGTCCTACTTGGTCCGTGTGTGGAAGGGAAATGATCCACAAGCCTGGTTCTCCGACCACCCGAAGCCACTGCCCCAGACTCTTCCCGACCTGCCTCAACCCCTCTGACTCTACTGTCTTCTCCACCTTGCTCCTAATTCACGCTCCAAGGTCCCCAAATCTTTGCTCTCCCCACCCCTCCCTCAGCCACCAACTTTGTCTTGATGTCATGTTTTCTTGCTCAAATTCTTCCAATTTCGGCTAGTGGGAGCGCTTTGCCCTGGCGCCCGTGTCCTTTTGATTCGTCCCCGTCAGCGTGGCAGGGGAAGGGCCTGGTTTTAGGTGTTTTCTCGCTTTCTGGCTCTGCAAGCTGCTCCGGGCTCGTCTTGAACATTCCCCGTCCTGGTCCGGGAGCCAAGCTTTTCTCCTGAGGACTCCCGCCCGGCTCCTTTTGTGGGGTGGTGGTAGCAGAGACCACTAGCAGGTGGCCGAGGTGCCCCCCTTCCTGAGGTCTCGGGCCCTCGGCTGATGACGCCCGGAGGTTCTCGCAGGTACACGAGCCGGCGCATATTCACGCGTCTGTATTTCTCGGTGCAAGCGTCTGCCCCCATCTGAACTCCACGTGGGCTCACACGGGCGTCTCTGTGTCGTCCACCACCATGCGGACCGTCCCTGCCTCCTTCCCTTGCCTACCTGTGGCCTCCCAACCATGAGCAACCTGCCGTCACCATCTGCCATCCCCACGGGCACGGACACTGCTCCAGAGAATGCGCACGGTGGTCCCAGCGTGGCTGACCCCGTGCCTGTCTTAAGACAGTGGGTCTGCAGGCTTGGGGTAATTTCTAGGCCGCCTCCCATCCTTGGAGATGAGCTGGAGTCCTCTGTCTGGAGCCCGGTTCTGACCTGGCTGTTCAGCTTTCTCTGCCTTCGAAGCTGGGTGGGGCAAGGCCTCCGGAGGGTGACCAGGTTCCTTTGGTTCCAGGCTCTTCGGCTGTCGCTTGTTACTCTTCAGGTGCAACGCCGCGTCCTTCAGTGACGCGCTCTCTTCCCTTGGACACGAGTCCTCCAAAACACCACCAGCAGCAGCCCCACACTCAGTTACCTGGCAGCGGCTCTGGACTTCCTCGGGTGTCTGGACTCTTCCGCTGAGCTCCCAGGTTGTCCCTCATCGGATCCAACTTCCAGGACCATCTCCCTGGACTGCACAATCCGTGACACAGCCGGACATCTCTGCGCACTCCCATGTGCCCTTTCTCCTTCTACCCACGGTGGCGGTGCACCTTACTGCCCCGACAGAAAGTCCTGCCCGCTCAGCCCCCCAGATGCACCTGCCAGCCCTCCCGGCTCAGCCGCAGCCTTCCGGATCCAGCGCTCCTCCCTGCGGTCGTTCTTGTCCAAACTTCTACCCAACCAACTCGGCACCCAACGTCTTGGCACGTGATGAAGCTCTCATTCACGAACGTGATGCTGAACAGGCGCGGTGACTGTGCCAAGAGTTCTGAGCTTGCCTGTGGGCTCCCGGCCTCCGCTCGAGGCTGCGTTGGCGGGTGAGCGGCGCGCTCCGGGGCAGGCCTTACCGACGTCTCTGCTCCCGTTGCCGATGCGAAACATCGTCTTGACACAATGTTTTCCTCGTTCGCGTCTCCCAGACTCGCCTGCCCAAAGGTAAATTCACTGATCTGAACTTCAAACTGAATTATGAGGTTCAAATTCATATGTATTTCGGGAGCTCAGGAACCAACACCCTGTACCCGTCTGACGAACTAAAGATGTGCGCGAGCCAGCTGGAAGCTTACGGACGGCGACCAGTGTGACCTGACGCCTGGGATGTTAAGCCGTTTTCCATCCCGGCCTTTGCACACTCTGGTCCACACGCCTTCCTTTTGTGCCGCGTCACATTTTATCATCAACCTTCTAGCCAGTTTTCTTTAAAATCTCAGAATAAATCAAGAGGGAATGAGCTGGTGTACTTGGTGCTTTAAGGACGTGATCTGAGCTCTGCTGGTAATATAGGAATACGGGCGTCCTTTGTGCACCGGACTAAGTCCAGCAGCGTCAGTGGTCAATGACATTTGATTTTTTATCCAGTGGAATAAAATGCAACTGATTGTGTGCTTTATGTAAAGGAAGGTTTCAGTGAAAAAATAATAGTAATCCAAACGCCTGACCAAACTTCTATTGTGGTTTGTGAAAATGTGATTCATGATGATGTAGTAAACATTAAAACCAATATATGATTTAACCCAAACTTAGGGGCGGCTTTGCTCACTCCCCTGCCTGTCGTACGATTTCCTTTCAGATAGCTTCTAGTGTGCAGCACGAGTAGCACGGTAGAGCCACATCCTTCCACTGCCTCACCCAGCCTGGTGTGGACGCTGGACCCGCCAACCCTGGATGCCCCATAGGTTAGGTCCTTCTCTCACCCTTTTATCTTCCCATCACCTGGGCTACCTTGTAATTCCACCATGACTCTGAGTTCACGAGTGGAAGCTGGAGGCATTTTTCAAGGTCAGCTTCTGGGTTTGACCTGACCTTGAACATCTTCTTGGTGGTGAAAGCGTAAGTTACTGTCAAGGGTACGTTCCTCCCGAGAACAGCATGAGAGAAGGGTGAAGCTAGCCCCCTTCCTCTCGCCTCTCCAAGGCCCTCGCCTTCAGTAATGAACGGTGTGGCTACTGAATTTGGTTCCTTTCAGATTTCCCTGTAGCGGATACGTCCATCATGTTCCCAGGTGGGTGCGAGACCAAGGCACAGTTGGAGGGTTCTGTCCATCAGGGAATTCACTGCCAATGTTCACTTGAAATTTTCCTCATATTAAGAAAGTAATAAAACATCAGAAGCCACGGGGTTTCCCTGGCCAAGGTTTTCTGACCAAGGAGACATTCTTAGCCACTTGGACAATTTGGCAGAAGCTGCTGGGGGTTGCCAACTGGCCCCTTGGTCAGATCTTGGGTAACCTCCTGGGAGAGAAGGGACATTCCCAGGCAGCCGGGGGGGCTGCCTCCTTCACCCCTGCACGCTCAGTGCTCAGGGGACCCGGCCCCAGATATATCTTGTGGAATGGCTAAGGAGACCAAAGGAGATAGAGAAGGACAACCCCGTCCTCTTCTGCAGGGCCTGTGGGAGTGGGCACGAAGGCAGGGAGGAGGGGAGGAGGTGGCGAAATCGGATGTCCGCGCCCCGCTCTGCTCGCAGCACCCAGCAGGTGTCCTCAGCCTGGGGACTTAGAGGTACCGTGTGGCCCCACAGCAGACCAGCCAAGCCGGAACCCTCAGGAAGAGGGAGAAACAAAGACCGAAGGGAGAACCAGGCCCATCTCAAGGCCAAGGAGCCACGGGGATGAGGAGGAGGCAGAAGAGCGTCACTCAAGCACGGGAACAGCTGGGCCCAGGGACAGGGAGCCTCTGCTGCTTGGGGCCTGTGACGAGGACTCCACAAGAGAACCTCTGCCCCCCGGGTCTCCAGGACAGGGAGAAGATGCGTGGTTCCGGCTGACATCTGTCCCCGCCCTCCCGCAGCTCATCCTCTCGTGCAGTCTGCAGCATTTATCGAGCACCTACTGCACGCGGCTCTAGGACGCAGCCCGCAGGCTTCAGGGAACAGCGCGGCCCCGCACGCTTGCTGCCAACGAGGCTGCGGGGACCAGAATCAAATGCGTAACGGTCCATTCGATGAGTGCTCCCAGAAGTGGAACTACAACAGGGCACCGGGTCCAAGTAAACTCAGCCAGACCCCAAAGGGAGAGCGGGCACAGGGCCAGTACGAGAGTCCTTAAGAGATGGACGGGGCTTGGGGCGGCCCGGAGGGAGAGCAGCCAGTCTGGCCAGGGCCCTGCCTGGAGGGTGCGAGGGCTCCCGGGGAGGGTCCCCGCAGCTCTGTGGCCAACCTGAGGACGGCGGGAGAGGCTGGGGGAGGCCCCTCTGGTGTAGCAGGAAAAGGAGCAAGAAGAGGGGTGCAGGCGGCCGCAGGAATGGAGCACTGGGCAGAAGGGCTGGGGGAGGCTGAGCTCACAGGCCTCCCTCCTCTGGGTCTATCTGTGCCCGGTGGTCAACCTTCTAAGCCCACTTAGCCTCGGGTCCCTCCTCCGTCTGCTCGTCTTATCCGTCTCCGCTGCCTGTGTCTCCGCTGCTGTTTCCTCCAAGAGCAGAAGGGACTTGCCAGGCTCAGGACGCTAAATACAGGATTGGAGGCAGATGAGCAGCTGGCCCCCTTCCAGGAGCCTGAAAATGCCACTTGTTTTTGTTTGCGTTTGGTCTGGTTCCTGTTTTGTTCCCTTTAGGGAAGCAGCGCCATTCTAGGTAGGAGCCCTCTCTTTCCTTTCCCGGCTAAGCGCGGCATGAAGATTGCAGGCTCAGCCTCTGGGGCCAACGGCGGCCCCAATGCGGCTTTGCCAGTTGCCAGTGGCGATGTCGGGGTGGGGGGGACTCAAGCCTCGGTTTCCCCATCCAGACAGTCTGGGGGTCACGGTGACTCCCACTTCACAAGGTTTTAGGAGAGTCCCAAGATTGAACCTAAATGCAACTTAAAATCATGCCTGACCTACAATCTGGGTCTGCAGTCAATGTATTCACGCATGCAAGGAGACAGTTCTGAGGTCCCTTAGGTCACCCACTGAGATACGGAGCCATGAGGGCATCTGTCACCCCCACCTGCTGCCTTGGGACCAACCAGAGCTGAGACACCCCTGCCAGCCCCAGGAGACGCACCCATGGAGGAGATGATGCCTGGGGCATTGGTAGCGAGGTCAAGGTCCTGCCACCCAGCGCCCGTCCCAACGGAGGACACTGGA
Organism: Enhydra lutris kenyoni; assembly: GCF_002288905.1. NCBI lineage: Eukaryota > Metazoa > Chordata > Mammalia > Carnivora > Mustelidae > Enhydra > Enhydra lutris. Next base: position 2,473,632 of record NW_019154090.1, on the reverse strand, counting down.
AACAGGTCAGGTGCATGTGCCATCAAGCAAATCGTAGTTTGACCTTTTGCTTCTCCCCTCCCCGGGGCTGCTTCTTCCCACACCCTCTTTCTTTCCTCGTTGGACTCGTAAATTAGTCAAGACGTAAGATACGCAAGGATGTGGGGTGCAGTGCTGGGGCTGGTCTTCTCCACGTATCTGCACATATTTGGGGCCACCTGTAAACCAGCTGTTCCAACAAGATGTCGCTTTGGTTTTCTCTCTCATCAGACTGTATTTCTGGCCCATGTTCTCGAAAGGACGGGGAATCATGAGCCTTCTGACAGAGAAGGACCAGGCTCAGTGTTCGTATGAAGCAGGAAAGCAGAGAACGAAGGAGTTCTGGCAAACAAGACAGAGAAGTCAAAGGGAGAAGTAGTAGATGCTAGGAGGACGTTCTCAGCTGTTGGAAGCTTCCCTGCTACACGGAGTTCGTGTCTGTAGCCCTTCCCCAGGCCCGTTAGCCTTCCACAAGCAACTCACAGGAATAATCGTTTCGTTGATCCTATGAACCCTGAGTGTCCAGTCCTCACCATGTAACCTAGGAAACACTTTCCCCGCATGGCTGACCATAGGGGTTCCCAGCACCTACCCCCACCCGCCCTCGGAGGTGCTGACTCAGTAGGGCTGCGGCAGAGTCTGAGCACTACCCCCGTCACAGAGTGCGGAGCGAGGGGCGCGTGGGAGGGATGCATTCCTTGCTGGAACGGCATAGACACGACCGAAGGGGACGCGACACCTTCAAGTGCTGCTCGTGAAACTGTCCAAGTGGTGGCATGGAAAGGAGCAGAACCTGGATCTGGAAGAGCCTTCAGGCCAACACCCGCTTCACAGACGCTCCTGGGGACTTCCTGGGGCCCAGGCGCTGTGCTCGGCTCCAGCTAGAGGGCAGGAGACAGAGGTGGTGTCCTCCTCCCTGACGCTGACCACTTCCTTCCATTTGCCCTGCTGCACACAGGACATCATTTTTTTTTTTTTTAAGAAAGAGAGAGAGAGCATGAGTAGAAGGAGGGGTGGAGGGAGCGGCTGAGGGAGACGATCCCATGCAGACTCCCAGCGGAGCGCGGATCCTGACGCAGCGCTCTATCCCACCACCCTGAACCGAAACCGAGTCAGAAGCTCAACCCACTGAGCCACCCCGGTGCCCCCACACAAGGACTAAGGAAATGTCACGTGCCCATGACCCCCTCCTGGCCTTGAGTGCTGGGTCCCATCCTGATCACCTCCTGGGGCAGCCTCCCATCCTTTGCGGGATTTTCTCACTCCTTGCTGGCCGTGAAGCGTGGTGGCCCCAAGTGAGCCCAAAGAGCAGAGCCCAGACTCCCCCCACCACCGCTGCACCGCGTCCCCGCTGCACGGCCACGGGGAAGCCCGTGAACGTCCTCGAGGCTCAGCCCACTGGTCTGTGAGGCAGAGAGAGTGAGCCTCTCACCTCGGAGTGGATGCCGGGGCCACGCACAGTGGGCGTTGCGGAGAATGACTGTGTGCAGGAAGGGGTCAGCAAGCTTCAGAGCTCGCGGCTTCCCAGTACCCTCTGCGAGGCCCCCAAGACCTCAGGTGCCGGCCATAGGGTCAGCATCCAGAGAGACAGACAGGAAAGAAGCAGATCCCAGACTTAGGACGGCAGTGGTTCCCGAGGAGGAGACGGCCACAGGTGATTATGGTGTGGGGCCGAAAGGCAAGGCTGGGGACCCCATCGTGAGACCAGGAGCAGACGGGACCGAGCGACAGCCTCCAACCTGGGGCAGGAGTAAGATAGGTGGGGACGCCGAGCTGGGTTCACAGGCCACAGGTCGCTTCTGCAAAGGCACAGTCAGGACGAAGGTGATAAACGTTCAGGGGTCTGGAGTCTACGGTGCTGGTGGGGGTGTTCGGAGGGGAATAGAGCAACATTTGGAGAAATAGGCAGGTGCAGACCCTGAAGACACTTGTGACAGGGCCAACGGGATCGGACTTCATCCCCAGAGCTTCCCTGTGTGAGGTGGCCGCACGGAACGGTCTCCCCCGACAGCCCATGGTACAGCCCTAACCTCCAGCATGACTGGAGACGGGCCTTTAAAGAGGTAATTAAAGTTACACGAGGTCACAGTTGGGGCTGAATCAGGGGACTGGAGTCCATAAAAGAAGAGGAGACGCAGGGATGTGTGTGCAGAGGGACAGCCACGCAAGGACCTGCGAGAAGACGTCAGTCTGCAAGTCCACAAGTCAGGAGAAACCAGCCCTGCCGGCGCCTTGACCGTGAACCTCCAGCCTCCGGGATGTGCTGTTCAAGTCTGTCCGCTGCAGGGTTTGGGGACGGCCGCCCAAGCTGCCTAGCTCGTCAGGGGACCCTGGAAGGACTTCATGCGCAGAAGTGACATGAGCCGCACGCTAGCATTCTCCGTCTGCTGGTCCTCAGGAGAGGGGAGTCATCGGGGAAACCAAGGCAGGGGGCCACTTCGGAAGCAGATGTGGTGACCCAGGTGAGAACGTGGCAAAGTCAGGCCAGGGGCACAGGCTGGACGGACTCGTCGGGGAGAGGGTCGGATGGGCCGCAGAGTGGGCTGTGTCCCAGCTGGACCCACTCTGCTCCCCTGTGAAATGGGGAGGAAGAGGGAGCACAGCAGCAGGGAGCAGCTCAGAGCTCCTGTGTTCATGTGTCCGTGGAAGGAGGGTCCACTGCAGACATCAGGGGCATGACTGCCTCAGGACGTGGGCTCTGCAAGTCCGTCGACCTCGGCCGTGTGTCTCCGGGACACTGCACAAGAAGTCAGCAGGCTCGCCGGGCTCAAGACGGCAGGAACCACAGAACCAGCCCCACCTTGGAGGAGAGTTTTAAGGATTGCTGGAGGGTGTGGAAGGAGCCAGATGCAGTTCTGCACTCGCCTCTCCACAAAGTTTATCAACGGATTTTTATCAAGGGGGGGTGAGCCTGCAGGGAAGACGGCTTTGTCTCCCTCGGCACTGGGCTTTGTCATTTAGTGCATGGGTTGTTAGAGCGCATGGAATGCCACCAGACAGTGTGTGAAACTGATGTCCGCGTCCCATGTTATGGCGAGAACTTGCTCAGGGGTGTGGGGACGCTCTTGGTGTCCAGTGGGCCGGTGTGCCAACAGCCAGCTGTTGGAGCTGTTGGAGTTGCTGGAGCTGCTGGCTGCTGGTGGTCCCAGATGCCTCCTTACTGGGGGGTCATCCTGGGCAATGGAGCAGCTCTTATGAGGATCCCCGTGCCTCCCAACATTGGTGCCGACAGACCGAGAACCTCTCGGTGGAGCGCACTCACACATTTCCTGCTCCAGGGCCCCTGTGGGACCCAGCTGACCATCTCAGCTCAGCCCGCGTCCCCGCTCGGTGCTCCCTCCTGCCCCGCCAGCTTCCCCACACCGTCCTCTCCCATTCGGAGAACAGGATCAAAGACAAACAGGCCTGGAGTCTGGGCCTGTTTCCAGCATCTTAGGGCTTGTGGTCACCAGACTATCTGTACATCACTTGGCTCCCTGATGGTGACAACAACCCCAAGGGGTGAGCCGTCGGGGTCCAGGCTGCAAATGCTGAGAGATCATGTAAGCGCAGGCTGGTCATCTGCAGAGTCGGGGCTCCCAGCCCAGCCCCCAGCCGCAGGGTGACGGAGTGTCCCCAGGCCGCCGTGACGCATGAAGAACGAAGACTATCAGGGGCGTCAATATAATATTCAGAATACATACTCACAAGGGCAGAGGCAAAAATGCAAACTGTGACAGCGCCTCCAAGAAACCTTTTGGGGGACAGAGGACCGGAAGCTGGGCTGCACACCTGCCTCTCCCTCCCACAAGGTACCTGCCGCCCCCTCCAAGAAATCACCCCTGTGTGCTCTCGCAGAGGAGCACCGAAAATCATGCAAACAAGCAGCTTTACGACAGGAATGTCTGTGGCACTTGCTTCTCTCCTGAGCTCCCTGGGAAAAAAAAAAACCTTAAAACAAAGAGACCTAAATTTGGGTAATTATCCCAGAAGCCAAGGGGTACCCTCTGGCAGAGCCACCTCCAGCTTGCAAAGGAGGCCGAGGAAGAGACAGTGAGGACTCCTCTGTCCCTTGTAGACGCTGCTCCCCAGCACGTGGAGGGGCTACCTGCCTCGCTGTGTCTGCCAGGTCTGGTTCTAACTCCGTGCATTAGCGACAGGACTCTAACGGGGCCGCGGACAGACATCTCCTTCCTGGGCTTGGTGGTTAGCTTCTGAGTGAGTGAAACCCGCCATGAGGTCACACCCCTCCCTGTCGCCTCCCCTCCTTCCTCTCCCTGAGCTACTACATTTCCACTGAGGGCCCCAAAGGATCACTCCCATCACCCTGCATTGTGATCCAATCACTCCTGTGGCACAGGTGACCCACCATCAGCTCACACACCCACAAGGTCAATAAGCCTAAATTCTACCTTGGTCTCCAGAGCTACCCAGACTCTAAATTTGCAACTGCTGGAATCCACCCGCGATGGTGGGGAGAACGCGGCCACGGCCTGGCCCGAGGAAAGGGCAGCTCCTCACAAGGTGGCCGGCCTGGAGAAAGGCTGGTGATGCCCGTGGGCAGGCCAGAGGATGGCCCGTTTCTAGCTCTTCTGCAAAGGCTTTGCCAGGAGCACTGAGGGTTCTGCTCCGCTGTGAGTACCCCACCCTGGGCTCTGAGACCGAGAGATCCGGCACGTGCCTCGACCCAGGGCTGATCCACGCGAGACCTTTGATCCAGTCTTCCCCTCGCAAGGACTTCATCCCGGCCACGGTCCACGGGGGAAGCTCCCAACGGTGCGATCAGGGAAGCAAGACCCTGAGAAACGGGGCCACACATGTTGCTACCGACTGCAGAGAGAAATGCTGGTGTAGAGAAGGGCTCCAGGCAGCCCTTGACAATGAAGTGAGATGTGGACATGGGGAGCTCTCCGTGCGGGCTCTGCCGTGCGGGCGACTGGCAGATACCGGTGGACGGTCCAAACAGAGGCTGAGACTAACATGCATCTCTAGAAGGAACTGCAAACACATGGGAAAGCTCTCGATGAGCTTTATTTAGAGACAAGGGTTTGGGCGCGGCGGGGTGCAGGTGGGACGGGGCAGCCCCGGAGACTCATTCCTTCCGCTCACGCATGTTTCCTAGCACCGTCTGCCGTTGTGACACGGGGGCCAGCAGGAGTGGGAACAGCTGACCGCGTGTCTTCTCCTGTCCCCACGAAACAACGGTGCCCTAGCCCAACGAGGTTACTCCCGTCATTCAGACTGTCCCACGCTCACCCCCATAGGCAGGACCCTGCTTCAGCTGGGAGCTGCAGGACCAGCGGGCTCCGCCCCACACCAGCCGTTCTTGCTTCTGCTTCTCCCGTGCTCCGGTCTCCCTCCCTCAGATCCATCCCTACGGTTCTCTCCACCCCGCTGACTTCTGTGAGACCCAGGATACCTGGTAAGAGGTCATGCCTCCTTCCCCGGGCGATTGCACTTGCCCAGAGCAGGAGGGGAGCTCAGGAGGGAACATAGGACCACCCCCGCCCTGACGTCGATGTCCAGTTCTACCACGGACTGTCTAGAAGGGTAACTTGGTGGGCTGACTGTCCTGGCCTGGCCGCTGCCCCCCATCCTGACCCACAGCACATCCGCTGTGCACACGGGAGAGCCAGCGGCTGAGTTTTAAAGCCAAGATGCTCGCCTTGTCACTTTGTGAAACTCTCATCCCCAAACGATTCACAGTTCAGCCGTGACCAGCAGTTCAATATAAACCCATTTGTACATTTACCTTGAGGGTCAAGATAATTTTTTCAAAGATCTCAGTGCCGACAGCAGAGTGGAGGCCCTTGCAAAAGGAAAATGATGGAAAAAAAAAAAACTTTAACAGAAAAGATGCATCAAGAGATGAGCAAAGAAAGTCAAATCCCTCAGGAATAGAAGGTTCACTGATGCCCCATTTACCCCGCCCAGTGTGGCTTCCGTGGGGCTTCTCTGCTCTCCGGTTCTCTGGGGACCCACAGATACCCACGGCCTCCCGTGAGCCCCACTGAGACTCTGGGGACACACAATTTCTCCTCTCTGAAATGGGGGTACTGCCACCCACTCGGGAGAAGGGGGCAGACAAATGAAGGAAGCACAAGAAAGATGTCAGCTGCTGTTATCCTCTGCTTGTGGACAAATTCGATGTTCCCCAAACTTGCCAAGGATTCCCAGAAATGCAAAGAAAAATGCAGGCTCTAGCCCCCAGCCCAGACCCACGGACTGAGAATCGCCAGAGAGGGCCCGTGGTATGTGCATTTTACCTGCATCCCAGATGAACCTCCGAATAAGGCCAGTCTGGGGGACACGGCCCAGCCCTTCACAGCTCCAAACCGCTCAGAGGAAGGGGTTCGTACCACGATACCGCCCGGGATCAGGGTGGTCCTCACCTTCCCAATCGGTGTCCCCATCACTCCCCTCTATGGGACAGAGGACGGGAAGGAGTCAGAGTGAAGGAGAATGAGGACAGCTTTTGGAATAGAAATGAGTCGCTCAAAACCTTCTCTTTCTTTGCCAATTAAGCCACACCACGTGGAGGCTGCTGGGTCACAGGCCCCAGAATGAGGAAGAGCAGCAGCAAGTGCCCGGCAAATCGCCACCTTCACCTTGGCGCTTGTATATCCCCTCCAGCTCTCGCCGGCTTAACTGCGAAAATCATTAAATTCGAAATCACTGTATATACATATACTGTACCTCCCAGCAGCAGCAGGCAGAGCTAATCAAATGCACATTTCATGCAATTTCACACAATTATGAATCTCACAAGGATGCAAATAAAGAGAAAGCCAGGAGCCTAGAGGATGAGCTATGGGGGAGGGCATTGGAGCGCCCAGAGGTCTCTGGTTCTTCCTAAGCTCCTGCAAACCCCAGAAAACATGCCCAGGGCCCCCCGCCATCACCTCCACGGGGCGAACGTGTGCAAGAGGAGAAATGCTTGTAGGAGCCAGTGATCCAGCTTCTCGGAGATGAGAGCCAGACTCTGCCCGATGCTCGGAGCCCCTGCAAAGTGCTCCCCTGCCCTCCCCGCTCCCCAGCACAGGCATCTACTGAGACCAAAGACGTTCCTGAGGGCAGAGCTGCTGAGAACGCCTCTCATCACGATGTGCTCACTGCTATCGAAACCAGGGGCAGCGGGCTCTTTCTGCAAGGGGCCCGGCAGTCCATGTCTGAGGCTTTGCTGGCCGGATGTCTCTGCTGGAAGTGCTCGTCTCTGCCGCTGCAGCCGCAGGTAACACACACACACGAGTGGGCATGGCTGTGTTGCAGTGAGACTCTGCTCATCAAACAGGTGTTGGGTACACTGGGTCTACGGAGCATCACCTGCAAAGCCCTGGCCTAAGGGGGCATTGGAAGAGTGTCTCAGAAACACTGACCACATTCACTGGGGGGTTAGGGAGTCAAATTGGAAAAAACACAACATCCCAAAGGCAATGTCAGGGGATCAGTGGGCTCGTTAAGGGAGTCACTTCTCAGGCCAGTCTTGGGGACAAAGGCCACTTTGTGAGGGCTGCACATGGGGACGGCCAGCCATCTCGGAAGCCACCGCCGCCCGTATCCACAGGAGCGTGGAGGGTGGGGACATGTCGGTTAGCGGGAGAGTCCCGCGGAAGGGTGAGTGTCTGTGTCCCCGGGGTGGGGTGTGTCCAGAGCTCCAGGCAGGCCACCGGCATCAGCACTCGGCAGTGCTGGTGGGCTGGGAGCCTCCCGTACGGCTATAATTTATATTTTCTGGAACATAAGGTGATTACTCCACCATAGGACTATCCTTGTGAGCCAGCGTCCCCCAAGCCATGAGATCTGTCTCTCCCTTACACCACCACGGATCTCAGCAAGCAGAGCTTTCGTGAGGACGTGAGAAAAGGTGCACCGATGCGGGAGCCGAGGGAGCTCACAGCAGCAACTGTGTCAGAAGGCAAATACTCCTGCGAGCGCAGGGTGAGAGCCCTGGGGGACTGCATGGCCCGCAGGAAGGGAGAGAAGGTCTAGCCATTTACCGGCGGAGCTTGGAGCCACCGCTTAGCCTCATTTCTGCCCTGGAGGGACAAACGTCCAGCCATGGACTCGTCCACGCCATCCCACACGGGGGTGCTCCTGGGAGACCTGGTCATTGTCTAGACTGTGGACTTAGTCTTGACCGATAGACTTTGTTCCCATGGCAGCTCAAAGAAGCCCCGTTTCCATTGCAGTTTGGTCAGTGCTCACATGAATCGCGTGTTCGATAAAAGAATCCAAGTAGGAGATACTTAAGGAGCTAAGAAGTGGCCAAAGCTCTAAAGCAAAAATGACTTCCCTGCAGCCCATGGGTATGCAGCTCTCGAAGCATGCAGTGAAGGAAAAATCCTACAACAATTGTGTTGATGAATGGGAGTTCCATGCCGGGCCTCTTCGCTGGTGAAGCCTGATGATTCCTCTTCTGTTCTTGCCCAGCATCACACGTTCTTGGTTTGAGCTGACTGATGTGATGAGGTGTTGGAGGTTTCTTGTGGGAGCGACGTCTCCTGCTAGCAGGAATCCGGTGGGTCAGCGTTTCATTCAGCAGGTGTGTTTGCCGCTGACTTCTGTGACCACGGCCAGTCTGCGGCTGAAATGGGTGGAGGGCTCAGAGACTGCAGGTCGAACCAGGACAGTTTACTGCGCCACAAGGTGGGGCTCATTGCCCCACTGCTCCATCACCCAGATTCCAGCCCCCAGTCCCCTTCCCCATCCCCCGTCTCCCATCACCCCATCCCCCATCCCATCACCCCATCCCCCATCCCATCACCCCATCCCCATCGCCCCATCTCCCATCCCCCACCCCCATAGCCCCATCCCTCCCATATCCCCACCCCCTCTCTCCACTGCCCCATCCTCCACCCCCCATAGACACATCCTTCCCATACTCCACCCCCATCTCCCCATCACCCATCATGCCTTGCTCACACCTGCCCTTCTCAGGTGGATTCTCTCTCCCATCTACTCTACAGACCCTCCTAACTCCATAAAACTATGCCTCCCTCTTACTTGTGCTCATTTTCAACAAATCACATCTTTAATTCCCTCTCTGAATACATTGGTGTTGGCTCTTCAAACTAAATACAGGATTTTATAAGATTCATCAAGTGCTTATTAAGTAACCAACAGGAGCTGCTCATTACCTGGTCATGGAAATAATATGTAAATAACATGTAAATAACATGAAATCTACTGGTATGATTAAAGCTCTATCATCCGTCCTGGGCACCAACAGTAACGATCAGACACAAATTACTTACCTTAAACGTACACGGAGGACGGAGTCCAAGGGGCATCATCAAGGTCTTCAGGTGGGGAGGCACCGGCCATAATATTGCTGCTGTCCTAAAATAGACCGGATGTGGACCTTGCTCTGGAATTTTGGGAAAAGTGCTCATTGAGACATTGGGAGGCCCCCTTTCTGCTTGTGCTCCCAACTCTTGTTATCAGGCTTGTCATTCCCCCCGCATCCCCTCTTTCTCTCCACATCAGTACAGAAGACAAAGTAGATCAACAAAACGAAAGTGTAAATGGACAGGCCACCCGCAAAGATGCATGGATGGGACACGAGCCCGTGAAAGGAGCTTGTGTCTGCCGTCACTAGGGGACTGCAAACGAAGACCCTCGGCATCCTGCGGGGACAGTTGCCCTCCAAGCTGACCGGCCGAAGCACTCAGCGCTGGCGAGACTGCGGCACACGGGGACTGGCACTCGCTATGAGTGAAGGGAAGGGAACAGTGGCGCAGGCACTCCAGACCACAGCCGGCGGTTTCCTCTCAATTTAAACTCACCTAACAACCTGCAGTCCCAGTCCCAGGAACTTCGTTCTCTGTCACACAACAACCGGATTCAAATATTCATGGCAGCTTTATTTTAAAAGTCACAAAACAAAAACAAAACAAAACAAAACAAAACAAAAAAACCTGGGCGCCTGGGCGACTCAGTGGGTTAAGCGTCTGACTTCAGCTCAGGTCATGATCTTGGAGTCCTGGGACCAGGCTCTGTATCGGGCTCCCTTGTTGTCGGAGACTCTGTCCCTCTCCCATTCCTTCTGCCGCTCCCCAAGCTTGACCTCTCTGTCTTTATTGCAAATAAATAAAATCTTCTAAAAAAAAATAATTAAGGGGCACCTGTGTGGCTCAGTGGGTTAAGCATCTGCCTTCAGCTCAAGTCATGATCTCGGAGTCCTGGGATGGGCCCCACGTCCCATAGGGAATCCCTGCTCAGCAGGGAGCCTGCTTCTCCCTCTCTCTGCCGCTCTCCAGCTCATGCTCTCCCTCTCACTGTGTCTCAAATAAATAAATAAAATCTTAAAACACACACGCGCGCGCGCGCACACACACACACACACACACACCCAGTCCCTTACCTGGAGAATGGATAGACAAGCTGATGGACAAGAGATCAGCAATAAAAGGAAGGAAGTCTTGATACACTGAACGATATAGGTGAATCACCAATATGTCAAGCTCCTTGAAAGAAGCCATCCTCAAACCCTACATACTGAATGATTCAATTTATAGGACATTCCAAAAAGGCAAAACTCTAAGGACAGAAAATAGATCAGTGGTTGCCTAGAGCTGGGGGGCAGGGCACGTTCTACTGTGGCTGTGGTTACATGACTGCCTCCCTTTACTGAAACTCACAGATCTGCGTACTTAAAAACGTAGAATTGTATTGTATCTAAATTGTATCTTTAAAAAAAATTAAGCCAGGAGTTCTGATCTCAGTTGGGTTTGGCATGCGTCCCTCCTAGGCATCCCTGCGCTGCTCCAGACAGGCTCGAGCTGCCCCCAGGGGAGCTCAGATCCCCCAGACACAGCTTGGAGTCCACAAGCCGGGAAGCTCACCCGGGTTCTCCTTGTGCCCCACTGCCGGGCATCTCCGGGACGCTCGCAGCAGGTGGACCGCACAGAACCTCTGAAAACCTGCTCACAAGCACTGTGACCTTCAGCAGCAAAACCACTTCCCGACTACGTCTAACAGCCAACTCCCCAGCTGGGGCCCCGGGCTCTGCGGGACAAGATCCCAGCCTGAAGGGAGGGACATGCATGAACTTGTCCCACTTCTTGTCCAGGAGAGCACGACCCCTCCCTGGAGGGAGGGCGGTATTTCCCAAATATCACCCCGGCACTGCACGCTCTCTAGAAGTCAGAACTTCCTCCAGGATAGCTCTGCCTTAAAATAAAAACGGATCTTAAGCACAGAGCATAAATCCAAGAGAATATGGTACCTGAGAATTGGTTTTTTCTCCTTTCCTTTTTCTTTTCTCTCTAGCACAGGGCGGCTTTGTCTTTAAAGTCATCAGCTGGTCTCACTGAGTGTCTGTTTTCCAGGCAGTGCACAGAAATATTCCTACCTGGGAGCCAGGCAGTATCCATGGCAACTGCATGCGAAGACCCCAGCGCCTCGTACTCTGCCGGCCAGGTGAGGAGCCATGGCTTGTGTCTGGTTCCTAAGAGCTGGCAAGTCGGAGAGCTTGCGACTGACTCAGGGGCAAGGTTGGGGTTGGGTGGTCCCTGAAACACTGTGAGCTGGGACCTCACCCATTCCTAGAGGGAAGAGAGCAGAGTGGGAGGGGACCCAGCGACCCCAGGCCCCAGAGGCACAGATCTGACTCCAGACTCCCCCATTCTTGGCTGTGGGACGCTGGGCAAGCACTTAACTCCTTTAAGCTCATTGCAGTAAAGAGTGGCTTTTAGTCCTTACCCCTTAACTGTGTGGAAATGATTCCACGTGGTGTGAGTACAGTGCTCAATGCCCTGCCAGCCCCATGGTGAGGACTCAGTCAAAGAGACTTATGATGATAACACATTAGTGCCCATTGGGGTCATCTGAACCACTGCTCCTCACTGGCTGAGGTGGGCTGCACACTTCTCCTGCCTTCCCCAACATACAGAGCCCCTTGGATACCTAGACGAGTGGGGGCAGGGACCCTGGAAAAGGCACTTTAGGAAGGTGGCAAGTAGACAACGTGGACAAAGGAAGGCTGGTGGGTATGCATAGGTGGGTGGATGAACAGATGGATAGATGGATGGATGATGGATGGATGGATGGATGGTGGAAGGG
>NW_019154090.1:2256184-2461562 GCF_002288905.1 Enhydra lutris kenyoni | reverse complement strand
TGGAAGGATGGATGGTGGATGGATGAACGAAGGACAGATAGATGATGGACGGATGGACAATGGATAGGTGGGTAGAGGGATGGATGAATGGATGGTTGGATGGATGGATGGATGGATGGACAGTGGGTGGATGGATGGACAATGGATAGGTGGGTAGAAGGATGGATGGATGAATGGATAATGGATCGGCAGATGGAAGGTGGATGGATGAACAAAGGATAGATAGATGGTGGATGGATGGATGATGGATAGGTGGGTAGAGGGATGGAAGGATGGATGGTGGATGGATGAACGAAGGACAGATAGATGATGGACGGATGGACAATGGATAGGTGGGTAGAGGGATGGATGAATGGATGGTTGGACGGACGGATGGATGGATGGACAGTGGATGGATGGATGGAAGGTGGATGGATGGACAATGGATAGGTGGGTAGAAGGATGGATGGATGAATGGATAATGGATCGGCAGATGGAAGGTGGATGGATGAACAAAGGATAGATAGATGGTGGATGGATGGATGATGGATAGGTGGGTAGAGGGATGGATGGATGGATGGTTGGATGGGTGGATGATGGATGGATGGATTGGATAGGTGGGAGGATGTATGACTGAGTGGGAAGGTGAATGGATTAATAGACGAATGGGTGCATAGGTTGAAGGACAGACTAATGGTTGCACCGATAACTTAGTCAGAAGGAGGCAGATTCTGCTCACCTAAAGCTTTTATCTTCCTGTGAAAATGCCTCAAAGTTTTCATGCTGTCAGTCATCACAACAAACGCAAATTCATTTTATTTCCTGCACAAGCTTCATCTTTATGGGGAAAAAAGGCCATCCTTGGCTTCACTCGCAAAGATGCTCAAGACAGGCTGCCCGAGAGCTCTCCCCACCTTCCGTCCCGTCAGGCCCTCGGAGCGGAGCAGTGGGAGCAGCCCCTCGAGCAGTGTGGTTATTTCTAACGCCTGCTCTCCCTGCCTGTGCTCACTGAGCTTTTATCTTTGTAATTACACTGGGACACAGTTCTCATTACAGGCACCAGGAGAAACCAGGAGCGAGCAAGCGGCTGGTTAAGCAAGAAAGAGAAAAGCAAAGATTGACCTAGTTTGGATAAAATGGGATCTTACCTGAACCTTTCGCAGACGGAAATCTCACTAAACCTGAGCTCTCTGTGGCTCGGCATAGACATATTGTTTTCCTCTTCTCCTTTTTTATTACAATGATTTTTATGCGTTTTGTTCCTTTTTGAGTTGAGTTGAATTACAAAGGATGAAAATAACTGTGAAATTCTTAATGTTCAGCATGAAGAGAGCCTGAGGCCTTCTCAGAGTTCCTCCTCATAGGTGCAGCCTCACAGGCCACAGGAGAACATCCCGGAAGAATTCAGGGTGTGTGTGTGAGCGGAAGGGGCCATGGGCTGGCCGGCAACCAGAAGGGCACCAGGAGGCTGAGCATGTCCACGCAGCTCTGGTCGCCTTGTGGCCGCGGCTATGGTGTCAGCCCCCAGGGCAGCGTCCCCAGCTGGAAGGGAGCCGTTAGGGTAGGAGAAGCTCAAAACATGGGTGGGAAGTATTGCAAGGGGGAGTGAAAAGACTCATTTGACAGGAACAGGTGTTCATCGACTTGAAGGGCCGTAAGTTGAGAGAGAACCATTCTGCAGGACATCGGAGCACAGAACTCAGACTAACTGAGGAAATTGTCATAGAGGGACAGATGCAAGGTCCAAGATAAAATCCAAAGTTACCGCAGCCTGCATAGACATGCCCTTTTCCTTACTTGGGTTGGATCTAGTTTAAATATGGTTGACTTGGGGAAGTCTTCCCTGAGTGCCCTGGCTGAAGTTGACCCCCAGAATCACTCTTTGATGTCATAACCACTGCATTTTACTTAAATTTGGTGCTCGTTACTCTCTAAAAGTAACTTCTGCTCTATCTTTCCTCTTTGTCACCCATAGCCAGGTCACAGGAGAAGACCTGACGCACAGAGGGGCTCAGCCATTACATGATAAGTGAACGCATGAACTGGAAAGGGACAAGACACTCTGTGCGGTCCGAGAATTCTCTCTCATGGTCTAGAAATTGAAGGGCCTTCAAGAGGCACGTGTCTCTCTCACAAGGAGACCACAGACTCCACCACACATCCAGGCCTCAGCCTGTTCTCCAGCCCGTGGGGATTCAGAAGCCTGGCGCTGTTCATTTCAATCATGGTTTTTGTTCTTGAAAATCCTGAGATTTCTGGCAATTTTGTTATTATTTAATGCATCAAACAATAATCAATATCTCTCTTTAGGGCAGTTTTAGCCATGACTATATCTTAACCCATATTCTCTAAACATGCATTTTCTCTGGACTGAAAATCCATAGTGTTTCTAAATTCCGACCTCCCAGGTTCCATGTTTACAACCCTACAAAGTCTAATTAAGCACGAGTTGATAAAGCGATAATTATCTGGCCGTCCAGGGCGGGCCCAATAAGCCCTTCTCCCAGGGGTTTGACCTGTGCCCTGCTGGGCTCAAGGTCACCAAATGTATAAGGCCTGTCCTCAATTTTAGTCCAGTGGTGGAAGGAGGGGGAAAAAAGCATGTTTAACTGATAAGTACTTAAATGATTATTTTTGTGTTAAGACAAATGCAGGTTTGTAGAGTCAGCTCACTAGACATCTGAAGATTAAGCTTTCCTAGTCAAGGAATTCCACAATGAGGTGGGTCACTTTCATGCTGTCTGTAACTTTCCACAAATCCACGGAGCTAGGCACGACCCTTTGACATGACTCTTGTCAGGGAGCTTTGTCCAAAGGTCCATGAAAAGGATGTCATTTCTTGAATAAAACGTCCAAGCCATGTCCTGCCTGGAATGCAGAATGATGCCCACAAGAGCACCCACCGTCTTTCCACCACGAAGATGAAGATCACATACCAGAAAAGAGAAGAAGGAAGACGGAAGGCCCTTGGTTCTGTCTGTCACCAGCCCCACGCCACCAGCCCAGGACCTTCCAGCCTTGGCCTTCTACGACATGAGAAAATAACCCTTCACTCGATAAAGACACGGTAGCAGAACTTTCCATTACTGAGCGTTGCGTGGGATCCTGAAGGCAAGCTCCTGATTTGTCCTCCAGAACAGAAAGTATGGCAACGAGCAGCCGTCTTCACCCTGTAAACTAGCACCAGCCTCCAATTCTTCCAGGAGCCTTCTGTGCTTGGGGCAGCTGGTGGGGGGGGGGGCGTCACCCCACATGACCGAGGCCAGAGCAGACTTAACTCCGAGAAGAAAATGTTCCGTTTTACCTGAGCCCTGTGCTCCCGGAAAAGAGCAGCAGTAAAAGAAATGCCCAGCTTTCGCGTTCCAGGACCCTGCTCACTGCAACACAGTGTCGTTAAGGCTCAGCGGTACCCCCCTCCACGCCTAGACCGGGCCAGACACGAACCGACCAAATTCCCGTTCTCGGCCTCGTAAAACACTAGCCCAACTGGTCTGTGACAGCAGCCGCCTCCCCACACTGCCACAGTCTTTTCGAATAAAATCTCTCCTAACCCAAGTCCAGATTTGTTTTTCTTTAGCAGAGGAAATAAACACACAGGGAGAAAGCGTGGCTCTTGGCCCCTCTGAGCCACAAGGGTGATCAGAAGTTTTCAGAAATTAGAGTTCTGACCCCTTTATTTGGTGGTGAGTAAGTTCAGTCCCGGGGAGATGAAGTGACTCATTTCCCGAGTCTACAGAGTCCTAGGTGGTGGGAGCCGGCCAGGCCTGACCCCGACTCTTGTGACCTTGCGGAAATCCCCGCCTCGAGGGCAACTATGGGGGAGTCCCGGGCACACCTGCTGGGCCCACAGACACGCAGCCCCACGGACGTGCAGCGTCACACATATGCACACGTGCATGAGAATGTGCACACACTTACCTCCCTCTCCCGCTCCATCTGAGGAAGACTGAGTTCTGCTATCCTCACACCCTGCCGGAGCAGGGCTGACAGATGAAAATGAACGTTAATCAGGAGGCTGCAGCCACCGATGTGCTCCGCCACGCATGAAATCGCTTGGTCCTGCGGAGCCCCGCCGTCCCTGCGCCTCTCCGTCCGGGTGAGTCCCACTCCTTCCCCACAAATGCCGCTGCCCCGGCCCCCGGCCCCCACGCCACCACCAGCCCTGACCCGCACGCCCGAGCAGCAGGCCGTGGCCACAGTAAGGGCAGTGGCAGGACCGGCTGTCCCTGCAGGAAGCAGAGGGGGGTCATTCTGAGGACTTTTCAGTGTCCGTCCTGAAACTCCTCTCCGACCTGCAATTCCGGTTCGTGCACGGTTACTGGGGACCCGCTTTGGGCCAGACCCCATGCCAGACATCTGAGCGGTGGCTCCACCTTCCAAAACCTCACGGAAATGATAATAGCAATGGTATAAACAGTGTAATGTGTGTGCGTGCATACGTAATCAACATACATGGGTATGTGCATGAACACACAGATACATGTAACGTGCATAGATATTTGCACATTTACACGTGTATAATTACACACGTATTATTTATGTAGAGAGAAATTCATATGATATTTACAGACTTTGTGGCACAGAAACCATGGAATAGTGGTTCCATGCGTGGTCAGTCCACCCCCGTCCCCTTTTTTACAAATGAGGAGACCGAGGCCTTAGAGAGGCCGCGTAAAGGAACGTGAACGGCAACCCCAGCACATAACTGCATGTCTCAAAATCGAACAGTCGCTGTGGTATTCCAGAGCCAGAAATACTGATCACCTCCCTGCACTGAAGACAGGCACATAAATTAGCAATTCCAGTAGAAGGAACATTGCTCTGAAGATGTGCACAGACCCTAAGTCCATCCTGAAAAGGCTACTTTGTAATCGAATGGCTCCCAAACTCGGTCTTGTCTGAGTCATGGCGGCTGGGAGGGTGTGAATGTTGCAATCCCAGGTGTGAAATGGACGGGGCCGTATAGGTGTTCAGTCTATTTTACACTCTGGGGATCTGATAGTATCTCCCATAAACAATTAAACTGTAGGTGACTTTGGACAAAGGGTCACGTCTCGGGAAGCCTCCAGGGCCGCTCCTGGTTTTTAAAGAGCTCTTGCCGGAAGGAGACAAGTTGTAGCCAGACTGGCCCAACTCCAAGGCCCTGGAGAGGAGAACACGGCTTTATGAGACAGAAATCACGGGTCCTCACATAGCTTCCGCATTCAGTTTGTTGCAAGGCGTTACTTTGTGGGAAATATATGGGAAAAATGTAGTCTCACAGAGATATTCATTAAGGGAGCTATATTTTACTGGTTTTTCAGAAAATTGTGGGCCTTCTTTTTTGACACTCACCGAAAGCCAACAAACAGCATTCTTCCCGCAGGTTCGACCCAGCGCACATCTGAAGGCACGTCAGTGAGCTTCTCATCTCTAGAACGAGCCCCTGTCTGCCTTGAACTGTAGGTGAATCTCTCACCCAGGCATGATCTGGGAACATCCCATTGTTCATTTGGGAAACAATGAATGCTTCCAAATGTTAGGCAGAGTTTTCATTATAAACCATTTTTTTTAAATCGCATTTGTGAAGATCACCAGCTTTCATCAGAAGTTAACTTTCTGGGAGGCTGCCAAGCTCAGGAGTGTCGATACAAGTTTTCTAAAATTCTAATTTGAACTTGGAATCTCAATTCTATCACTGGCAACAAATACCACCAGTGATTTTCCTTGAAGTGACAGGCTCACTAGTTCATATATTCAAATAAACTTTTTCTTATTTTATGAGAGTTTTAGATTTACAGAAAAATTACAGAGAGAGTACAGAGTCCCCACATACGCCACACCCAGTTTCCCTGTTAACATGTTACATTAGTGTGTCCGTTTGTTACAGCTGATGCACAAGTACTGATACGTTACTGTTAACTGAAGTCCCCATCCTTGAACGCGTTAATTTTCACCTAACGCCCTTTCTCGGTCCCAGAATACCACATTGCATTTAGTTGTCTTGTCTCCTCAGGCTTACCAGAAACTACAGGAAACTCCCCACTGTTGTCCACAGTGGCGGTGCCCCCCTCATTTCACGGGCATCGAATAGGAGTCCCTGGGTGCCACACTCCGGCCAGCATTTCATACCGTCTGCCGGTTTCTCAGACTTGCCTGGGTTTGGACGACTTGACAGTGTTGAGGAGCCCCGGTCAGGTGTTATGTACAATGTCCTTCCACCGGGATTTGTCTGCTATTGTTTTCTCGTGATTAGACTGGGGTTATGGTTTTGGAAGGGAGACCGCAGAGGTAACGCGGCATCTCCATCACGTCACATCCTGGGTACGCGACGGCACCTGTGGACGCTGACTTTGATCTCCTGACTGCAGGAGGTCTGTCCCCTCCCTCCACTGCACGCACAGCTGCTTTCTGCCCCCGGCCATACGGTGCCCCTGGGGAGGAACTGCCTCCCCACAGTCCACACTTAGTGGGGCGTATGCTCTGCCTCCTTGAGGCTGAAGGATCTGCCCCTGTTGCTTAGAATTCTTCTGCACAGTATCTTTGACTTCGTTCATCTTGGGGAAGATCACTGCAAAATCCCCAGATCCGAATAACCATAGTTCACCCGTCAGGCACCCTTTCTCTTAAAACCGTTGTTTAGAAACGGGCGACGATTCAGCCTGAAGCTTATACAACCCCCTGGGCTTCTCCTAGATACCACCCTCCTACCTTGGTAGGGAGGAGTATCCCGGGTCATGACACAAAATATTTGTTGACGAGCACTCAAAGGTCAAGGCTTAATAAAACGGACACAGGTTACCGCCTCAGCAGGGAAATTCTTCAGGGCACTTGGCGTGCTTTGGTCCCACTGAAGCGCATGAACGTGGAGACTATGGTAGCCGCCAGCACCGCGCAGTCCCCCCAACCCGCTCCCTGCTAAAGGCCCTCGGTGTTAGCGCCCTCGCCACTGACTGTCAGCACCAAAGTCGGCCCCGTGAAAAGGACCAATCATGTACTAATAGGATTATGAGAGGAGTTTTGACTTCAGGGACCCCTCAAAAGAGACAAGGGGTCCCTGAGCGGCCCATGGGGTGCATGTGGAGAGCCGTTGCTGCAAGGTAAATGGGCAGCATCCTCCTGACCAGGTCACCCCAACAGCTGGCCTGAGGTTCCCCCGCATTCCTACTGACCCTCACTGCCCAACTCCGGTCCAGCAGCTCCCCTTGTCTGATGACTTCCTATCCTGGGCCCCGGGTCCCCAGGGGATGAGCCAGTTTCCGCTCCCGGTTCCCAAGTCAGGACATCCCACCGTCCTCCTCCAGCTGCTTTTGCACTCATGGCTTCCATATTTTGAGAATTTGCTTGTCACTTACTAATCCGTGAAACGTTGATTACGCACCCTAGGGAGCCAGCCCCTGGCCTACTTACCTGGGACACCCTCTTCTTAACACAGAGGGGAGGCATCCAGCCTTCCCAGCCAAGCAAAAAGGGGGAAAAAAAATTAACCCTTTCCCCTGAGTCTCAAAAAAGTGTTATCTGAAGCCAGAGTTTATTTATTAGCAAACATAAGCTAGTCATTAATCACATTTTTTCTAATTAAGGAATTTTCTAGGGTCAAGTTTCCAACTGAAGTTTCTAGGCAGTTTGCCCAAGTAAGTACTTCATTAAGAACCAAAGCAAAAATCAAAAGAAGGCAGGGAGCTCAACAGGGAGAAGGACTTGCCTGGGGGAGCTGGAGAAGCTGGGCTTTTCTTAGTCCCACTCCCACCCTCGACCTGCTCTTTCATGCTCCTGGACCCTGTCGCTGTGGATGGAGAGGGGCTCGCTCTGAAGGGGTCTCAGTCATGCCTCTCTCCAGCTGCGAGCACAGCAGTAATACTGGCAGAGAGAAGACAGAAAGGAGAAAAGGCTGCCTGGCTGGAGATGTGAGGTTTGGTTGCGTGATTCTGCCCATTAGGATACGTTCATTTGCAGGAAACAGAATGGCCCGCTAAGAGGTGACCACCTACAAGAGACAAGCAATCATCTCCTAGAACAAGGAGTTTGGAAGGAGAGTCCCAGGTGTGGTGCAGTGGTCCACCAAGGACCCAGCCCCTTCCTCTCCTCCTTCTCTGCCATCTTCGGCATGTTGGCAGCTGGTCCCTGGTTGGCTGCTCTGTGTTTCCACGGCTTCCAGCAGCTGTCCCCCCATGACTGTGGTTAGCAGGAAGAAGAATGGAGCAGCGCCTCATTCTCTCTCATCCAGGGGGCAGACCCCTTTCAAACTGCACCGGGGTCTCTCTCCTCATTGTACAGGATTGGCTGCAAGCCATTCCATGCCCCTCGCCAAAACAACATGTGGCAAAGGGAAATGAGGAGACCAAGATTGGGATGCCTGACTAGTCAAAGGCTCACCTTCCTGGACACACCGCTGCTGGAACAGAAGTGGGGTTCTGTGTTTGGTAAGGGGAGTAATGATGACCATGGGAAGGCAACCAGCAACGTAAGGCTGTGTTAGTCAAGGAGGCCGCTTCTCCGGCAGCATCAGGATCCCAGGGAGCTGGCTGTCCCGAGCTGTGCCCTGGGGGTCAACAGTCATCGTGTTCCCTGCCTGGGAGGGACTGCTCACCGCTCCACCCAACTGACGAGGGAGATCCAGACACGCAAAGGGACTTTCTGCCATCACCAGCAAGGTTCAAACCCCGATCCTCCTGGAACCAACATCTAGGCTCTCAGCCCTTCCTTTTTGTCTGACGACGGAGAAAATGACAGAACGAGAGAGTAGGCTGACGGTCCCTAAATGGGTCTGTCTCACCTCCCAAATTTGATGACTTTAATCACCCTCCATGACCCCAAAAATACAATGCATCTCTTCACTGTTCTCACCGGCTCGCTCAGCTGGTGTGTGGCCGCAGACGGTGTGAGCAGCAGCTCGCGGGCTCGAAGAGCATAATTCGGATGGAAAATTGCAGCTTCGGGGAAGCTGACAGAAGCAGCGCTCCTCTCAGGCCCGGTGCCAGCTCCCCGGGAGGGGTCTCCTTAGGTCAGCTCATTAAGAAGGTTCTAGGTCACTTCCAATAGCCTGCAACCCAGTTTGAAAGGCCAGGAAGACGGAGACTGAATGTGAGTGAATGTTCTGATCTGCAAAACCTTGCTGGGAGAGCTGCCAGGGGAAGAACCAGCCGGAACCCTGGGGACATGGACGTGCGCGTTTACAAACCCAATGCGCCCCCGCCCCTGCCCCCGCCCCAACCCCCAGGGGCCGCTGCCAGGAGACCACCCTTTAGTCTCCGGCTCTGCTGGGGGGAACTAGTGACCTCCAAGCTTTATAGCAAATCACTGCCTGAGAGGGGCGGAAAGAAAGAAGGTGAAGTCGGGTGCGTTAGGTCCCGCGACTGCAGAATTCACTCAGGAGACTGTGGACGCTCCTGGCTGGATACATGATTAATAATTTCTGAGGTCTTGCTTGCATAGAAATGGAAGGAGAGAAAGAGAAGCAGAAGATGCATGTGAATCTGATTTTCCTGCCTCATGCATTTTTATTATGGGGCATTCACACCTTGCCTCAAGTGAGGAATTATCAGAAACATTGGCCTTTGTGTTGCTTCCCTGAGAACAGGGTCCTCGCCCCACCCTGAGCCCGGGCGCGGGGCTTCTGCTGCTGCTCTGCCCCTCGCCTCTGCACACACTCTGACTCCTGCAGGCGGTGTGGTGCCCCCGCTCTCCGCCCAGGCAGCCAGGTCCTTCAATGCAGCGCGACGGCCAAGTTCAGGTGCCAACCCGACAGGGCTGCCAGGAGCCCAGGTCTCTGGTTAAACATTATTTCCGGGACTGTCTGGGGGGCAGGTTGGTTTTGAAAGAGGTTAGCGTTTGAATGTGTGGCTGAGTAAAGAAGATGACCCTCCCCAGGGTGCAGGGGGCCTCGCCCAACCCACTGACGCCCCAGTAGAAGGAAAGGGTAGAGGAAGGAGGAAATCACTTCTGCCTGCTTTGAGCGGGAATTCTGGTCACCTCCTGCCCTCGGACTGAGACACCGTCAGCTCCCGCGGTCCTCCGGCCTTTAGGCTCTGATGGAGTCCCGCTAGGGAGCTAGGTCCTTGTGATAAATCTCGTTGTATGTAAATCTCGTGTGTGTGTGTGTGTGTGTGTGTGTGTGTGTGTGTACACACGCATATCTTGTATATAAATCCCATATGTAAAAACATATTTGCATATAACATATACGTGTACATATATATTGCGCAGGTTCTGTTTCTGGAAAACCTTCCTGCTGCCGCCGCGAGGACAGTCCCCACTCCGCTCCTCAGCAGTGCCCACGAGGATGTGGGTCCACCTGCAGGCCTCCGCTTCCTCGACAGCAAAGCCTCAGAAGGATTTCACCACCAACCTAACCACCGCCGGGGGCACCCATCACTCCCTCGCTGGTGTCACCGGCTGACCCAGAGCACCCCAAGGGCACATGCCCCCCTGCAACACGCAGGCTCGGAAGGTGGCCCCAGTGCATCAGGCCCTTCCCCGCATGTGGTGGCTAACGGACACTGGCCCCGAGGACCCCAGCCACTGCACAGGAGAGGCTGGATCGATACAGTGGTTCTCAGAGCTGCGGTCCCCACGCCGGGCCCGCTGAATCAGAACCATGGGGTGTGGGACTTGCAGTCTGTATTTAACCAAACCCTCCTGGGGTTCCCGAGGCATGCTTTCGTGCGAGAACCACTCTTTAGAGGGGCAGGGGATGAGAACCAAGCCCAGATCCGCTTAGGCACACAGTAGGGAGTTCACCAGTTTGAGTCATAGAACAATTTGGAGATCTGGCTTCAGGCTCAACGGGATCCAGGTGCTCGGAGCTGTTCCTCCATTGACTGGCTAGGGACCCTCGTGCACAGAGAGTGGAGGGACGGAGATGTGTCAGAGGGAAACACGGGAGTATTTGGCAACGGGAGAAAAGAAACAAATGGAAACGACAGGCCGGTTCTCCGCAGCTAAAGGCATTTGTCAGCCAAGCTCCTCGGATGAGGAAACTGAGGACTGGGCATTTCAGGAGCCGTGCTGGGGCTCTCCGGCGTGTGGCCACAAGCAGGGGCTCAGGCCAGCGCTGGTCAGTTCCTCTGGAATTACAGCCCGAGTGCAGGGAGAAGGGGGCTTCCCCAGGCCCTGGTGCGGCCCTCTTGTCATCTAAACGGACGCCGTAGCTCAAAGCCAGCAACCAGGCTCCCAATCCTCACCCCATGAGTTTTGGAGGTGAGTGTCTTTCGTCGTTGGCCAACCTGAGCTGTGTTGGGAGCCTCCGTGAACGTTTTCTCACCGGACGCCGAGGACTGTGGTCCACTTGCCGGCTTCCTCCCAGGAGCAGGGGCGCTTTGCCTTCTGGCCCCAAGTATAGAATCCTCACAGGGTTCCCTCGGGGTCGGGCCCGGGGTGCTGGGGCCCCGTCCAGGAGCAGCGGGTGAATGTGTCAGCAGCCCTGAAAATCAACTTTTCCCCATGAATCAATCACGTCCCTACCTTCATCCGTCTCGGGAGATGAACGACGGCCCCGTAACTCAGGTGGCGATTCTCGCGATAAGGAGGCTCTCTGGAGCGGGCTGGACAAGGGCTCTCCGAAGCAGGGCAGAGGTGAGGTCGGGGAGAGGAACTCGCTGGCAACACAAGGACTGAAGCCAATTAATGCCACAGCAGCTCGCGGCTAGCCACAGGACCCCAAACTGAAGCATCAGCAAATTCTGGGTAACTTGTTAAGATAAAGGATCTCATTTAAGCCTGGAGAAGACTTTTCCTCTCTTGGTCACAGATTCTCCACAGATACGATCATTTTCTAAAAGGCAATAACAAGAAAAAAAGTTTTTCCTCGGCTCTCCCATCCCTGCAACACACCCAGTGACTCAGGATAAAAAAAGACACATCCAAGACAGATAGAATAAGGAGCTTCCAATATTTTTAGACACCACGCCATGCCGGAAAGTGGGAGGGTTGAAGAAAACGACCGTGCCATGATAAACCCCAAGAAAAACACCCTGAAAACAGGAGGTCTGCTCTGAGCACACCAGTCTGAAAACATCAGGGAAAATACCGAATTAAACTTTCTGAGGGGCAGATCCAAAATTCCCACTGGAAGGTGACGAAGCTTCTGATTCAAATGCTTGTGTTTCCAGCTCCTCTGGGACAAACTAGGATGCATTTAATCAGCCTGCTTCCCCTGCAGATGTGTGGAGCGTGTGAAAATTTTCTACCTAGTTCTGGGGATATGTTGGGATTCTGGTCCTCAGAAGAGAGAGACAATTTTCTCTATCGAGACATCTTCTCTTATGAAAACGTTTCTTACAGAATTCAGATATGCCTGCTGTATTTTTCTTGCGAATGCACGCAGATTCTCAAACGCTATTTACGTTGCTGGAAACAGGCTGCGTGGTCTCCAGGGACGTTACGGGCTGACTATTACGTAGGAGGTTTGCTGTTATGATCTTTCTAAATGTTAGAAAATTTCATGAGGAAAGGTTGCGCTTCTCAATCCAGTTTCAAACACACGCACACACACACACACACACACGTACACACACACACACAACGGCGGTCTGATTGTGTTCTTCTTTCGTGATTTGATTTTATGTACAAAACGACGTGTAGATATCAGCCTCTCCCATCTCCTATGAGCAATCCTGAAAGCTGCCTTTCCCGTCAAAGGAAAATTACAAAATGCTCGCTTGGCTCGCACAAGTTTTTCTGCCCAGTGGTTAATTATCAGCAGAGGCAAACCTCGAGAAAATCCTCCTCCTCTTTTCCCTGGTTCTCGTGGAAGGATTAGAAAATGGAGCATTCTCTCCCACAGCCTCCAGTCCCCCTTTGGCGCGACCTCTCATTACCATGTTACGGGGCCAAGCACAGCCTTCTCTGGGGAGGCCCCTAGGTGGCTTCCGCACACACATCAAGCCAGCAGGTTAAACCGATAATGCTGGTTTTCTTTAAAGATGACTTTGCCTTTTCCCGATACAGAGATGCGGCTGAATATGGGGGATTTGGGATAAGCTTCCTGAGAAACAAACACGACGGCTGTACCAACAAGACATGGGGACGTTTGCGCTTTCCGGCCTGCCGCCTCACTGCCAGCAAACGGCTGTTGTGGACCCAGAGCCCACCTCAGGGTGGCGGCCAGGCGTCCCCTCCAAGGCGGAGACCACAGACCTTGTGTCTTCGTCTGCACTTAAATATTAATGCACATTCTCCAAAGGAATGGTTGATGAAATATAGATTCTGGAATGAAGTGGGTATTTCTCGGGACTCCAAAAATAACAGACCAATCCTAGACCATACCCACTGCCTGATTCATTAGTTAAGCTGTCGTGACAATCACTATTGAGACTAATTGAGAGCAGGGATGAAAGTAAGCCCCAAGGAAAGCATGACCACCAGTCAGAGCTTCCAGAGTGGCCAGGTAGCTGTATTTGAAATGTGTGTGTGTGTGTGTGTGTCAGGGGGGAGGTATGTGCAATGGGGAGCTCAGAGAAGGAAGCTTTTGTTCAAAGGTCTAAATCTGTACATCTTAATATTCTTTATTTTTGGTGACGCTGCTACTGGTTAACTCCTTTGGTTGCAGTGACAGAAACGGAAGGAATCATTGGCTCATAAAGCTCTCTGTGTAGGGACAGATCCACCTTCAGGTACAGCTGGATCCAGGGGCTGCAATATTGGCATGCTGTCCCCTCTGCATCTCTCAGCTCAAGTCTCAGCTTCCTGTCAATCCCCCTGCAGGCCCTCAGGCTTCCTACGTGGGGATCAAAATAAACAACCAGAGCCCAGGCCCGCCAACACCCCCCTTCCTGGCCCCGGAAGGAAGTACAGCCTCCCCTTCCAGTGAAGGAGAGGTGCCTACCCCCACGGTCTTCAGCAGAGTGGCAAGGCCCTCAGAGGCATTTTGCATCACAATAATTGGAGATTGCTTCTGGCATTGGCAAGGGCAGTTGGGGACTCAGGGATCCCTGATGCCGTGCTTTGGGCACGATGCTGGGGGCACCCTGTGCAGCAGAGACCTCCATCCATCGCCTCGCTGAACATCCAGCCAGACAGGGGTGTAGGAAAAAGCTTGCAAATAACAGTCTGAGCCTGGTGTCCTCGTGCTGGTTTTCAGATAACACAAAACATTTCTGGTATATGCAGATGCTAGAATTTTCCAGGAGCGTAACCTCACTGGAGGCAGGGGTGGGGTTGAGTTGCCAGAAACTCGTCCGTGTCTGCTCTGTCTTTTTAGGGGCTGCAGTCCACCCTGGGAAGAGCCCTGAGTGTTCACCGTACCTTCCGAGGTGGCTGATCTTGAAGCTTTACATTTTAACATACATATTTTATGATAAGTAGCTTTCCTTTCTGTTGACCTTTATAGCACAGCCAGGGCATAAAATTAATTTCTTATTAAATTACGCATGTAGGTAAGTTCTGTTATTTCACTCTGGGGGTAACGTATCCTTGACGAATCGCCATGGCACGACGCCAATGGGGTGTGGGCGGGACGGGAGGGAACCCCCCAAACCACGGTGAGTGGAAGGTGCTTGGGTCCCCCACAGAAGGAATCCTGCCTGGCAAAAACAACAATAAAGAAGAAAGGACACCACACTTACACACACTCAGATGAAATGCAATAAAAAAGAGAGAGAGAGACGCATATACAGATATAAATGTGGATTTAAAAAATCAATACGTGTATTAGTCAGAGTTCTCCAGAGAAACAGAACCTACAGGAGGTGAATGTATAAAGAAAGAGATTTATTACAAAGAGTTGGCTCCCATAGTAATGGAGGCCGGAGGTCAGAGGACTGCATTCGGCAAGCTGGGGGCCCAGGAGAGCAGTGTGTGTGGTTCCGGTGAGAGCCCGCTGGCTCGACAGCCACGAAGAACAGATACGCCTGTTTGAGGCCAAAGGCCAGAAGAATGATGTCCTAGCGTGAAGGCAGTCAGGCAAGAGGGGCTCCCTCTTTCTAGGGGCACGTACAGCAGTTCTGCTTGTCCTGTCCTTCAACTGATTGGATGAGGCCCACCCACACCGGGGAGGGCCATCGGCTTCACTCTGATCTGCCTCACTCTGTTTCTACTTCAGAGGTTGACTGTATCTGAAATCCCCTTGCAGACACACCAGAGACATGTTTGACAATGATCTGGACATCCTGTGACCCAGCCACGTGGACACAGAAGTTTCACCATCCTGACGTGAAAAATCAAAGTCACGGGCTGTACGGACGGGGGAGAAAAGCTTGTCTTCGTAGAGTCTGTGCAACTGCACAGCAAGACCACTGTTGTGCACCGCTGTGTCACTGAGCAACGTGGTTCTCTGACCAGGCTCGGCTCAAGAGTTTCCGGGGTTTCGTGCTCTGTGTGGAGAGTGTCAGGAAGCGTTTCCTCGGTGAGGAGACTGAAGACTGATTCTGCCTGTCAGGTGTCGCCCGCAGAGTCACATCTGATGCATTAAAATCCGTGGCTTTCCAAAAGTCCATGCTCCAGCCCCGTGGCCCTGCTGACGCTTCACGGCCGACACGGCCAGGTCGTGGAGGCCATCGTGTGATCTGCGGAGCCCTTGGCGGCATCCCTGGCCCCCCTCAGTGCCAGTCACCCTCTCCCCCAGCTGTGACAAACAAAAATGTCTCCAGACTCTGACATGTGTTCCCTGGGAGACAAACTCCTCCCTGCCAAGTGGAGACCAGGTGCTAATAAGGCGGCTGGACAGACCACGCAGCACTGGCTTCTGTATGAGCATAACGGGGCAATGGGCCGTACGTGTGGTTAGGGACAAGCGGATATGCCACGGAGACTCTGCCCAGACACTCCCGAGCTCCCTCTGCGTGGACGGCCACGCTCACACTGTCACCCCAGGCACCTTCACGGGGGTGTGGGCACGTGGGCTGCCCCCTTCCTGCGAGTGTGAGACGTCACACAACCCCACACCCCTGCATGCCAGGTGAAGAGTGAGGGACAGAGCTGTTTGACAAGGTCAGTTCTCAGAGCATGAAGAAACACAGCCCCTTAAACTCCCCTAACGACAGCCAGAGTAGGATCTGATGGGCACTCACACCCTTGGTGTGACAGATTTAAGACCCATGATTATAGCACAGTTTAATTAATTTAATCAATCAACCAATCAATTGGTTTTATTAATTAATATAGAATTAGATTCAAAAACAGCTTTAAAAGACCTTTACGTTCAAAAGAGTGAAGCAGGGATTCAGAAACAGACTCGGCTCCGGGGCACGGGGAAGGCGCTCCTTCTGTCCCTTCTGGAGCGAGACGTTCTCAGCACGCGCTACGGGACCCTCTGACAAGAACAGAGGCTTCCTCCGAGCCGTGCGCACAGCGTGAAGAAAGAGATCTTTCCCGAGGTGTGGCTGGGAGTTCCTCACGAGAGGCCTGGGGCTGTTGGGCCTGGGGCACCGAGGCCTCCGGGCTCAGCTCTCCCTCCGCTTCCTCCGCGCCCTCGAATTCCTCAGGGTCAGGCGCGGAGCCTTCTTATCCGGGAGACCCTGACTGTTAACGACTCTACCCCCGGGGACTCACGGTTTGCCAGGTACTTGGCTCACGGATTTCTTGAGACGGTTTAATCCTCGCAAGACCCGCATGAGTGTTGGGTCCAGCACCCCTTTCTCCAGCTGAGCACACAGCGGGGGGCCGTGCGCTGTGCCCAGGTGACATGGCCAGGGAGTGGGGAGACGCACGGGACCAGAGCACCAGGCCGCCAGGCTCAGCAGGGCGCACCTTTCCCAGCTGCCCGGTGCCCTCTCCGTTGCTCACTCCCCGTCACTTGCCATCCGGAGGTCTCCCCAACACGAGGCGGCTCACTTTGCCTTCCCGAGTCTACCCCGGAAAGGACTGTGGCCCAAACACCAGGCCTCACACCAGAGAGCCTCTGACATCTTCGCGGACGCATCCGGCGCTCGCCTTCCGAGTTCCTGAGCACCGAGCTTCCCGCTGTCTTCTGAAATGTGAGCCAGGCTGCCCTGTGCAGCCGCTCAGAACCCTCCAGCGGCCGAAAGTCGACTCCAGCGTAGGACGGAGACCATAACCTTCGTTTCTACCCTGAAAAGCTAGGAAAGCAAGAATTAAACCCAACACAATCAGAGAAAGGAAATAACAGAGATGAGAGTAGAAATCAATGAAATAGAATACAAACCACAGGAAAAAATCCAAAAAGGCAAACGATTGTTTAAAATGTTCATGACTGGGGCACCTGGGTGGCTCAGTGGGTTAAAGTCTCTGCCTTCAGCTCAGGTCATGATCTCAGGGTCCAGGGATCGAGCCCCACATCGGGCTCTCTGCTCCGCAGGGAGTCTGTTTCCCCCTTTCTCTCTGCCTGCTGCTCTGCCTGCTTGTGATCTCTGTCATCAAACAAATAAATAAAATCTTTTAAAAAAATAAATAAAATGTTCATTAATACTCTCTATGATAACAGAAACAAAGAAATTTAGAATGACCTGTGGAGAGAGAAGGGGGCCGGTCCTCACCAGGACTCTGGTGCCGTGAAATGAGAAAGGAATGTCACAAAGGACTTAGCGTCAATAAATTGCAAACACAGATGAAACGACGAACTCTTTAGGCATGAAACTCATCAAAACCTGTCCAAGAAGAGACATGGAAATAGACTTGGGCAGAAATACAGAACTCAAAAATCCCGTGTCCTTTAGAGAAACTGAATCTGGGTGCCCAGGTGGCTCCGGCAGTTAAGCGTCTGCATTTGGGTCATTATCCCGGAGTTTTGGGATCGAGTCCCGAGTCAGGCTTCCTGCTCAGTGGGGAGTCTGCTTCTCCCTCTCCTGCTCTTCCTGCTTGTGCTCTCTCTCTCTCTCTCTCTCCCCCCTCCACTGCTTCCTGTCAAATAATTGAATAAATAAAATCTTTTTAAAAATAAAAATGAATAAACTGAATCTGTCATTCAGAAAGTTTCCCCCAAAGGAAAGCCCAGGCTGGGCTATCACCCCGCAGCCCCCTCCACCGGCTATGGTCTCCCCGCTGCAGGTGGAGATTTGAACATGGCAGTGGAACACACCCCAGGGCCACCAACGCCCAATCTGTCATCAGTGATGTCACTCTCCGAGCCAGCCGGAGAGCCCACGACCAAGCTTACGATCCTCCTTTCGAGTCTGTCTGCCGGGGTCGTTCTTGGTACCAACTGTCACAGGTAAGTGTCCCTAGATGGGAGACAGGCAGGAGATGTCTTGAAAAGTGGTTTCAGAACTCGCAGCTGTGGGAGAGCAAGGAGGCGGGGTAGATGGGGGGAGAAGCCGAGCTGGGGTGCATCACCCCAGGACCTCAGCCAAGCTCTGCAAAGCCCGCCCTCATGACCCTCGTGAGTGCAAGCGGACGTCCTCCTGCGCTGGGTCACTGGGGGCAGGAGGGAGGAGGAGGAGGTGGCGAGAGACCCAGCCCAGAGCTGCCACTACAGACACTGGCGGCACCCGGGGAATTAGTGCTTCGTTCCCTCGGGGGAGACCTAGGCGGCGAGCCTCCACCCCAGCTGCTACTGACACGCAGAAATCCAAGGCATTTTTCTACCAGAGCAACAAATCATACATGACAAAATATTTTTAAAATACCATTTATAATAGCTTCAGAAAACAAAATGCTAAGGCACGATTCAATTAAGGTGCGAGAACTCTACCCCCCAAACTGGAAAACATCGCAGACAGGTGACAGTAGACCCGAGTGCATGGGAAAATGCGGCGCGTTCACAGGAAGGCTCCGTAGTTTGAGTCTCTCCAGACTGACCACAGCCCCCGCAATCTGTATAAAATCCCTAGCCTGCCTTTTTGTAGAAGCTGAGATGCTGATTCTGGAGTGTAAATGGAAATGCAAAGAACCTGGAAAGGCCAAAGAAATCGAAGAAGAAAAAAAATGCCGAAGGTCTTAATCGATCCCCCTCACGGTTTACTGTCCTGTAGTAACCAAGACCGTGCGGCGGGTGCCTACAGGGCAAACTGAGTGATGGAAGAGGGTAGAGACCGGAAACAGCCCTGCCCATGTGGAGAGAATAGATTATTTTTTGACAAAAGTGCCAAGATAATTCCCTGGGGAAGATTCTTTGCCAGTGCCCGCGCAGGAATAACTAGGTAGAGACTCGCCATCATCCCCATCATCGTGGCCACCATCACGTCAACCCTGGCCTCACACCGGGCACAAAAGTACCCGTGAGACGATCACGCGTAATCACGCACGCCGAAACTAGGAAAGTCCCGGAGCAAAGCAGCGGGGAGTAGCTGTGTGAGCCTGGGAGACGCGCCGCCGATTTCCTCCACGACTCCGGAAAGTGTTACGGTAATGGATGAAGTGAACTTCTTCACGATGAGGAACTTCTGCTCTTTGAATCAGCGAAAAAGTGAGAAGGTGAACCCAAGACCGGTCCGGAAACACCCGCAGCACACGCATCTGAGGAAAAGCCTGTACAGATTTAAAAAAGAAACTTCTCTAAACCAATAATGAAGGGACAAATGGCTCAACTTACAAAAGTAGGCAAAGACTCGAACTAGCGTTTTACAACAGGATTTGTAAATACATCCGAGAAGAAGAAGCGTTTTACGAATGTCCGATAACTATGGGACGTGGCGCTTGGAGGGGGGCGGTCAGCGATCAGGGAAGGACGCGTATGGCGCGCCCGCACAAATGCCAGTCCCCACCTACGGGCCCGGCTCCTTCCCCTGGCAATGTGTGCCGCACCGTGGAGGGAGACAAAATGGCAAACCCCCTGCACGAGCTCCTCGCTTTTACCTGAGAGAACTGAACTTTTATGCCCACGAAAGGACTTGTTCTGTTCGTGGCTAAAACCTGGAAAAAATCCAAACGTCAGCAGGTGAATGTACCCCACGTGGAAACCGACACATCCACGGCACAGACCCACCCTCCGGGACTTGGGGCAGAGGGAAGTCATGGGCAACGAGCTGTGTGGAAGATATCGGGGCAAAGAGGTGCCCGCTGTGGCGCCCCACGTGCACGGAGTTCTGGAACGAGGCTCACCGGCCGGGACTCCGGGAACCAGACCCAGATTCTCGTGTGGCTGGGGTGGGGACTGCTCACGGCATGTTCCGGTCAGATGGACACGTGCTGGGTCTGGTCTGGGGTATATATGTTTGCCCAAACTCACACAACAGCTCTCCTAAAATCTGTGTCTTCTATTGCGTGTAAAGGGCACCTCGGTCAAGTTGATTAAAGTATAGACATGTTAAGGTGACCGTTAATCACAAGTAAGATGTGGAATTTTCTAGAAGTTAAGGATCTTCCCTCTGGAGCTGGGGTTCTCGCCCTGGCTTCCCTGTTCATCAGCTTGGCCACCGCAGAGAAGCCACACAACGTCTCTCTGCCCATCTGCTTATCTGGAAAGTGGGCGTGATGGTAACGCCCACTTCGGGGCGGGTTGCTTGTAGGACCCAGAGTGTTGCTACACTGAGGCCCATTCAGCTGGGACCGAGCTCATGCTGTGTTCTCAGGGCCCATTCGATGCTGAGAGCCTGCTGCGTGCAGACGGACCTGAGCCTCAGGGGTCAGGGACCTGGTCCCCGAGGAGTCGAGTGGACGCCAGAACTGAGAGAGCAGAGCTTGCCTGTCTCAGCGACTGCCGACTTTGCTTTTCTGACCCACGTGCACGGACCTGTTCTCCACTCCAAACCACGAGCTTCGGGACACAGGGGCCACGTCCCGCTTCATCTCTGGACCCCCCAGCCCCCAGTTTGTAGCCCAGGGCTCCATGAAATGTTGTCCGTTCCCGATGAGACAGGACATCCTGGTCAATCCTGCAGACGAACAGTCAAGGAACAATCTCTTCTCGCTCTTCCGTGACCCCCAGATGGGATGCTCGTCCCGGCCCCCGCGAACACTGCTGCTTACATGCCACGGTGTCACCCTGCAGGGGAAGGTGTGACTGGTGAGATCGGGCCTCATGGACATACGCTGTCAGTCGGGTCTCCTCGGCTAACAAACAGGGCCACTGCACAGACGACGCCGGAGACGCTGCTCGCCCTTCACACACGGCGACGGTGCGTAACGAGACCACAGGTGCCGAGGGAGTGCAGGGCCCCGGGGCCCGCGGCAGCTCCTGCGACAGAAGACCTTCAGCGCCACTGTTTGCAGCCTTGACTTGCGGCTTTTCCAAAGGTGACTGGAGTGGAGAACTGCTTTTTGGGCTGGAAGGACGGGCAGAAGCAGAAAGGGGCTTCCAAATGCCTGCTGTCTTATCTGGCACAGCTGGAATCGTGTTGTGACATTCCCAGTCTTTTAAAGGAAAAAACAAAGCAAAACAAAACCAAAACAAGCCCCCCCTGCCGCCACACACAAACACACACACTAAGGAGCCAGCTGCCTAAGGCACGTCTCAGCATTGGTTTCTTGTCGAAACAAACACCCTGAAATACGTCCCCCCGACCTTCTCAAGGTCAGACATGGGGCTTGGACTGACCAGGACAGGGGGAGGGCTCCCACTCTGCACCCCACGTGACTTTCATACGTCAGGTCAGCCCCAGTTTTGATTTAGCTCCCGCCTCGTGATTGAAGCACGTGCTCGTGGGTCTGTCATTTTGGGGGAGAGCGTCCCTTATATGGAAAGGGCATCCTGGGGAGACTGGCCATGAGCTCAGGGTCGTGGACAGTGGGGCAAAGGCCCACGTGGGCTCGTGCCCAGGATGGGGTGGAATACAGGTCACACTGAACACCTGTTAGGACTTAGAATAGCCTGAAACCAAGCATTTTGCTATGAATCGGGTGGCTGTGGTCCCAAGGGTGTGAGGGCAGCACGGTGGGCTGTGGGCTTGGGCACAGAATGAAGGCATTTAGATCCAGGGATGGGTGGTTTGGGGTGGGGCCGGGGGGACAGGGATGGAGCCACAGCCTCTGTTGTTTGCGGTGTGCTTTCTGGGTCAGGAGAGCCGACTGGCAGCTTGACTACCCTGTGACAGCAGGTGCAGTAGTGCTGGCCTCATCCCGGGCGCCGCGCTTGCAGGAGGACTGGAGCTTTCCACCCGTAAGCTGCTCTCCCTGATAAGCAGAGGTTCTGAGCCCCAGCTCGGGCCACAGCAACTTCCCAGGATGGCCGGGGACCCACCCTCGGCCTAAGGCACACGGCGCCAGGGGAGGGAATTCCACCTTTCTGGGAAGACAGCAATAGGCTGGGGTGCTCTGTGCCCCAGCCCCGCGTAACGCTCCCGCCCGTCCGCGGAGGACATGGGCTTCGTGGCGTTTCACCACCCATATCCTTCCCACTTTCTTTCCAGAAGTTTCCAGCAGGACCCACCCTTCTCACGGCCTCTGTTGATTCAGGCAGAGACGAGCACCCTGTCCCCCTCTTCCGGGCCTGGCCCTCAGGAGCACGGCAGCCCCCAGATTCAGAGAGAAGACTCCCCACCTTTCCACGCCATCCGACTATGGATTCCGTCCCCTGTCGCCCCGGGGAGAGCGCGACTGAGGACGGAGCCCACGTGTTGCTGGGGACGGGGCCGCCTTGCAGCCCCCGGCACTGCCGTGGCCCAAGCTTTTCCGTTTGCGTATTTAATTATATGAGCCTACAAATCCCTGAGGCTCTCTCCGGGACGCTGCTGCCCCTCCCAGCTAGAAGGACCCTGTCTGGTCCAGTGGCCAGGCGCACGGCCTTCGTCGGACCCGGCTGTCTCGCAGGCCTGGGTTAAATGGTGTCACCAGAGTGACTGGCCAGCCGTCTGCCCGGGAGGAGAGAAGACAGGGCTGCCGCAGTCCAGACGCTGCCGACAAGGGATGGGATCAGGTCAACGAGCAGCAGCGGGTCCCAGACGAGGCCGATGACCCGGGGAGGCCCAGAGCCCCCCACCTTCCCGTCCCGGGCCACCAGCGGCGTGGAGAGCTGGGCACCAGCGAGGGGAGCAGAGGGCGGCCGCTGACGCACGTCTGCCTAGCATGACTCCAGGGCCCGCTTACTCACGTGCCCCCTGCCTTTTCAGGCGACCGACTGGAGGCCCAGCAACCAGTTCGACAGTGTTTAGCCAGACCCGCCAGCAACAGGCTGAGCTCCGGTCTAGAAAACACCACCTCCGACGCCTTTAAGACCAGCCCGTGGGGCTGCCTCTTCCGCGGCTGGAGAAGCGGACCTCGGCAGGACGGGGGGGTCGGCCGTGCCCTCGGCACCCCGGCCAGACTTCCTTCTGCAGGCTGTCGCACGGTGTGGTCTCTGGCGCTTTGCCTCCAGGGAGATGTGGTAAGACAATGCCGGATGAAAGAAACTCTATGTTTTATTCATTTTCTGGAACATTCTCAGAGTCTTCAGGGACCTGCCAATAACCACCACCCCTCACTTTTGAGTGAGGAGAGAGAATCATGGAATGCCACAGATAGGGTTGTTCTTATTTTCCTCACAGAAGGACATGCAGCCATAGCTTACGTAGCCTAACACGTACCCACCATAGGTCAGCGTTTCCATGATTCTTAGTGACTTTCGCAAGTGGTGGGGTCGTCACCATCAATGCATTTCCGACGTCCCCATTCCCCAGAAGACCCTCCGTGCCGCTTCGTGGCCAACCTCACCCCTACCCCAGCAGCCACCAACCCGCTTCATGTCTCCATAGATGCGCCTTCTCTGGACATTTCATGAACACAGAATCACACCATCTCTGGTCCCAGTGTTGGCTTCTTCCACTTTCCGTGGTTGTTTCAAAGTCTGTTCCTGCATTAGAACTTCGTTCCCTTATAAGAGAACCACCTTCCCTTTCCTGGCTATGCTGGAGCTGAGTGAGCTGTTTCCCGTGTGGGGTGACTGTACGTTTGTAAGCAAGTCCCCGTGCAGACCTGTTCCTCTTTGTCTCTCGCGGAAGCCAAGGAGTGGGGCGCTGAGTGGGTCATGCAAATAGGGGGCTGGTACCTTCCTTCGAGAAGCCCGAGCGGCGTGCACGGTTCTTAGCACAAGTTCTCAGTCTGAGTCCTGCCTGGGCCACTTCCGGGCAGGTCCTGGCTCAAGTCTCTACACCCTCTGAACCTCAGCGTCCTCAGCTATCAGATGCAGTGACCCCAGGGCCCTGACTTGGGTTCCGGGTGCAGAGAACATAGGTGTCTGATCCCACAACAAGCAGCCAAGGCACGGAGCCCATCACAACGACCCACTGCACGAGGGAGGAGAGGAAAGGAGGGCAGGGGACGGTGTCTGCCTCTCCGTCTCCACCTTTCGGAACCTTCCATGAAGTTGCACCAAACCCACAGCCGCACATGCAAGCCAGCTGCCCGCTGGGTCAGGAGAGGTGGGCGTCCGGTCCGGGCTTGGCTTCACCCTCCGAGGGAGAGCTCACATTGCCCGTCATGGAGCAGGGGTTCCTCGCTCTCCCAACCACGTGTGTCACGGGGGCCCTGCCCGTGCTCTCCCCGGGCCCCCCTCGCGCCTCGCTCCACCTGCAGTGCTTGGGCTCCAAGTTCACCCTTGCTTCCGCCAGCGGAAGCCCCTTGTCCACTGTCCCTTGTCACTTTGCATGGTTTCCTCCCTTCGTTAATCCCCACCCTGTGTTCCCTGTGACCCGTGAAAAAGAAACCTGCTTCTGTTTACAGCTGCTTCTCCTGTGTTCTGTCTTCTGCCAAAGAATGCCTGGCTTTCTCTTTGTTTGATGTTTTAAATTCCAAGTAACTGAATTCCAACCTCTACCTCGTGTCAAAAACAATACTTCATAAAAAAAAAAAAAAAAAAACCAGTACACTTAGATCCGAAAATTTAACATTCCACAACCACTTGATGGAGCTGACCTACAGACCGTAGAAGCTGAGAGCCCTCGAATAGGAACTTTGAATTGAGAAGCTTTCTTGGACCCTAACGCCTGAATCCTGAGACGCCCAAGAACGTGTTTTTTGGTCCCAAATAAATCAGAAGCCTCTTCTCATTTCCCAGCAATCACGAGAAAAAAGGCTCGGGTGTCACCCGCTGTTCTAAGCACAGGCACACTCAGCCTACAGTGTGAGGCGGCGCTGCCGGCTGCCATTGTGCAGGTGAGGACACCGAGGCCACAGGGGATGAAGAATCTGCCCAAAGCCACAGAGCTTCCTGGCCTAGCCACCCTGGCCCACAGCCCACAGGCCTCACACCTCATGCTCCCGCCCCCGACATCTGTGAACACAGACGCCTGCAGAACTCTCCATCGACTGGAATCCTGCAAACTCCACGGACCACGGGCCAGTATTCTCATTCCCGCCAGACAGGAAATGTTAGCTTTTACCAAAAAGTCATCTATTTTAAAGTTTTTCACTTAGATTGTTTTCTAGTCTTGATTAAAAGCACACGTGTAAAATAAACACCGCATTGGACACACCCACCATCGCTACACAATCCATGTGTATTCAATCAGAAACTGTAATTTCACACTGAAATTAATTTAAGAAATTAAAGCAGAACCAGGAACTCCAGCTCGGGGGGAACCACACACCACTTCCCACCCCTGGTCCCGACCATCCATCTGTAAACTGATGTTTCCAGAAGGTTCTAAGTGACAGAGCTGCGTTATTCCTCGGGTCAGCCCCTGACATCAACGCTGCTATCCGAATCCCTTTTATAAAGAGAAAACCTCCTTGATGTGTGGGGAGTTCAGTTTGCACGAGGAACTTTGGATCCAGGGCTAGGCTCGCGGTCACCCCATTACACAGCCGAGCCCCTGCACGGGGGTGGGGGGCACCTCTTTCAGCAACATCTGCTCATTCGGTACCTCTTTCTCCACTTCCCACAAGGGCTGCCATGCTGCTGGGGGCACAGCGTGGACAGCAGACACCATCCAGGCCCTCGTGGGCTCTGCATGGAGCGGGGAGAGGGTGGGCGGGTGAGGGCGTCGGGTGACCGGCTGGCCTGGGGTAGGGAGGAAGGGCACTATCCTGGGCGAGCGGGAAACAGATTGGGAGGAACTGGGGTTTGGGTAAAGGGGTGGGGTGAGGTGAAATAGGATGGAAAGATTTGGAGACTTGCCAGAAACCACAACAACCCCCACTCCACCTCCACTTACACTGGCCTTGGATCTGGGCCATCGTGGAATCCCAGCTGCTCTTCCAAACCCCGTCCACATCACAGCCTGGCCCAGAGTCCTGGGACGCCTCCGCACTGCCCCTCAAAGTCCACACTCCTCACGTAGCTCCAGATCCCCCCACGCAGCCCTCAGCCTTGCTGCCCGCCCCGTCCATCCCTCCATCCCCCAGACGTAGACACTGTATGGCCTCACATTCTGCAGGTGCTGGGCGCAGTGACGGGCCCATGCCGACAGTCCCCCACTCATCCGCACACAAACCGACGCCCGGTTTCCCAGAGACGGGAACTGAGACAGAAAGGGCCGTGCCCTGGCAGGGGACAAGACAGGCAGGTCTGACCTGGCCAGACACCGTCGCCTCCCGCCTCCCACCCTGCCGCGGAGAAGCTGGGCTGCGTCCCACACTGCCTTCTGCTTTTGTCCTCCGCATTCCTCCCGCGCTCACAGGCCGGCTCAGGGCTGCTGGCAGCGCCCACCAGGTGGTAACGCTTTGTTCTCCTGAAAACCCATCATGACTGATAGTATCCATCAGGGAGCCCTGGGGATGCCACAGTCCCATGTCTGGGATGGGTGACCTTGGGCTAGGAGCAGCCCCCCTCTGAAACTCCATTTCCTTATCTATAAAATGGAAAAAGCAGTAGAAACCACCCCTCTGGATTGCTGTGATAAAAATTAAAAGGGAGCCGCCGACCAGCCGCTCGGCACAGAGCAAGCACTCACAGGACGCTCCTTCCTGTTGTTGCTTGGCCCCCTGTCCCTAGCGTGGAGCACATGCGGGGCCGACCCTTCCAGAGGTGTTTGACTTTGTGAGGGGCGAGCCCCGCGGCAGGGACCTCGATGGAACACAATCCCCGAGAGGGGCCGTTAGACCCAGAGCCGGGGTCCTGAGCCATGGAAACAGCGAACAGGCAGCTCTCCTGTCAGAGGGGAGCCATCTGGACCCCTGTGGCCCCGTTCCTGGTGTCTCGCCCTCACACGGACTAGAGTAGAATTAGTGACCCCTAACTTACGGAGGGAAAGCAGCCCCACTTTATTGTCGTCTCCTTCAGCAGGACTGTGATGCTTCCCACGGGGACAGCTAGAGCCCAGGGAATAGCGCAGGGCAGTTCCCACCTGAGTCCGTCCACCAGCCACAGCAGGTATTGCCCACCCCCCGCCGGGAGCCCGGATGAAGCTGGCCTCCCCCAGGAGCCCCTGGAGCTTGTGGTCAAAGAGGTAGTCTGCTCAGTGCCCCTCACGGCACATGAAGGGCAGCAGGTGAGCAGAAATGGCTGACAGGATTTTCCAACATCTCCACAGAGGCCACCAGCCCCCCGCCTCCCCGGGAGGTGTGCACCCCCAGTTAACACGCACTCCATGTTGGCTGTCGGCTCTCGGGTCCACACGGACATGGCTGGTATTGTTCACGCTCGTGACCTCACACACCAGCGGAGCACGAACAATACATGGCTTGGGTGGTTGATGTGCTACGTCAGCTGACAGGCAGGGCCCAGACTGCACCTTGTAATGAGTGTCGGTGACGGTGTCTCCCAGAGAGACTAGCATGGGAACTGGGGGACTCGGGAGAGTAGACGGCCCTCCCCAGGGTAAATGGGCCCCATCCACTCAGCTGAGGGTCCGAGTAGGACAGGAAGTGGTGAGGGGAAAATGCACCCCCTCTGCCTGACCCTGAGCTGCCCCCTAGCTGAACCAGACCCCCGCTTTCCTGAAGCTCCAGATTGCAGAGAGCAGCCTGTGGGATTTCTCAGCCTCCACAATAATGTGAGCCAACTCCTCATCATAAATCTCTTAGATGATACATAGAGAGAGATAGAGAGATACAGAGATAGAGAGATAGATCATTCATTATTTGATCCTGTTGGCTCTGTTTCTATTGAGAACCATGACTAAAACAGTCCTCACCTGACATTCAGCTTTCCCTCTATTCAACCACCCATCCATCCATCCATCCAACCATCTGTCCATCCACCCATCCGTCCATCCACCATCCATTCAACCATCCATCCATCCAACCATCCATCCAGCCAGCCAGCCAGCCATCGATCCGTATCATCTATCTATCTATCTATCCACCTATCTATCTATCTATCTATCATCTATCCATCTGTCCACCCACCCTTCCCCCATCCATCCATCCATCTGTATCATCTATCTATCCATCCAACCATCCACCCAACCACCCATCATCCATCCATCCACCCACCCATCATCCATCCATCCAACCATCCTTCTATCCATCCATCCATCCATCCATCCATCCAACAATAGTCATGGATGCCTGCTATGTGCTCAACTTTGTAAAGAGATGCAAATAAAATTGAAGAAACATCAGACTTAAATTCAACTCTCACAGAGCAGACAGTCTAGATGGGGAAGAAAAACATGAGTCTAACAAGCAAAAGACACAATGACTATGACTAGAGCCACCAAAGAGAGGTACGTGAGGCCCTGCAGACACCTAGTCAGGGAAGTCAGGGAAGGCTTCATGGAGGAAGTGGCATTTGAGTTGAGATTTGAAGAATCAATAGGCCTAAACAGGTGAAGAAAAGAAGGAACATTCCCTGAGGGAACACTTATGCAAAGGCTCTAAGGCAGGAGTAAAGGAGGGACTCGAGGCTATGGCTAGAAGGGGACCCTCCTTCTGGAGTAATGGTCTAGTGACCTAGACACTATACACAAATTTTGCTCCTTTAGTTCTCTCCTATTCACCTAGGCCATCCCTCCAAATTCCCCCAAATCATTCTCGCTGTGGTCCTACAATGGTGTGTACAGAATATATAATCCCAGAAAAGAGAGGTGTCCCCCACAAGCACACATGGAGCTGAATGTGTCCTTGACACGTGTGAACCTGGGGACAGAGTGAGCACCTTGAACATGAATGTGCAGTTGCACGTGGCTTCTGGAGCCCTAAGTGAGACATAGTATCCTCTCCAAGTTACATGATCCAGCACCGGCTTCAGTCTCCATGGATCACTGAGGTCAGACTCCCTGGCAAACCAGGCCCCAGGCTGACCCATCCCACCCTCAGATACTCATGCCTTCAGCAAACATTTCTTGTGTTCCTGCTGTGTGTAAGGCCCTCTTCTAGGCACCAAACATACCGAAGTCAACAGACCTAATAAAATGTCCTATGCTCTCGAGACTCATGATTCCAGGAGAGGCACCGACAAGAAGCCCAGCGAGTGAGTTAAATGCATGGTACAGGATGGCAGGAAGCCCAAGGGGGAGCACAAGCAGGCAGGCTGGGGTGCAGAGGGAGGGACTTGCTGGGAAAGTGAGCATGTGTTCAACGGGATTTCTTGCCCACAGACGACAATTTCCAGCAAGATTTGAATTCAGTCAGTGAGACAAGGCAGTTTATGGAAAATGCTTAATGTTCATTCATTTGAATAGTTCTCGTCTGCTCTGTTCCGGGTAGTTAAGGTCCATTAGTCGTTGAAGCAAAGTCCACTGAGTCTCACAGCTCTGCTCCAGGGCAGGCAGACAGGCAGGAAGCCACAGACACGGTCAGAAGCCTCCCTGGGACGCGAGGAGAGGCACACAGTGGATGAGGAGCAGGGTGAGAGCGGGGAGGGTCCGGGGTGGGCGGTGGCCTGGGCCTGGGCGAAGAGGCCTCTTTCCAAAGGCGGTAGCTGAACAGAATTCTGGAGGGGAGGGAAATGGGCCCATGGGCATCTGGGAGGGAGGTTCCAGAGAGAGGAGACAGCTGGTAATGGGCGGGCTTGTGCCTGGCGTGTTACGGGTTAACCACAGAGCCAGAGAGATCGGGTGAAGCGAGGAGGACCTGGAGGCAGAGGGGAGGCATGTCTGCCTTTATTCCTCAAACACTAAACTCGGGGCACTGAAACTGTGACCTCTGACCTTCAGCGAGCCCTTACCGCCAGGAGCCCAGGCTGGCGTTGACTGTCTTCCAACCATCTTAAAGTGGGTTAACGCACCACGTGGTGACAAAGTTCACGATGCAGTGTTGCACGTTTGAAAGTTGCTTAGAGATTGGATCCCAAAACTGCTCATCCCGAGGAGAAAGGAAGTAACCCTGTGGGATTCCTGTGGATGCTGTCAGCCGGATGTCTGACGCTCGGTTCCCACTCAGATTATGATCTCAGGATGGCGAGACCCAGCCCTGCGCCGGGCTCTGCACTCAGCAGGGAGTCTGCTTGTCATTCTCTCTCCCTCTACCTCTGCCCCCCACTCTCTTTCTCGGTCTCTCTAAAAATAAACAAATAGACCTTTAGAAAAAAGGATGTAACTATATATGTGAAGTGATAGATTTTTTCGTTCTATTATTCTTTTATTAGTATCATAAGATTAAAGTACCATCCTTAAGGTGTTATCATCTAAGCTTTTTTAAAGTACTTTAATATTTCTATAAAAGGCAAGATTCTCATGTAAGTACATATACGCCCGTGGTTATGCCCTTACCTGGCCTTGTGTGATCTTTGCCGTGTGTATGTATGTACTTACACAATTACCATGTGTGCGACCCATCTTCAATAAATGTATCAGGACCATCATTTTGAGATAGATACACGTATCCATCCCCGGGTTGTACATGTGAAACTGTTACACTGTTATATGTCAATTACACCTCAACAAAACTGGGGGGAGGGTAGATTATTTACTGGGTTTGTTCTAGAGATGAGGGAACTGAGGCTCAGGGTCCCTTCAAGTTTTCACAGACGGAACGTTGCCAGCTCTGGGCACACAGGAAGGTTCCCATCCCAGACGGGGTGGCCCAAGTGATCTGCCAGGCCCCATGCCCGAGCATGGGGTACAGTAGGGGACAGAGAGGTGATGCTCCTCCTCACGGGGCCCAGAGCAAGTGCGCAGGTGGAAAAGGGCAGCAGGGGGTTGCCAAGCTTCCGTGGTTGAACGGTGTGTTCTCTGCACCCCGAGACCCGGACTGACACCGGTCTAAGCCCACAGTGCGGACGGGCAGGGGTTTTCACTCCTGCTGGGAAGCAGACAGAGCTGCCCCGGGAGCATCTTCCCACGAACCCCAGCCCTTCCCTGACAGGAGGTGGGCAGAGACAGTGGGCGAGGCCCAGGTCTCCGATGGGAGAATCCTGTCTATCAGCCCACGGCCGCTGGAGGATTTTATCTTGAAAATAGAGTGTTCCTGTTAGAAGATACACGTTTTCACGTCTATTAAATTGCTTTGCATGGAAGTGTACTTTCCCGGTACCAAAGCAACAGTACTGCCTAATCTCATTTAAATTTTTTACCTCGCGCCGCAGAAGCAAACACCGTGCTTTCCGAAGTCAGTGGCTCTGCCATGCCCGTAATGTACAATTTTTAGAAAAGAAAAATCATCTTGGGCTAGAAATCATTGCTTTCATCCCCTTTGGGGATGTTCCACACTAATGGTTGGGGACAGAGCCCCGGTGCCATTCCCCACCCCCTCTCGGCCCCAGGCTGGGCGATCTTGGGCGGTTTATTGAAGCTTTCTGAACCTCAGCATCTTCTGCCAGAAATTGGGAATTACCATGTTCGACCCCACCGGCCACGGGGAGGATTAAATGACGGAACGTGCGCAAAGATCTGAGCCCTGGCCTGGCATTCAGTAAGGGCTGAGTAAACATTAACTAGTGCTCATCTCACGCCAGCCTCTTCCCCCATTAGTGCTGTCAGTTGGCCAGCGAGGGCGTTACAAGCCTGAATCTGAAGTCCTTGGCTCCCCGTAGCCGCTGTGCCTGTGGCTCCTCTCGCTAGTCCCCTCACAGAGGTGCCGTTCCACACAGGTGCTCGGCCGCTACGGGGGGCAGGGGGCACACAGAGGGAAGTCGGCCTCCGGGGTGCCCCCTGGCTGCTTCTTTCCAATCCCCCCTCACCCCACAGCTTGGTCCAGCTTCCCTTCCACAACACCCGCGGGGTCTCAGGCCGCGGGAGACGTGCGCTGTGGTCGTCACTCCCAGGAGAGCAGCCCAGGCCCAGGAAATGCTTGGAAACTCGTTAACGACAGGAAGGGTTCCATCTTGTGAGGATTCTCGAGGACAGCCTGCACCTCATGTCCCACTCGTGGCTGGGACTTCCATCCTCAGGCTCAAAAGGGACACACGGCTTAGATCCACGCCCCTCTGCTGGCCGTGCGGACAGGCAGGGGCTCCTCCTGGGGGGCTGAGGGCAAGGACTCCTGGGGTCTTAAACTATAGGGTGCACCAGACTCCAGGGACACTTGCTGAATGCATATTCCAGAATTTCCCATTCAGTGGGGTCAGCCCGGGGCCCTGGAAATAGCATTTTTGTCAATGACCCATCGTCCTCAGGAGGACACCCAGAGAGACGTTACTGTCCATCTGTAGAGTTGTTACAGTGTTACTTACTGTAGAAAGTGTCCTGCATTTTTGAAGCATTTAGAGAGTAAAGGTCCTAGTGTCCGTGGGACACCTTCCTATCGTGCAGGGGTGAGGGGAGAGGAGTGCAGGACAAAGGGGTGGTCATTTGTGGGCCCATCGGTGGCAGTTCACGACACCATTTTCTCCACTCGTCTGTCTGTTTGGAATGGTTTGTAATAAAAACGCTATTAGAAGCTCAAGATCTGAGACCCTTGGAAATCCCCCGGCTCTTCCCGTCTTCAATTCCAGGCAGAAACTCTGAATGTTTAAATATCAGTGTTCACCCCTTTTATACGCAGAGACAATTCCGTCTCTAGGTCATCCTACTTCTGCAATCTCGAGCAGCCATGGGGGACTTGTTTCTCCTCCTCCATCTTCCTGGGGACACACCGGGAAGCATCTCTGCCCTGGTCATGCCTCGTAATCAGATGAGCTGGTGCAGCCCGGCCTCACAGGCCCCAGCAATTTTGCAGCTGGGGATTCGGAGGGTCTTTTCCTCCTTCTCTTTCTATAATCTCTGGTTCCCGTCCTCCTAGAG
This sequence comes from Enhydra lutris kenyoni, assembly GCF_002288905.1. Classification (NCBI taxonomy): domain Eukaryota; kingdom Metazoa; phylum Chordata; class Mammalia; order Carnivora; family Mustelidae; genus Enhydra; species Enhydra lutris. The sequence continues at coordinate 2,428,812 of NW_019154090.1, read as the reverse complement.
AGGATTTGAAAGGAGGAAAGTGTCTTCTCCTAAGGGACATGGGCAGTGAAATTTCACCATCACACAGCATGTAAGAGACCTTCCTCCCACCTACACTGGTGGCTGGGTGAGCCCTTGGCATGAGGCGTCCCCATCACTGGGGGCGCAGATGGCACCTTTCCCCCAGGATTGAGACAGCACGTTCAGGTGACAGGTCTCCTCGTGCCTCCTGCTGACTCGAGGGCTGCCCTACACGTGGCAAGGGAGTCCCTCCAGGAGTGGAAGGAAGCACAGTTCTGAGTCTGGCGGATTTAAATCCTCTAATACCTGAAGATCTAAGGCCTGGGTTGGGGGGCACAGTGAGAAGACGAGTGACTGCCAACAGCCCAGATCCACCCCCGCCCCCCACTGACTGTCTCTGCAGCCTGGTAGAGGCTCCTTTGTGTGTCTGAGTCTCAATCTCCCCATTTGTCAAATGGAGGAAGGGGGATAATTTTAGGAATACTTTTAGGGGATTGAATGAGAAAAGCCATGTAAGGTATTTCCCTGGCATGTGAGTAGCATTGGGTAAATGTGGTCATTACTTCTGCATATTCGTGCACACGGACACACACACAGATGCACAAGTACCAAGGCGGTCTCAGACTTCCCTCTCTACCACACACACCTGTGGGTGATGCAGTTTCCTTTGCACAAATCCAAGGGACCCAGAGCTCAGGGATGTAGTAAATGCATTCACAGAACGCATAGAATTTTACACCCGGGAGCATCAGGTGCGAGCACACATGTGCACACACACTCGCACACGTGTGCACACACTTGCACACATTCACACTCACACTTGTGCACACGTTTGCAGACAGGCACATACTTGCACACGTGCACACTCACACATGGGCACACATTTGCACACTTGCACACTCACACATGGGCACACATTTGCAGACAGGCACACACTCACCCTTGCGCACACACTCACACACATGCACACACTCTCACATGTGCACACTTCATTCCTTACCAGCCTCCAGAGGCTTTCTGTTTTTGCACTCAGCAAAACCCATCCCTCTCCTGGGAGGCTGTACTGGGTGTGGCCCCGCCCACCTCCTGCCCTCAGGTGGACATGCACCCCAACTGCTCATAGCCTTCTTGCCACCCTGGTTCCTGGTTCCTGCCCTGCACCCCATGAGGGCCTGAGTCTCTGTCAGAACGCTGCTGCCCTGGCCCCGCCCGGGCCCACTGCCCCGAGTGCACCATACCCAGGGGGACCCATCCCCACTCAGGTGACCTCTTCTGCAGGCTCTTCCAGGCCCTTCTGGAAGCAGTAGCCCCACCACATTCTAACCCCACCCCCAACTGCTCCTGCCCCTCTGTTGTCATGCATGAGCTGATTTCCTTCTACTTTCTCTGGAGACTGAGAGCTTCTCGGGGCCACGAAGAAGGTGGCTCATCTGTCTGGGCCTGGAACGTGTCATCCCTCAGCAAACAGGAGACAGGTGAAGGCATAAATCAGAGCAGACAGACAGAAACCAAGGCCCAGAGCATGCAGATTTGCCCAGACCACACAGGAGGTTCAGCCTCTGACCCTGCCAGCGGGTGTCGAGCTCCACCGTCCACAGGGACGGGACAAACGAGGCTCCACCCCACTCAGGAGAAGTCAGAACTCAGATGCAGGGATGCCAAGGAGAGCACCTCATCTGCCGCGTGCTGTTCGCGGAGGGATACAGCGTGCCTTCTCAGTCTGGGTACCTCCTGCCGGCCTCTCAGGGTGCAGAAACTCCTGGAGGAGGAAAACCTCAGGGTGAGTCAAACGGCTGGTGACAGGGACCATACTCAGACCTCCTAGCAGCACAGAGACCATTGTCCGGGGCATCTGAGATGCAGAGTGTGCGGCACAGGCCGGGACCCTAAACGCTGTCCTCCTTCTGGATGCCCACAGCGCCTGCCCACCAGCTGGCTTCATTTTCCCACCTGAGTGCCTGGCTGGGGGGCGACAGCCAAAGGGAGAGGGGCCTTAGCAGCTCAGCATCCCCCTAAAGGCCAGGAAAAGTCTTTCTGGGTTTTAGTCAGGCCAACGAGGCTCATGTCCTCATGCCACAACTGTCCTTGTGCTGTGACAGCCCTGGGGTCAGGACTCGGATATGCCCCTTCCTACAGACATAGAGAATGGGGTCAGGCGCTGTGGCCAAAAGGGCAAGGCAGGAGATGCTGGAACAGCCCACAACACATTTCCACCCTAAAACGCCCACTTCCGCAAGCCCCCCAGGAGGACTTGTGTGCCAGAGTGTGTGCACGAACCGGGAGAACGTCGTCTCCTAGGAGCACAGCCATTTCCCGCGGAGCCAGGCCTTTGCTTTCAGGAAGGAGATACGTAAGCGTGCGTCGACCAGCTCAGCCAGAGCCCACGGCCACAGCAGTGCAGCCCAGAGAGGACCCCTGCGCTCTGGCCATTTCCTGCTGGACACGTTCCCCTCAGAAGGGACTCAGCCTTCCCTACCCCATGCGTGTGCCAGGAAGGTGGACTCTTACTTATGGCAGTTGCGAGAGGTCAAAAAATCTGAGCAGACAAAACCACCCCTGAAGGTCACCCAAACCACTCCTTTGCTCCAGTGGGATTGACGGCCCCGGTGCAGGCTGTAAGAACCGCTGGCCCAGGCTCCCGGAGGGAAAACAAAGCTGCCAACCAACAGAGACAGCACCTCCAAGCCACCCAGCCCGAAGCAGGAAAGCCCCCTTGGAGGGTCCCCAAAGACCCCGCTAACCTGCAACATCTCATCTTTCTGTTTGATTGTGAGTTTCTTTACCTTTTGTCCCTTAGTCGATGTGCGTGTGATGAAGACAGTTGTGCTATTTATAGAAGAAGCAAAGCTCACAGCCTCCCAGGACCTGAGACCTGTGGTTAACGATCTGCCCAGAAACTCAGGGGCCTGCATCCGCCTGGACCACGCACATCCATGCGCAGCAGGTCCGCCCAGCAGATCCCTCGCAAGGGCAGTGCGCCTCAGCAAACCCACTCCATCCTCCACATGCTTCCCAGCTTCGGCGGGCATCGGGCTCACTCTCTGGCTGGCCAGTCCCAGGATCTGAGTCTGGGCTGGGCCCTGCAAAGTGACCCGTCCAAGGTGGGGAGTGAGGCCACGCAGGGACCAGGGCTTGGAGGCCATCCTGTCCTCCACCCTCGTGTGCAGTGGGCGCTTGGTAAAATCTGTATTGACTTCAACTCTAGGCTTTGCGTGATTAGACCCACACACGCTTCTGGTTTTGGAAAACCGAAGAGAATTTAGCCGTGGGAACTTGCTCCTCCTTCCTTTTGTTCCTTTTTGCTTTCCACGCAACAGCTAAGTCCTGGAGGGCGCAGACCATGCCCGTCCTGCCCATTTTCCTTTCTTCAGTGAGGAGAAGAGAGCAAGAAGCACCCGCCGATCGGCAGGTGGGCGCCGTGCCCGGGGCACCACACCTGCAATGTTTTAGGTCCATGCTGGGGGTTTGGGATGGAGCCCTGGCAAGCATTCACCGTGAAACTGTTAACAAACACTAAAGAGGAGAGGATGCTGTGATGGACCTTTGCAGGCCTCTTCCATTTAATGATTGTTACTGTTGAGCCGTATTTGCACAACTGCTTTCTGCTTAAGCATCTTAAAAATGAATTACAGACAGTACAACATTTCGTCTCTACTTTAATCTTTCTGCGCACAGCCCTTAAAGACGCAGACATTTGTTTATAAACCCCAATGCCATTAGGAGACCTACCAAAATAAGCATCCTTCCTTCATCTCATCCAAAGCACACCCAAATTTCCCTGCCCCCCCCAGAAGGTCTTCCCACCATTAGTCTGTTCAAATCGAACTCAGACAACGTGCATCACGAGCCATAGTCGGTTGGTATTTCACTTGGGCATCTTTTACTGGAGAGAAATCCACGCCCTTTTATCTGTGTCGCCAGCTGGGAGGACAGGTCTCATTGTGATCTGAGCGGTGGCCCTACTGTAATGACAGTCCTACCATAATACAGTCCTACCGTAATTACAGCCCTCGCCAACGAGAGAGACCCCCAAGGAGCAAACCACGTCTCCAGCTGCTCACAGGGCTCAGAGCACCTGCTGAGGGTCAGTCATTGGCTTTAAACGTGCGATTTCTCTTCATCTCAAAACCACGCTCCTTCTGCCACTATGTCCCTGTCAAGGGAGGAGAAGACCCTAAAACTTTTTCTTTACATTATGAAAGCGACTTTAATATTGACTTTCAACACAGTTTAAGGGAGCTTGGTTATTTCTGGGAAAGAAAGAGGACTAGCAAAGGGAACCATGAGGATCCTACCCCAAAGGGTAGGGAGAATCGTATTTTCTGTGCCTGGCAGAAACTAACTAGTAGACGAGTAAATAAAACTCAGGGTTTTATCTTCAAAAGTATAGGGGTTCTCAGACTCCTGGAAAAACCAAAATCAAAGACAAGACCAGCTTCACTATTTACAAATGGAACACCTAATAAGGATTTTGCAGAAATGACCTCGCTCCCTGGGGTTCCTTTGATAAGCAAATGCGTGTTTCCTCTTCTCTCCCCCTTTGCTCCTTCAAAAGGGCAGGTGTTGGAGAATAAGGGGAAATCAGGGAAATCGCCACTAGGTGAATAAAGGTTTACAAAGGCTCTTCCTTCCTGCAATTTCTTCCAGGCAAGGCTGCTCTGCAGAGGGCAATTTGCAGAGCAGTTCCTCCAGAAGCCCGCGCTGACTGAGAAGAGCTCCGTAGCTCTCTCAGGCTCCCTTCGTCTCAATGCACCAAGAGTGTGACTGAGAAAATTCCATTTTTTCCACATCGCCAGGACTCAGGAGTTCACGTCTGAAACCCCAATGCCTGATGGACGCATTTTTAAAATCTATGTTCCCAGAATATCCTGTGGGTATTTAATAGTAGATAGGAAAAACTCCAGATATCCAAATGTTTCTTTTGAAATCTCGCAGGCTCTGAGAGTGCACTCGGCGAGATCACCCATAAAGGGGGTCTTCCCGAAGGACCTCTGGGCAGACGAAGCAGGACCGAAGGCCTGGGTACCACGGAGGAGCACCCACGTTCTTAGGAACCTCAGAAATCTAAAGCAAGCCGTGTGGACCCTGCAAACGTGGAGTCTGAGGCGACCTCAGAAACCAGACACAAAATCCCCAAATCTCCTTGCTCGAAAGTTTAGAAAACAATGCTTCAGTCCTTACTTCACATTTTCAAAATTCTCCCAATGAGCGTTGGCTTTTACAAGTGGGAAAGAGAAAATGACATGAGAATCCGTTTAATAAAAACACGGGAGACAGAAAAATGTGTTGGAAGCCAGTGTAAGCCCAAGAAACACCAAGGACTGGGAGTGGAAGAGTTTGCAGAGCGAAGCCGGCTGGAGTCGCAGGTTGGTTCTTCCCTGTAAAGGGGGTGGAAGGGTCCCGTGTTTTACCCGTGCACCTGCCGGCAGGACGGCGAGCGTGTCGTCACCGGCAGACCTGTTTCATTCTCCTCCAACTTCACAACACAACCCATTTCCAAATAGGATCCAAACGTTAACAGTCCCTGACGACAGCCTAAGAATTCCAACCGGAGCATTTCTCAGGACCAGATCCCAGAAAAGCTGAATCGACCCTTTAGATCCCCTGGGGCTTTTCCTGTTTTCCCCACACCTGATCCACATGGTATGAAGTGTTTACGTGTTGGAATGTTTCACTAACGGGTCTTTGGTATGCTATGGGATAATTCTGAGCAAAAGCAGTAATAATTGTGAACAACACAGAAAACGCTTTACGGATGTCATCTTTCACTGGTGCTCGGAGACTCTCAATGTCATGGTCAAGCATGACCTCGCTTTTGCCCACCAGCTCCATGCTGTCCCTCCCCATAGCGCCAACCAGTTGCAGCGACAGCATTCCGTCAGCCCCGATAGTGAGCTCCCATCACAGAGCGCGACCCCGCGGGCCTCCCAATATTGGCAAAGTGGTTTCTTTGCACTGCATTCCCGGTCTGAAGACCTATCGCCGAAAATGCAGCCTCAAATCCGTCCGTGGGGAAATCAATAACAAATCAAGCAGCCGTTCACTCAGATTTATTGGCATAACCAGGTGAGGCAGCCAAAAATCTCCAAGAGCGGGTTGTTGATCACAAGTCAGACGGCGGGAAGCAAGCCACTGCTGGAGTCCATGCTGGGGTGATGGATTCTCCCACGGCCACGGATCGGACAGGGGTAAGTCAAACGGATGGCTCCTGGCGACGCGAAGGCATAATTCATTCCACCTACAGCTTGACGCAGCTAATCAGTCCTAACCGCGGCATAACTCACGAGTCCGAGACAGCCGTCCGGAACGCACAGGTATGATCCTCTTCATGAACAGGCTCGTAATTTCTGTGCACTAACCTCCCGGGGGAAATTTGAGAAGTGGTCCGTTTGCAGGATATCTTCGTGGGCTCTCCTACTGGTACTCCAGCAGCCGGCATCCAGGTGGCTGTCGCTGGCATTCTGGGCACTTATCGCAGCAGCCTGCGTGCACAGAACAGCTCTGCGGGTTAGCCTCCCAGAAACCCTGGAACCGGGGGAAATGGTTTGATGAGAGCTAACGATATGGTAGCTTCACAGACGCTAGCATTTATCTTCAGCTCAAACATTCCAATTTTGGAAAAGAATACACATGACGATTAAATCCTTTTCTTTTCTCTCCTTGAGATTCTGTATTCTCCTTCTACAGGCTCACGGGGGAACGCTGGGCTGTGTCATCGATGTTCAGACTAATGCTGCCTGATACACGGACATTACCTTCGAATGCCTACTTGGTCATGGAGAGGGGAACCGTCCTCCTTCTCAAAGGTTTTACGTCCCCCTAACCCCTTCTACGGGTGCACGCGTGCATGAGAAATCATCTGAAACTGACCTACGCCCGTCCGACTTACCCGCTGCGGCTCTGCGGGCCCCCGGCCGCCCGCTGTGAGTCGGAACCCACGGGAGCACAACGCCGGGCCACGTTCGAATTCTGCCCACACAATGCACGTTTCAGAGAGCAATCCAAGGAACCTGAATTGTCCTTGATTCCGAGAAAAATAGGTTATAATTTCCAACAGCTGCTTCTTAACAAGTAGGACCACTTAAGCCAGAAGCATAGAGTTCATGTTCTGAAGATGAAGCCTGGTGTTTGCCTAAACAATTGTTCTGCATAGGAGACGGCCATCTGTGAGGAGGCTGGCCAGTCTGCACCTCTTGGGAGGAGGCCGGGTTGAGAGCTGAGTGGACGACAGAGGGGCTGTGTGACATGTCTCAGAGTGAATCCTGGGGGTGGACAGTCCCAAAGGTGATGCTGTAAGGACCCTCTTTGCCATGTGACTTTGCAGCCCTGCCCACGTCCGGGGGAATCTACGTCCTTAGCCCGGGCCGGCGGACTGGACAGGCGGCTGGCTGGGGCCAATCCCAGTCCTCCTCTGAAGTCTCATAAGCCTCAGGAGTCTCTGTTGGCTCTCCTGGAGCCCTGCCCTGGTCATGAGAGCAAGCCTGGCTGGCCTGCTGGAGGAGGAGAGCCGAGCTGTGTGGCCAATACCAGCCAATCCCTGTGGAAAAGAGCTGCCAACGTCCCCAAAGTGGACCTCAGAGGGAGGACAGCCCGGCTGACACCATACAAACCACCCAGCTCAGCCAGTCCAACCACGAAGCCTCAGAATCCAGAACTAGGGAAATAGCGTTAAGGCTCTGAGGCAACTGGCTTTTGTTTCTTTAAGAAAAAAATCATTTCACCCAACCAGGACGCTCCCCCTCTGGCCACCACCAGTTTGTTCTCTGTATTTAAGAGTCTGGGTGTGTTTGTTTGTTTGTTTGTTTGTCTCTTTTTTTCTTTGTTCATTGGTTTGGTTTCCTATATTCCGCACTTGTTGAAGTCATATTTGTCTTTGACTTATCTCAATGAGCACCACACCCTCTAGATCGACCTGTGTTGTGAATGACGATGCTTCCTCCTTCTCTGATGGCTTGTAATGTTCCAGCACGTGTCTACAGACCACGCCTTCGGTGCCCGTTCTGTAGTCAGTGGACACTTGGGCTCTTTCCGTAATTTGGCTCCTGTAAATAATGTTGCTATAAACTTCGGGGTGTGTGTATATTTTTGAATTCATGTTTTCATTTTCTTTGGGTAAATATCCAGTAGTGGAATTACTAGATCTTAGGGTAGTTTTAGTTTTAACTTTTTGAGGAACCTCCATCCCGTTTTCCAGAGTGGCTGTACCCACTTGCATTGCCACCAACCATGCACGAGGGCTCCCCTTTCTCCGCATCCTCGCCAACACGTGCTGTTTTCCTTGTTGTTAGTTTTGGCCATCCCGACTGGTGCGAGGTGGTATCTGTGGATCTGATTTGCGTTTCCCTGATGATGAGTGACGTGGAACATCTTTTCACGTGTCGGTAGGCCATCTGAATATTTTCTTTGGGAAAATGTCTGTTCGTGTCTTCTGCCCACTTTTCACTTGTCTGATGTAGTTGTTTTAAGCTAGTGAGTGTCAGAATGGTTTGTTATACAGGAAGAGATAACTAGGACAGACCCATAAAAGCCCTCCAATCTCTCTCTGCCTCATCTCTTTCTTTCTTTCATTGTCTCTGTCTCCATAGATCCCGTCCTCATCTGCTTCTCTCTCCATCCTTAACTCCAACTCTCTACACAGTGTCCTAAATCCAAGGAGCTCCTGGTCTCCTACTGCACCTTCGAGGAGAGAATGTGTGATATCTGGACGCCTAGAGCACATTTGCAAACCTTATAGTCCTAGAGTCTGTTTCCACTCTTAAAATTAGTGAAAACTCCAAAGAGCTTCTTCTCGTGTCTATCAGTATTTACTGTATTAGACGTTAAAGCTGAGGAACATTTAAAATTTGAAAAAATGCAAGCACTCATGTCCTTAACCATCAGAATGACCATGACCTCTGTGCTGACGAGGCCCCAGAAAACTCCACCGTCCACTCAAAAAAGCAAGAGATAGGCAGATGACCTTTGGTGCTGTTATGAAAGTGAGTTTGTCCTCCTCCATCCTGAGCACCTGTGACCTAGACCATCATCACAGATGTCCCCAGGAGCCCACGCTGCTCTCCAACTCAGTCTGTGTGGGTTTGTTTATGAGCAAAATCATCAGAATACTAGAAGATTTGCTCATTGGAAGGCTTAGGGCTCTACCGCACAATGATAAGTACATATGGTTACAAAGCATTCATATAGAGTAAACACTCTAAAATTATTATAATCATTGCATCTCCATGGTAATATTTATTTATAATGAATTATAGGCTTACCAGGGAATTTATTGAGCTACGCGGAGAACTAATTATGGGAAGCATATTCAGATCTCGAATAAAGTTGCTCCTGCTCTTTCTAAGATTCTTGTCTGAAAAGCTTCTGTCCTTTCTTCTGGCCAAGGTGCAAAGCCAGGTGTCTCGCCCAGGGAGCCCTACGGGGCTCCTCCCATGCTCCTCTAGCACTTCGAACCTCTCCTCCACCCATCACTGTCTCGTTGAGTCCAGACCACACTTTCCATAGGTCGTGGTGTTGACATTTCACCAAACCTGGGATGTGGACACTATCATCGCCCTCGCACAGATGAGGAGATGGCCGATCAAAGGCGTCAGAACCTGCTCAAAGTTGGGCAATTAGGAAAATAGACAAGGAAGACGTTTCTCAGTCATTTTGTCAAGTACGCACTCACTGATCAAAAACGCGGTGTTGCCCGTGCGACCAGGAAGCGGCTTGCAGGTGGGGGCAGAACAGGCCGGGGGAGGCTGCCCTACAGGGAGGCTCTCACTGGCACGTGGGGGGTGTCCTACAGAGATGGTGCTGGGTCTCCCAGGAGCCCCGAGAAAACGCCGGCACCTGGCCGTGGGCGTTGGGGAGGCTTTCTGGGGGAGTGACGCAGATGGTGCTTTCCCAAACCGGCTGCCGCGAGATCGCCCCACGCTCTCCTACAAGGTGACTTGGAGGCTCCTTCCAGTGAGTAGGAGGGTCTACGGTTCCTCCCTCTGAAGCCGGGCAGATCGGTGTGGCTCTCGAGACTGAGCCACAGAAAGAGAGTCTCCATCCACCCGCCTTGGAAGCCATGCTGGGAGGGGCCCCAAGTCACCCTGCGGAGACCCGGGGATGGGAGGCAGCAGCCAGCCCGGCTCCCCTGAGACATGATGAGCCTCTTAGAATGAGTCCCGCAGCCCGGGTCCGGCCACTTCCACGGATGTAGCGGAGATGCACAGCAGGGAGGAGCTCTCCCCTCCGAGTCCTTCCCCAAGGGAAAGCTCGTGAACAGAATAAGTGTTTGGCACCATCTACAGCCCCTGGGATCGGAAGTTCACGGCACGGCAGTGGGTAACTGGCAGACATTGGACCAAACCATGGAGCACGGGCCAAGGTAGCTAGGCACGGGGACATGGTTGGGAGGCTGCTGGGGTAGGAACCGCCCCGCGCACAAAGACAGGCTGGCAGGAAGTGCTAAGACCGCAGGACCACGTTACCCCACCAGGACTACCAGGATCTGCTGGGGCCGCAGCCACCAGCCCAAAGTCCCGTGCGTGCCGCTGAACAGCTTAGACCTTATCATTCGGGGTCAGCGGTCCCCAGCTATGGTGACCACGATGTGAAGCCTGGACCCCAAAGTCAAGACTGTTCGCGGTTCCAACGTTATTTATTTACCTTCCAGATCTCAGTGGTATTTGCACGGAGGGTGTGGACACCATGGAGAGGAAGGCCCCCAGCTCGCTAGCCGGCTCTGGAGACGCACGCCCGCGCCACTGAGGAAGAAATGCCAACCCCGCTTTTCAATGCCCTGGTGGCAGCAGAAAAATATGTGACTCTTATTAAACCCGAGTCCCTGAGGATGAAATCAGGCTTGTTTCTTCATGAAAAACAAATAAACAAACATCATGTTAAACTGTACTGGATTTTTTTCATTTTATTTTTAAATAAATACTTTTAAATGCCACCGCTTGAATTGATGATATGATAAATATCCAAATATATATTCTGCGTAAACTGAGGAAAAGGTATAACCCACTTAAACAAAGTGTCTCTGGGTCTTCAGCAATTCCTAAGTGTGAACGTGGGTGCCGGGATGGAGCTGTTGGAACCAGCGCTCTGTGCTACTCGGAGCGTCAGACAGTTTTAAACATGAACCCAGTCGTCTTGGGATTTGGGGGAAACCATGGTGGTGGCTTCCTGGGAGATGGTTTTGTGCAGGATGGAACTGAGGCAGAACTAACCTAAGAAACTCGAGCAGTTCAGCGGATGGGTAAGAGTTAGGGATGTGAGGGACACCTGGGTGACCATCAGTTGGACACCTGACTCTTGATTCCAGCCCGGGTCGTGGGCTCAGGGTCGTGGGCTCCAGCCCCGCATCAGTCTCCGTGCTCAGCAGGGGAATCTGCGTGGGATTCTCTCTCTCTCTCTCTATCTGCCCGCCCAACCCTCCACTCATGCTCACTCTCTTTCTCAAAAAAGGAGAGAAAGAGAGAGAGAATTAGGGACCTTGAAACAGCTTTAATGCCTAGCCGCACAAGCACACACGCACACACACCCAGGAACACAGTCTCCGGCGGATCGGAAGTCAGCAGACACTGAGAGGCTGGTCGTGGAGGGGACAGCAGACCCCGCACACAGAGGCAGGCAGGTGACTCTGCAGGAAGACCCACATGGACCCTCCCCGTGGAAGGGCTGGGGCCGATGACAAAGGATTTGGGAGCATAAGAGGTTGAATCGGGTTGGGCTACATTTTCCTGAATTTTGCCGAAAGTCACAGCGGGAGGAAGCCCGCTGCCCAGACGGTCCCACCAGAATGCCCCGTGAGCAGCTGCTCCTGGCCCGGCGGCCCCGCTGACCACCGCCGCCCTCTCTGCTCGCACTTCCTCGGCCTCAGGCGAGGGCCTGACCATGCTGATGGCGTGACCCAGCCTGCTCACCCGCTTCTCCAAGCCTGTCTGCGGGGTCCCGTGACACCCGCACACCCTGCCGCTGAGGGCGACATGGGCGCCCACACCACCCCGGACAGCCGAGCCGGACTCGCCGAACCTGACTCCTGAAAGCCGCCAGGCAGTGCCATCGGGTGGGAAGAAAATGGGTCTGGAATCCTCTCCAGTATCAGCAGGAAGCCACGGTGCCTGGCTGGCTGGGAAGGCATCGGTGTTGGCGTCCTCGAGGCATTCTCCAGGGTCTGGGGGGAGTGAGAGGAAGGAGAAACCCAGAGCAGGTGAGAGGGGGAGCCCTGAGGGAGATCTGGGAAGGATTGCTCAGGCAGAGGGAAGGGTAGACTCACTCCAGTGCCCTAGTGCATACTCATGCCTGCCGGCGTGGGGAAAAACCCCGAGGCCAAGGGTGTGGGGACGTGGCGGGGGGAGCAGGGACCAGACCCTCCAGGACCTTGTATGCTCTAGCCTGGACTCCAGGTCTGACTCTAAACAGGGTGGGCCCACCAGAGGCTCTGGAGAACCTAGGGGAGCGTCCTTCTGGCAGCAGCAGACAACGGACCACGGGGACAAGTGTGGATGCTCGAGACCCACCTGGGCCCCCACAGTGGTGCAGGTGGAGAACGTAGCCTGCTCGTACTCATCACGATATAGGTAAGGATTAAAACATCAGTGTGAGAGAAAGGACACCCCTAGATCTCCGTTTCTCCATGGAAATTGTATTCAGGCCAGGGAACTTACCCACCGTCAGGGCTAGGGTATTAGTTTAACATCGGTTAGCCACGTGGCCAAAGACTGTCGAGCTAGCCCGTGGACTAGTTTCCTGAGCTAGCCTGTGTACTAGTTACATGAGCAGGCTGGAGGCAGATCCTGGGTTAGCCAAGAACTAGGACCCAAGTGTTCAGGGACTTGGCTTTAAAATGTGACACGGCCTCTTCCCAACCCACTCGCCTCGTTTCCTTCATCATGAGGCTGTTTGGACATGATAGGAGATTCCTTACGAAAGCCCTCAGGGCACCGAGGGTGCCACCAAAAGGGAGAGATAGACAACCGTCCTCACCCCCGTCACTGTTGAATTTTTACTCCTGAGAAAACATCCTGTGTTTAGGATTATGTCTCCAGAGGAAAAAAAATAATGTTCTTGAAATAACAGGGAGTGACTGTCCCCCGCGCCCTCACCCCTCAGCCCCGAGACACTGCTGACTTTGTGGCTTTGCTAAAACAACAGATCTGGGCCCCGATGCTCACTGTGAGAGGAACCCATTTTCATGGCGGCTCTATTCAGGACCAAAAGTTCATAGTTCCAGAGTTCATTTAACTACAGCTGTAAATAATTCGGACATTAGAAATCCATTTATACCATTAACTTTTATGGCAGATTTTTATATTTTTCCCCCAGTCCTCATTTCAATTAGGAAATTTCAAGTTTTACAATAGACCGATGGGTGGGTGCCACACCATTAATTTAATGGGAAGGTTTATATGAGCTTGAGATTTCTTTGCCAATCCCTCTCCTTTAATTTGTAAAATTATTAGGAAAAAGGTAAAATTCAAATAGAGATAGAACATTTAAAAATATAAAGAATAAAATTGTATAGATTAAATACACACACACACACACACACGCACGCACACACACACACACACAAATGTGTGAGACAAGTAAGCCCCGGGGAATGTGAAAAGCTGGGGTGATCGTGTCCACACTGATATCTTGCTGGTGATCTTACACCATGATTGTGCAAAATGGCACCATGGGGGAAGGCATAAGGAATCTCTTGGTGTTACTTCTTACCCTGCATGTGATACATAAAAAAAAAAGGCAAAGCAGTGCACATTCTTTTGGCAAAATACCAATTCTTTGGTAAAATAAAACTAGTAACAACTCTAAAAACCAGGGAGAATCACAGACATGTTTCCCTCAAACTAACTAACTGAGACGGCCACACATTCCAAAAATTCCCCTTTATCCTCCCGCCAACCTCCGGTGTATGGATTCAGTTCTCGTTCTCTCTCCTCCAAACCTCATCCTCTGTGCTGAGTTCCTCCTCCCAGAAGGCACAGTCCTCTTCCGACAAGCCAGAAACGCAATGTCATCCCCCCCCTCTTCAGTCCCCATTCCAAATCCCAAATCAGTCCTTCATATCCATGCCTCCCCTCTCTCCTCTCCCACCCATTGCAGGAACCACCCCTCCCCTGAATGGGTCTCCTGCTTCCACTTGGTCCTCCCCAAGCCTGGTCTGCTACCAGCAGCCAGGATAATCTTTTCTAAAAATAGAAATCTTGGGGCACCTGGGTGCCTCAGCCATTAAACATGTGCCCTCAGCTCAGGTCATGATCCCAGAGGGTCCTGGGATCGAGCCCCGCATCAGGCTCCCCAATCAGTGAGAAGCCTACTCCCCCTGCTTGTGTTCCCTCTCACTGTGTCTCTCTCTGTCAAATAAATAAAATCTTTTTTAAAATATTAAATAAATAAATAATAGATAATAAATAAATCTGGTCACAGCCCCTCTGTGCCAGAAGCACGTATTCCCATGTTATTTATTTATTTATTTATTTATTTATTTTGAATACGGTTAATGAACATAGAGTGTATTGTTAGTTTCAGAAGTAGAGTTTAGTGATTCATCGGTCACAAGTAGAGAATCGTCCCCAAGCCCTGGATGGTCAAAGTCACCCTGCCGGCGTCCGTTCTCTGCAGCAAACAGACCAAACTCCCTGATGCAGGACTTCAGACCAGCTGCCCCTCTCCGGGCACCTGTGTGAGTCGACGCTGCTGCTCGGGGAACAGAGGCCGGGTTCCCCACTGCAGACTTCCAGCGACACCTCCCTTTCCTTCCAAACGCAGCCCGTGTGCATTCATTTATGGGACTCTCCTTGCACTCAAGGTATACAATGGACACATTAAAATGTGTTTCACTTGCTAAGTTCTGATCATCGCATGCACCCATAAAGGGACGGCCCCGGACGAGCCCTCACATGACTTTATCCCCCAGAAAGTTTCCTCCTTCCAGACAGGCTCCAGCCCAACAGAAGCTACTGTCCTGATTCCAGTCACCACGGATCTGTCTTTCTATTGCTGAATTCTGTGTGGGAGGAGCCACGCAGCCCACGGCCTGATCTGCCTGCCTGTCCCTGTGCTGTGACCAGTACAGATGTGTGCGTGTGCAAGTGGGACACAGGGACACAGCGGGACCCATGCTCCACTCTGTGACTGGGGGATCACCTTCTGTGCTCCTGGCTACCAGGAGCAACGCCGCTCTGGAAAGTGCTGTACGAGTCATTTAGTGGACACACGATGTCATTCCTCTTGGGCAAATAGCTAAAAGTGAAGCTGCTGAGTCACAGGGTGGACGTACGCTCAACTTTACAAGAAACTGCTGGACTGTTCTCCAAGGGGCCGTGTTTGTGTGCCACCAGCAGCCTATGAGCCTTCCCATTGGCTCACGTCCTCACCAATCATCCTTTGTTTCTTTAACTGTAAGCATTCTGACAAATGTGAAATTGTCTCTCATTATGGTTTTAATCTGCATTTTCCTGATAACTAATGATAGTGAACACCTTTTCTGTGCTTCTTAGCCATTTATGCAGCTCTTTCCAGGATGTTGTTGTTAAACCGTTTTGCCCATTTGTGTTGGGTTGTTTTTCTTGTGGTTGTTGATTTATAAAAGTTCTGTTAGTCCTTTAAATAGTAGTCCTTTGTGTGTATATTACAAGTGTTTTTCTTTGTGTGTGATCTGCCTATTTATTATATTAACAGTATCTTTTGATAGGCATTTTCTTTCACTTTAATGAAATTTTTAAAAATCAAGTTTTTCGTTTATGGTCAATGCTTTTTTGTGTCCTGTTTAAAGAATCTTTGCCTAGCCACGTCCTGGAGAGTTTCTTCTGTGTTTTCTCTAGAACTGGGCCATCCAACATGGCGGGCACTAGCTACATATGGCTATTCAGGTCTAGTGTCCCAAAATTAGAGCCTTAATACAACCATTACATTTTACTTCTGTTTTTGTACACTACAAATTCACAAAGGGCTTGACTGGGTGACTCGTCTCTAATTTAATGATACCAGCTCTAATTAATGATACCAGCTTGGGTTTCCCAAATGTATGACATTTGTGGGCTCCCTCTCCTTCCTTCTCCCTTTCTCTGGCTCCATAGCCTGGCGTTCTCTGGCTTTTGTCTATGGTATGGTTTTTTACAACACAGTGGTCTCAGAATACCTGGCCTTTCTATGGTGGTTGGACATGCCCTGTCCCCCCACGCACTGGCTGAGAGAGTGCTCTTCTTATGACCTAGCCCCAGGATATCACTTCCACTTTACTTTATTGGCCAAGGAAACCACTAAGCCCAAGCCAGATTCAAGGATGGGGAGTAACAAAACTTTACCTCCTAGCAGGGCCAACCGGAGAGGAAACACATTGGCAGTGGCCACATCTCCAAACAAGAGCAAGTCCCCACACTGACCTTGTACCCTGGGCTGCATTAATCTATGCATTGGCTTCCGTAGCTGTCTCTGCAGATGTCATACTGTTTTTAGACGTACACAATCACGCCAATGGCAAATAGCAATAGTTTCACTTCTTCGTTTTCCTTCTGTGGGTCTTCTATTTCTTTTTCTTGCCTTATTACACTGGCCAGCACTTCCAGGACAGTATTCAATAAAAATGCTGAGGGGACACGTCATAGCCTTGTTCTGACCACAGAGGGAAGGTATTCGATGTTCATCTGGGTGGCCGTCTGAGTAATAATCGACTCCACTAGGCTGAAACCCTCAGAACTATAAGAACCAGGCCAATTTGGGGCTCCTCTTTGAATCTCCAGAGCCTAGATCAAAGTCTAGCCACAGTAAACATTCAAAATATATGTGCTGAATAAATGACCTGAGTGGTATCTTGGTTTAATATTAAATGTTAGTCATGTTATTTAACTCTCAATTAATACCCTCAGAGGTTTTCATGTTTGTCTTCTATAAACAAGGAGCCTTGGTAGCTTGTGTGTCCATAGCACAAAAATGAAAAAGAAATATTGCACATACTCCGAATGTTTTGTGTTTTTTTCCACTTGAAAGGAGACATCTATGACTTTTTCCCATTCTATGACCTCCTGCTGAGGAGAATAAATGGTACATCCCATTTCTACTATGTCTAAACACCCAACCACAGTGGAGTTCCTTCTACTATGAAGATAAATGTCTTTATGCCTGCCACCATGTGGAGACAGATGCTCATCTTCATAGGTAGGCATTACAGGAAATGAGCCTTCCCCACTCACCAGCTGGAAGCATAGCTCACACCAGGTTCCCTCCAGCCCAGAAGCCAAACCAAATGAGCTTTTGATGGATGATGGAGTACTGTGCTTTCTTCTGATCACTTTTTTTTTTTTTTTTGGATGTATTGATGGTTGGCACTATGAAAACAATCAGCCAGGCTGTAGACCCTGAGATTCCTATAAAGTGGGCATGGGGCACTCTGACCCTGGCAGCGTTGGGCTCTGGGCCTGGGCTCCTTCCTCCTGAAGCTCATCCAGAGGATGGCAGGGAAGAGTGTGGGTGCATGAACCTTCCCGAGGTTCTGAGCTTGAATACCTATTGTAGCTTGTGACCTTGTGTAAGTGCATGGACCTCTCTGAGCCTCTGTTGATCTATCTTAAAATGAGGAAAATCACTCTAACTCAAGTGGATTTTTGTAGGGATTAAATGATGTTGCCTTCTTTAAAAACAAAAATAAATAAAATAAAAACACTATCGCACTGTACTCATAGAAGGTACTAGATAAAGGGTAGTTTGTGCTCATATGGTCATTATTATTGTGAATGATTACCAGGTAGAGACTGACGTCCCTACTAGGATTATGTTTTTTCTTTCTCCTTCCAAAATCTCTCTGATTAGGAGAGGTGGGTGGTCTGCTGGGGAATGTCTGTCTGCACTATTACTCCTCCTCATGTCTATGACCCCCCTGGAGTTATTCGTGGTGTTCCACATTCCTTACCTGACTCCCCCTGAATAGCATCTATGATCCACAGTCCGGGTGGAGAAGTTGTTCAAATCTCCTGGGCTAAGAACCAGGGAATTGTTCCCAAGTCCAGAACTTGGATTCTGCCAAGTTCTGGACTTGGGAAGTCCAAGTCTCCTTAGCAAACGTCCTTCCTCTTTACACTGGGGGTTCCTTTCTTATTACTATTTGCATGAATTTTCCTGCCCTCTCCAGAAAGCCTGCCTCCCAGTCGCGAAATATGGGATCGATGAGTGGAAAATACACGTCAGAAACACAAACAGGTTTCAGCTGACCGGCTGCCTGGGGTCAGGGCTACAGCGTTTGCTTTGAGACTTGCTGGACTGATGGCTGGTCAGCAAAGCCTCGGAGTGTGTGTGGGTCTCCGCTCTGCACTCCAAGCTCCGCAGTGGGCATCCGGCTGGGGTATTCTCCCTCAGGCACAGTGCAGAGAGCCCGGCCTCCGTCCGCGCTGTCACAGGGTGCACCTGCCCAAGCCACGTCGAAGATACTCACACGCAGCCCCCCGCCCCGTGAGCGAACGCCGCCCCCGGGCGCTCCTGCTGAAGGCAAACATGTTCTTCTTTGTGACAGATACGCCTCATCTTTTCTGTGCCATTTCTTCTCAGTCTTGTCTTTTGTCTCTTAAGGTGATAACTGACTAATTATTCTACGTATGCTCTGGAAATACGATCCTCCGGCTTTCAGGTCACATGACGCGTCCCCTCGCTTGCCCTGAGGTGTGCTTGAGCGCCAGCTGTGCTCCCTGGGAGGGACACTGGGTCTCATGGGCGTCCCAGCAGCCTTGGAAGACAATGGAAATGCCAGTCCGGGTCACCTGGCCGCCAGGTGTTCATCCCCTTCTGTGCGGACTCAAGTGACCACGTGGGGTAGGCAGTGAGGAGGATGGTCCTGCCAACACGGCTGGGGGACGTGTTTACCCACCAACGTCTCCCGTGTGGGGGCATTTGCCCAGGAGCTGGTACAGCCTTTGAAGCTGCCCCCCAGAGACCCCGGAAGCTCCCTGCCATGAGCACCTTCGGGAGGGAAGCAGGGTCAGTGTTCCGAGGACAGGCGTCCTTGGGAAAGCCACCTGACACCTGCCTTGGATGTCTGCCCCTTGGTAACTGGCGGAGAGCTCCCTGCAGCCCCAGCGAGCTCCTGGTCTCTGTGCACTCCAGCCCTGCTCCCCAGACTGCCTCCAGGATGCCCACTCTGTGCCTCCCAGGGGCAGCCAGGTGGGAACGCAGAGATGCCCGCTGGCGGACGCATTTTTAGGAGGGTTTAGTGATTTGTGTCTTCCGTGAGCTGTGTTCCTTATCAGAGAGACAACCTTGAACCACATCTGCCTTTTAAATACTTCACCTTCCCAGAGAAAGCTCGTCAGATCCCCGAAGACCTTCCTACCTCCCCGGCGTACCTGGTTCGCGGGCGGGTGCAGCCCCGGGGAGATTTGTTGTGAGGCAGCGGCCACGTCGACCCCGACTGTCCCACGTCAGCCCCAGCTTCTCGGAGGTTAGAACCCGTTTACCGCCGCCTCCTTCACCTTGCAGGCCGTCTCCCGCATGCCGAGGGACTCGAGGGTGGGGGCAGGTCCATCTTTTGGAGAAAGCAGTAAGGTGTCTCCGCACCCTGACAGCTGCTCGTTGAGAGCACCTTTAAACCCCCTTGGAGCCAAGCCCCCTGGAGGAGCGCGTTAAAGTACAAGACTCCCGGCTAAGCCCGAGCCGCGGGTGGAAAACAGAGACTATTCAGGGACCCCCTGCTCCAGCCCCAGCCCTACCAGAGCCAAGGCCCAGGGATCCCCGTGCAAATTCAGGGCCTCCCTGAGAGCCACCCCAGTGCTGCCGCCCAAGATGGGGAAGGCTTTCCTTCTTCCTATTGTCTAAGGGTGTGTGTCGGGGGAAAGGTAATAATACCCACACAACACCCATGGGCAGCCCCCCTTACCTCTGCTCTCGGCCCCTCCTCCGAGAAGAAGCCACCAGTCTAATCTCTGTTTTTTCATTTTCCTCTTCCAGTTTTTAACTTCACTGCATCAGCGCGGATGTGTCCGTGTCAGCTCAGTCCGGCGTGTCGTCGAGCTTCCTGTTGAGAAAACATGTTGTCATTTCTTCTGTAACTCGTTGCCCACAACAGTGCCTTTCTGGGGGTCAGCTGTGCTGCTGGAACAGCCGTAGGGCCCTCAGGTGCCCTGGAAGCCCCACGGCGACGGGTGCGAACGTTTGGGTCGTCTGCGGATTCCTGCTCTTACAAGCAACGCGCTGACCCAGAGGGCCGTGCCTCTCCGGCTCCATGTGAGCGAGTGTTTCTCTGCGAGCTCCCCGAGGAGTGGGAATGCACAGTCCCAGGCGGGTGCTTCCACGTCCCCAGGTAGCACAAAACCGTTTCAAAAGGGGTCGTCCCTGCTTACGCTCCCACCTGTCGGACGTGAGGACACCGGTGATCACACAGACGGCCAAGCTGACCCATCACTGACGCCAGCAGTCGCGGAACAGGGTGTGAGATTAGACTGCACTGTAGTCTTACTTGGCGTTTCTTCTTGATTTGTTTTTTAGGAATAGATCTTTTTCTAGGCATTTTCCCAATTTTTAAAATTTCGAAAAGCTAAAAAGTGTTGCTCTCTGAAAAGCAGCAAGACTGATGAGGAAAAAAGGACCACAGTGAGATCGTTAACAATATTATCGTGAGTTAATTAAACAGGAGACAGAGCTGGAAGTACAACGTAAGCTGAAAAGATCATAAGAAAGTCGTGCGGTGACCCCACGTTGAAGTGCCTGAGTCCCAAAAGTCCCTAGGGATGGTCCTTCCCTCACGTTCCCTCTGTGCGGAGCCGAGGCTGGGACAGGCATCTCCCCGGACGACAGGGGTCTCATCTGATTTCTGTGAGGACGTTGTCTTCCAGAGTCTGGCTTTAGGCTGAGTCCCCAGCTGACTTGTCCACCCAGAGGGTGCAGATGGGCGCGTGTTTCCTTTGTCGCCCCTCCCCCGTCAGGGCTCTGGGCCGCAGCGGCAGGTGTAGTCCGAGAGGAACCCCGGCTCGGGGCCCACTGGCCTCTCAGGATTACTTTGTTGTTGTGTTTTCCGGCAACCATGGATTTCCCTAACTCCCCCACTAATACCACGGTGCACTGAAGAGGTTTTTTGGGGTATAGAATACTTTCTTAGATTTTTTTTTCATAACACCTTTTTTTCATGTTAGCAAAAGCTTTTCATCATTTAAAAAACACGAGATGCAGAATCCAGAAGAGCTAAAAACCATCTCGCACAAGAAGCCTGAAGTGGGAGGAGTCACTACTCACTATTAAGTCCTGCCACAAAGCCGTCGTGACCCAGACCCTGCGGCTTTGGCGACTGAGCAGAGCCACACAGATCGACGGACCAGAACAAGGAACCCCATCGTAGACCCACAGAAATATCCCCAAATGGGGTCTTGCATAAGGTAACAAACACAGCTCGGGGGAGGAAGGATGACCTTTCCAGCAAACGGAGCCGCAGTGATGGGACGCCCCGGGCAGTCACGAGGCTCGACCTGAGCCCATGCCTTGTGCCCGGATCCACATCAGTGCGTCGTGGACGTCAGTGAGGAACATCCGAGAAGGAAGCTTAGAAGAAAATAACCAGGTGGGCGGGAAACTTGAGCACCCACAGTTGGGTGACACGTCTTTCGACTTGACACCAAAAGCAAATTCCACAAAGGCATGAATTGACTAATCGGATCTCAACAAAATCAAAATTTGCTCTAGGGAAGTCCTCGTAAAGAGGACAGAGTGACGGGTTGTGGGCTGGAAGAGGACTTGCCTCCAGAAAGTACCAGTAGCTCAACGGTCAAGAGTAACACACAGACACGCCGACTAGGAAATGGACGGAAGACACAGAGGAGCTGTCACCAATGGGGACGCTGGGGTGGAGGGGGGCGCATGGGCCGGCAGCCAGCGTTGCGGGCTGCCACGGGGATGCTGGTCACAGCCACTCTGAGACCCGGCTGCGCATCTCTCAGAAGGGCTCATTTTATAAAACTTACGACACTAATACCAAATGCTAGTGAAGATGCGGAGAGGCTGGGATGCCCGTCCGCTGCTGGTGGAAATGGGACACGGCGCAGCCTCTCTGGGAAACTGCGGGATGTCTGGTTTTTGTTCTTTACGGAACTGACCATGTGCTCTAAGGTGCGACCCAACAACCGGCACCCTCAGGCATTTTTCCAGAGAAATGAACTTTGAAGCTCACCCAAAAGTCCACACATCAATTTTTAACTTAGCTTTAGATGGAATTCCCCCCAAGCTGGAACAACACCAAGGTCCTTCGTGGGTGAGTGGCCGAGCAGCCGCAGGGTCCGTAGATCCGTGGGATCTGGTCGGCAACAGGAAGGGGAGGGATATGGACGCAGTCAACAGCTTGGATGGGCCTCAAGGGATTGCTGCTAAGTGGAAAAGTGTCAGTCCCGAAAGGTTACCTATGTCTGAGTGTATCTATAAAGCTTTCTTGAGATGACGAAATTACAGGGATGGAGAACAGATAAGTGGTTCCTGGAGATTCTGGAAGAAGTGGGGGGAGGGGCGGCTACAGAAATGGGGCACCTGGGATCGCTGTGATGGACTCCTCTGTTTCTGGACTGTGGCCTGACGGAGGCACGTGTGACACAGCTGCAGAACGGTGAACACACGCTTGCACACGTCCCCGCCGGGGCGTGCGGGGCTGCCGAGGTCTGAGCACAGATCTACCAATGCCAGTATCGGGGCATGACCTAATCTTTCGAGACATTCCCATCAGGGAAACTGGGGAGGGGTCCACGGGCTTTCTTACAGCTGCCTCTGAATCTGTAATTCCTTCAAAATTAACTTCCATGAAAACACGAGCTATCGCCCAGAAAATCATCATTGTTAGCCTCTTGCCTGCTTCCTTCCCCTCTCTCAGAGAGAAGGAGGAATATTGTTTAAAAAAAAAATGAGATGAAACATTGCACACACTATTTTGGAATCACAGAGGCAGAGAACCCTTCCTTTACCCTAGCCCCACTGCCTCCTGATGTCTCCGTCACACATGGCGCTGGATAGATTCCCCCGCGGACCCTCCGCCAGCACAGCCGTGGCGCCTCCCTTCCGAGGCAGCCCCTGGTCCCTCCTGGCCTGCGCTTGTTCTCAGGGAGTGCTGTGCTCTGAAGAAGTAAAATGTAGAAGAAAGGCCGGGACACAGCGGTGCAGGTTTGAGGATGGACTGTCGGTGGGATGTCTGGGCTGCTTCCTTTCCGACAGGACACAAATGCTTTTTAGTTACTTCGGTGTCACAAACATGCACCGAGACAGTTTCACGCACACGCTCATTGGTGGGCGACCGCTCTGATGGATGGGCCTCAGGTGGGCGCCATGTTTGTCCAATTTCCGATATCTATTTGGAGGCTCTGGAGAGGTAGACCCAGGAGAGAACAAAACACAGAATGAGCACAAAACTCGTTCATAACAAACAAAATGATGGAGCACTTGGCTGTACCTCCAGGCCCAGGGAACAGGGAAACCGTTTAATGCCCTTTCTCGCTCTGTTGTGAGAGCGCAGAGATGGACTGGCTGAAGGGAGATGGTCACCCAGAGGCCGGGTGTCTTTCCCTGTGCCCTCTGAGCATCAAGCGACCAAGGGCAAGGATGGAAGGGAAGGGAAATTGGGAAGGTTGGAAGGACAAAGGGACATGACCCTTGTGGACCTTCTAAGTTGTCTTATGATGGTTCCCATAGGAAATACAAAATGTTTAATAATTTTAAACCCGCTTTGCTCATTCACACAATCTTTATTTCAGCTTTACTAGAGTGACTTGATTTTTTAACGAAATTAAAATTAAAACTGGGTGCCTTTACAAGCAACTGCCTGCCTAGTTCTACGATCTGTCTGGGGCATTACAAACAAGGCATCTAAGTCGAGACGGTTGGAAACACAGGCATACACAGAAAAATGTCCTCTATCGTCAGACTTGCTGGACCTGTACCTCACCCTTTAACCTTAACTTGATGCCATTTAATTCTCACGACAGGGCTCTAAGTTCCCATCACTGCCCCTATTTACAGACAGAAAGAGAAAAATGACTCAGAGGAAAGATTACTGATGAGTCCAACAGCTCCCCTGCAGGAGAGCGGGCAGCCAGGTCACCGACCTTCTTGGGGACAGCTTTTCTGGATTGTATCTGCACCCGTGGAATCAGCTCAGCCCATGGGACATAAAGGAGAGGACTTACAGCAACAAAAACAGGTGCTTCCCCTGCAGAGAGGAGGAGCCCTGGATTTAACTGAAGACTGGTTGAATGAGAATTTACCCTGTTCTTGTGGTAGGCCAAATTTGCAGGATCCAGTGGCCTAAGCTGGCATGACCGTCCACATGGCATGATTCTCCGAGACCAGCCAAGATGCCATCCGGGACTCAGCCAGGATCCTGGGTGTGCAGCAAACCTACAGCAGAACCAGCCAGCCAGACCCATGGGAGCAGGGCTCAAACCCAGAGCTTGCAAGCCATCGTCTCATGGTTCCCGCGGTGGACATTGGGCCACGTGGCTGGTGGGGGACAGACACCAAGGGGAAGTTGACCATCTGCTGACGAGGAGAGGTTCCATTCCCACCTGGCCTTTCCCGCTGGGCGCACGTGCACCAGCCCTGAAGCCCCCCACCTGCAGGCATTCCTGGACATGGCTCTCGAGCGGGGAACTTCGGGAGGAAGCCCGTGACATTTCACATCCTTGGCTGATGGAGAAGTCGGATCCCCGTGTGCTGACCCTGAAGGCTGTCCCTCGCTTTGTTTTAAAAACCAGGGAAACAGCTCATCCCACGACAACGCCTTTTCTCGGAGGCTGGGGTTGTATTTATTGGCGAACACTCCACCATCTATCTCTTTTTCTCTCCTCTTCCATTTTTTTAAAAGAATTTAACCTTGTGCTCTTAGTCTCCCTGCAAAATCCTGTAACAGAGAATCACTGCTGTATTTCGTTCTTTTATCCACACTTAAGTGCTTCTGATCTGTCACCTTGGAGGTTGTTAATCGCGACCACAGGCTGCTCGAGAGGAGACTGCCCAAGGCAGTGGACCTGGAACCGCCTGTACCACCCCCTCCCTCCCAAGCGATTTGCATTTTCTTTATCTTTCATGCTGCAGCTAAATGCTATTTCATAAAAATGTTGGTTTCGCATTTTATCCCCAGAGAGATACTCATCTTCTGGGCTTCTGGTACCTTCTGTCCTCCAACTTCGGAACGCACAGGATGTAATTTCCTTCCTAGCACTGAGCAGGGCCTGCCCTACCTGCAGGTGATGAGGAAGATGAGACCGTGGTCTTAGTGTCCCGGGACCCTGGCACATGGCAGCTCCCGGGTCCGGTCTCCAGTTGGGGTGCATGGCTCCAGCAGGTCTGGGGGGTGCCCGAAGGAGCACTGCTAGCAGCTCGGGGCGTCCGGTGGAGCTGAAGCAGGTGTTTGGAGCGTCAGTGAATCCCCTTGAGCCGCTCTGGCTCACCCCTCTGACGGGCACACGTCTGCTCCATTTAGGTCACTAAGTTCTTTCTTCACCTGCTGTTGCTGAACTATCACCAGGAAATGACCCCTGAGCACCTGTGTGGAATTAAGCCCCGGAGAGTCACGTGGGCCCCACACAGATGACCCTCACACACACCGACACGAGCTCTGGGAGGCCTCCCTGTGTGGGGTCGGACCATGGCCTCGGTGGCCGGGAGGTTTGTATCGTGAAGCCTCCACTTCCCAGCTGCAAAATACTTCGAGGGGTGAATTCACCTGCCTGGGCCTCCACCTCGGTGTCTGTGACGCGGGCGAGAGGACAGACAGCACCTGCCTTGCGGGGCTGCTGGGACAGGACGGGCCAGAGGCAGGAATCCTGGGGTGTTTGACCCGCACGGCTGTCGGCCTTGGCCGGGAGCTGTTTCCACAGCTTCGCAGCACAGATGGGACTGGAAAATGAGGAAGATCGGACCCCTGGAGTCCGGCGACCCCCGGAATGCTTTACGCTCTGCAGCGGTGTCCACGCACGGAACAAAGCTGCTCGCTGGGCAGAGCAGACTCTGGGGAAGGTTCTGAAATTCTGGGCGCCTCTGCGGGCCCCAGGCCGGAAACCCCAGCTGGCTGAGGAGGCTTTCCGCCCAGCGGCACAGGCAGGCTTCTGAGAAGGGACGCACGCTGCCGCAGCCTCTGCTGGGACTGCCGGGTAAGGTGTGGAGTGGGCAAAACTCCTCTTTTGTACTTTTCCACATTTCCACCCATCAGATCTCTTGGATGACTCAAATCCAAGGAGCATTGCCCTTTAGAATGAAGATAACAAGATCTCCACCATCAGAGGAGCCAATACTCTTGTTGTGAGTGCGGAGGTGACCACCCCTTCCCCCTCCCACCCAGCAGCAGGTTCACCAGACACACGGGCAGAAAACCGGGAGGGGCTGGCAGCTCTCATGTCCACGAGGCCCCAGGGTGGGGGGGGGCACCTGCAGAAGGGACGGTGATGACGTGGGTGCCTATGCAGCACAGGGAAGGGCCCTGCTGGACCCAGAATGACCGGGTGAGCCCCACTGACACAGGAAGGAGGGCAGGACCTGGGACATCCTGGGCTAACCCGGCACCTCCGGGGGATGTTAGTCCCCAAGAGCCACCAAACCACAGTACCACAGAGGGGGCGGCTTAAAGGAAGAGAAACAGATTCATTCTGGAGAGCAGAAGTCTGAGGTCAGGGTGTCACAGAGCCATTGCCCTCAAGGGGCTCCGGGGGAGGGTCCTTCCCACTTCTTCCAGCTTCTGGTGGTGGTAGATATTCCTTGGCTTGGGGTTCATCACCTCCCACCACTGCCTCTGTCTCTGTGTGGCTTCCCCCCTCCCCCCCGTGCCCTTGTACGTCGCTCCTCTTCTGTCCCTCAAAATGGCATATCAGGTGAAGGGCTGGTATCAAAATCTCTGAAGGACTCAACACCCAAAGAACAAATAATGCCACAAGAAATGGGCAGAGGACACGGACAGACATTTCTGCAAAGACACCCAGATGGCCAACAGACATGCGAAGAAGTGCTCCGCGTCACTCAGCATCAGGGAAATACAAATCAAAAGCACAATGAGATCCCACATCACACCAGTCAGAATGGCTAAAACTAACAAGTCAGGAAATGACAGATGCTGGTGAGGATGCGGAGAAAGGGGAACCTCCTACACTGTTGGTGGGAATGCGAGCTGGTGCGGCCACTCTGGAAACCAGCATGGAGGTTCCTCAAAAAGTTGAAATTAGAGCTACCCTATGACCCAGCAATCGCACTACTGGGTATTTACTTCAAAGATACAAATGTAGTGATCTGAAGGGCACATGCACCCCAATGTTCACAGCAGCAATGTCCACAGTAGCCAAAGTATGGAAAGAGCCCAATGTCCACTGACAGATGAATGGATAAGGAAGACGCAGTATACATATACAATGGAATACTATGCAGCCATCAAAAGAAATGAAATCTTGCCATTTACAACGACATGGATGGAACTAGAGGGTTTATGCTAAGCAAAATAAGTCCATCAGAGAAAGACATTTATCATATGATCTCTCTCACGTGTGGAAGAGAGGATAAAATGAAACAAGACAAAACCAGAGAAAGAGACAAACCATAAGAGACCCTTAATCTCCGGAAACAAGCTGAGGGTTGATGGAGGGGAGGGGGTGGAGGGAAGGGGCGGCTGGGGGTCGGACACTGGGGAGGGCACGTGTTACAGTGAACACTGTGTGTGGTGCCCTGGTGACCCGCAGACATGCACCCCTGAAACAAATAGTACATTGTATGTTAATAATAAAAAATAACAATAATAAAATAAATAAAAAGTAAAACTTCAATCAATTACATATTTTAAGAAGGACACTAGTTCTTAGATTTAGAATCTACCTGGATAATCCGGATGGTCTCCTCTCGAGATCTTTAATGTAATCACATAATAGCTTTATCTTTGGGGGGAGGGGCCCCGCCAACCCAGGCAGAGACAGAGGGCTGCCTCACCTCTCGGCCCCTCAGCTTCTGTGGTTTAAAAGCAGAAGCGATAGTGGTGCTCTCCTCACGGCGTCTACCAGAATCTCTAAGAGATCTTGCTTGCAAAGCTCTAGAACCTCGTTCTCCAAAGTGAGGTTGGAGGACAAGGAGGTTCCGCATCACCTGGGAGCTTGTCGGGAAGATGGCCCTCGACCCAGCCCCAGACATGCCCGGTCAGAGCCTCTGTCCTAACAAGACACCACGCGGCTCCTGTGCACCCCGACGTGTGGGGACTCAAAGCAGTGGCTTCTGTCCTGTGACCGTTCTGGAAAGGATTCTAGGCATCCTGGAGATTCTCCATGTAACAAAAGCAAATGAACGTCGCCACCACCCCAAAACAAAGCTACCAGAACAGATTCTTCTGTCATCTATTTTTGTGGAAACAAATTCAACTATTTTTTAAAATTCTCTTAAAGAAGAACTTCTTCTGAGTTACCTTGTTTATAAGGACTCAAAAGACATATTTATTTGCTTTTACTTGTTATAAAATTCTTTCTGAATTGAAAGTATCTCTTTCAGTGATGGATGCATTGTCTGGTGCGAGCTTTCCTTCCCCGGAGGAAATCTTTTCTGTGAGGAAAATCACACTCTCCCTGATATGTGTGTTCTGGGCCTGGGTGACCTTCCGGCAGGTGAAGTCCACCCTGACCCCGAGAGAGACATGCCCGAGGGTTTCTCCACAAGGCCTGGAGCGAAATGGGCCCAAACGTCTTTAGACTCAGAGCCGGCCCTCTGGTCAGCCTGGTTAAGTAAGAAAGTTGTAAGAGAGCCGGCTTATTCTCTCTCACCCTCCAACTACTTCTGTCATAAACTGCGTTATGCTCAGACGTGAAGTTATTTAAGTATTTTGGTTACTGCCGGAATGCTTTGTACTGTCAGTAATAAAAGCCTGAGATTTTTCACTACCTACATCATTTGTCTCTTGATAAAAATTTCCAGCCTTTATCTCCTTCTCAAAGGAGCATGATTTAAATATGAATAATGAAAAATACTTCCAAACACACAAACCCAATAATGCTTTCTGAGGTGCAAAGTTGGATACAACACAAAAGAACTGAATGTTAGCAAATTGTGCTTTCTAACTTGGCAAGTGATAAAATCCTCAATGGGCCTGGCGTGCAGCCGCGGGAGGGACGGTACAGAGGAAGGGAAGCATGTTTCTCGGCTACGGGTGAGGGTAAGGGCGGGCAAGATGTTCTGGCAAAGCTTTGGAATCAAAATGGCAATTCTAAATACCTTTTAATGGCATGTTTAATATTATACACATGCTTACTCTTTTTATGGAGATGAATTTCCAGAGAGAACCAAAAAGCCGAAGTGTAAATTTATTCCTCTGCTATAAAAAAAAAAAAAAAAAAAAAATTTAACTTGCATGGAAGTTTTTTATGGGGGAAAAAAAAAAAATTAATCTAACTTGGGCATTTGGGTCTCCACTGACACTCTCTGTCTGTCTCTCTCTCCCACCCTCCCTCTCTCTCCCTGCACACCCCCCCAATGCTAAACACGCATGTGCTTTTCAGGCATGGGATTTAATTCTACATAAAACTGAATCACAGAATGATTTACAAAGTCTTTAGTTGGTTTGTTTTGCTGGCGTTACACAGCATCTGCGATAGAGCCCTGTGGGTCATGGGCAGCCTCTGTGGGTCACGGACAGCTCATGGGGCATCTCTCAAACGCCATGCTGGGATTTTGCTGCCCTTTCCCGCGCTCACACCAAAGGCAAAGCGAGCCTAGCTTAGATCCAACTAAATCCACGCATCAAGATATGTTTGCCATCTCTGCTCTCCAAATTCAAGCAAAGAGGAGGAAACGCACACTTGAACTGTGAAGGTGATTGTCTGTGGATGGAAGTGGCTGAGCAGAAACGGTGAAAGAGCTTCGTGTTAACAATGCCGAGCTCCTCCGCGCACCGTCTCCCAAGGCTTCCTGTATCCCGCCTTATACTTCATCCCATTGTTTATGCAACAGTTACAAGAGAGAGGATTTGTTTAGTGCTAAGTGTTTCACACCTTGGGTAAGGCAGTTCATGCTCAAATTCTATTTTGGGCTTTATTTATGAATTTGCAGCTTTCAGAGGGTTTGGGGGTATGAGAGACAGCTGTGGGCCTCTTTTTAACAAGGCGAGTCTCTCGTTGACAGGGAAGGCTCGTTGAGCAGCCCGTGATGGACTGTTTTCCTTCCGTACGAAGAGCAGCACAGCTAACCGCGCCACAGACGTAGGATTCTTGCTCCCAGCAACACACAGACATCTGCATCTGGTACAAAATGTTTGCTCAGAAGATGGATGAAGTGTGAGATTTAATGATTGAGTCAAAACAGCTTCAACAAGTTAGGAAGAGTCCAAGCGTCCTCGTGCTGCGGAAGAAAGCCCGGGTTTCTGTTCTGGAAGACGGCAGCTGTCACGATAGGGCCCGCCTCCTGTTGAACGTGAACTTGCAAACTCAGATGTGTGTGAGTCCAACGAAATTAAAGCTCAGGTGCTTCCCGGCCTCTCTCCAACCCCCAGGTCCTGCAAAGAACACAGGAAGAGCAAAGAAATTTGAAAGACCTCCTCCTTGGTCTTCAGTCTTGGCTAGCTGTGGCGGACATGCTCTCCGTCTAAGTGGGTGAATGAGATCCTGGGCGCCATCACCTCTGTGCCATATGGATGCACAGGGGCACTGCCCCAGGATGGGAGCCACCAAGCCAGGGCCCTCCCACATCGCCCAAGGCTCAGCTGCCTCTACTGTCCCCGAGCTATGGCCCAGGACCCCCAGGCCAGTGGCCCTTCCTCCCTCTCTCTGTATCTCTCTCTCTCCCACCTCCTTGCCCTTGCCTCCCTTCTTTCTGACTTCCTTTCCCTCCTTCCTCCCCTCAAATGATCTTCCTGTCACCTCTCAGGGCCAACATGCAGAATCAGAAATAAAAACATCCTCAGACTAGTTCTGCTCGCTGCCCTGCAGCTGTCCCCGGAGGGGATACATGGCCCTGACCCTGTCCTTGCCCTTGTCCATGCAACGTCTATGTGACGTCAGGGTCCTACTAGCTAAGGACCCAGGCACACCTACTGGGAGCATCTTGCGAGGGACACAGCGATCCTGAGGAGCCAGGACGCTGCTGTGAGAGGGTGGTAGGAAGAGCCTGCTATGCGGCTGGGTTTCGAGGGGGGCATAGGGAAGGGGTCTCCCTCAGGATGGGGTGTGGTCAGAAAGGGGCGTGATCTCTGGCTGGGGACAGCAGCAGCTGTTCTGTCTGGGGTGGGAAGGTCAGGATGAGTATGAAGCTCCGCCCACTGTGGGGGGGGCTGCTGGGCTGGTTGCAGGTTCGCCCCGGGGGTGGAGACCGGCCCAAGCTTGCTCGTGCTCACGTTAGCCGGCAGCGCACCCGGCCTCGCTGGAAGGACCACGCCAGTTTGTCGTAACACGGAGATCAGCTCAGCTCCAGGACCCCGCCAGCTGCTGGTTTCCTTTTTCAGATGCAAGAAGGGAAAATTGCAAAACTGAAATGCACATTAACATCTTGGTGAGATGTCCTGCTGCGTCTGTTCCATTAACCACTTTGTATGTCGAAGACAAGGGACTGTCCCTGAAAGCCCCATTCTTGTTTCCATGCAGCAGAATGTTCAAGAGCGAGAAAACAAAGTAGCCCTTGGCTGTAAAGGTCAAGGCTCCGGGGAGTCTGAGCACAGGGAGTCCCAGGTCTGCCTGTGCTCCGCGGCCTCCGACAGCCCCTCAGTCCCACAGGGTGAGCGGGGGCCCAGGCAGAACCCCAGCTCCCACATGACCATCATCACCTTCGGGCTGGGACATCAGGGACCCAGGGCCATGTCGTCCTGCAGCAGTGACCGTGGGGAGGAAGGCCAGCCAAGAGCCAGGGACCCGTGCCAGCCACCTCTGTCTGACTCTCTCTTTCTGGACTTTTGTGTTGAAAATGTCGATAAGGGCTGAGAAAGACAGACACAGAGAGAAAATATAGATCTATGGGCCCATATAGGAGGAGGGGGTAGGGAAAGGAAGAAGGAGGGTCGGGGGAGGAAAGGCAGGAAGAAAGGGACAGAGAGAATCGTTTTAGCCAACTAGCTCAACTAGTGGTGAGTCTGGGGCAGAAGTTTCCTCTGACTTCTGATCGGTAAGCTGCCCCTAGAAGCCAAGGGAGGTCTATAATCAGAATCAACGATGTGCCTGCAGCGCCTCCGGGCAGGCCAGGACCGACTGCAGAGATAGGTGTAGGCAGGCGAGCACGGGGCCCTACAGAAGCCTTGGACGCAGGCCACTGCTTCTAACTCAGGAGAAAACAAGGTCAAATGTGCTTGGGGCTGTTCCAAACCACGATACGCCTGTGCGTGTCTATCTAATTAGATCCGTGTCCTGTCGTATTTCCACCACAGCGACGGCGAGTGGTAACTGTTGCAATCCGTGTGATGATATAGAGTTACTATGGTAACAATTTAGTCCACCCAGGTTGGCACCTGCGTGCTCATCCCTGCTCACAGTGGGCACCGTGGGCACCGCCGGCATTCAGGGGTTGTTCAAGGGGTGGAAGGATCTGAATGACAACTTTGTAGCAAAGATTTCAGGTTTTGGCACAATATACCTACCTATGGTGTTACACTGTTTCTTTATCTACGGAACAATTAAAACTCAAATGTGCCTGAGACCCATCCTTGTAGGTGACCGTGTATGAGTTTTGAGAAACTGCTTTCGATTTTGACTTTCCGTCTCACACCCAGAGAACTTTATTTTGATGCCTGTTTGCATCTTTATTCCCAGCTGGAAATGTTCTTGTTCCGGGCTTAATTCCCTCCGTGCTCATGAGCGTCCCAACAGTGACAATCGTGAGACTCGCCTGTGCCCAGAGCTGAGTGGTCTTGCTCCCTGGCACACCCCAGACCCACCCCGTCAGAGTCTGCAGAGCTGGGGCCCCCGGAGTTCATATCCTGACCACTCCCTCCACCCGCCTGAGGGAGCAAGCTCTGAGATGCAGTGAAAGGCAGTCCACTCATCACCCAGCAGAATTTTAAACCCACGGGAATATGAATCGGGTAGATTCTCGGTGGAATTCTAGAATAGAAGGCTATAGACACGCCACTTAAAATCACAACCTTAAATGATAATTGGGCGAATACTCTAGGCCAGACTTTGTTTGCACAAACGGCTGCAGGATGTTGTCAAATGCTTTTCCTGCATTTTTCTTCAAAACCATTAATTTGTTTTGAATGGCAAACCATTGCACACCTGAGATAAATCCCACTTGGTCATGGCATATAATTCTTTTTATCTGTTGTGGGATTCAATTTGCTGACACTTTGTTGAGAATTGTTGTTGCGTCCGTGATCATGACAGATGCTGGCTGATGGTTTTCCTTTCTTGTAAAGTCTTTATCTGGTTTTGATATTGGGATCATACTGGCCACGTGGAAGGAGTTAGAGATGTTCCCTCTGCGTCTACAAGAGATTGTGCAGAATTGGTACCATTTCTTCCTAAAGTATTTGGTAGTGTTCACTAATGAACCCATTGTGGCCCAGGGCTTACTTTCTTGGAAAGTTAATTATTGATGCAATTTCTTTATGAATATAAGATCCGTGTTATCTTTCCATCCTTGTGTCGGTCCTGGTAGTCGTGTGGCGAACAAGTGGCCAGTTTCATCTAATGTATCAAATTTGTGGATGCAGACTTGTTCGTATCACCCTCTGACTGACGGTGGGCTCTGTGGTGGTGGCCCCTCTCTTCTTTCTGACGTGTGTCACTTGTGACCATGCGTGGTAGCCTGGCAAGAGATTCATCTGTTTTAGTCACCGTTCCAAAGAAAGGTTGCATTGTGCAGATTTTCTCTACTGTGCAGATTTTCTCTATGGGTTTTCTGTTTTAAATCTTACTAATATCGGCTCCAATGCTCACTGTCTGCCTCCTCCGTCTGCTCTCAGCTGAACTTGCCCATCTTGTCTCCTTTCTGAAGACGGAAGCCTCACTGCCTGCTTTCCAATCCCCTCCTCGTCCTGCACCTGCTGGCGCTTGCCCCACACGGCCCGGAGGGAAGCAGCTCCACCTCCCCGGGCACCGTGGGCCCGCCACCCTCCCCAGCAGTGATAGGACAAACCCGCTCCTGTGTGTCACTCTCCAGTGAGGTCCTGGGCTCTTTGGGACGACATGACGCGTTGGTGAGCCAGTGCCCCCCCAACCCCACCCCCAGCAGCCGCTTGGAGTCTCCTGTCGAAAACACGTGGGTTGAACTGCAAGGTTGTTTGTTTAAACCTGTTCGGGCAAAAGGCCAAAGCAGAGCTGATTTATTCCTCAACAAGAAGAGACGGCATCGAGCCCGGGTATTTACATGCATATATTCAGGTCAATAAAACACACTGGAGTCTGAGAAGAAAAAAATGTCTACACGAAAGCGAATACAGGAGGGGATGACTTCTGCTTCTGCTTGGCTCAGTCCGGCCCACCCCGCTCAGGTAGAAGGAGCTGGCCCCGGGTCTCAGCATCCCGACATCCTTCGAAGTCCATCACGGGGCTGGGTGGGGACACAACCTTCATGCATCTTGAAAGGAATCATGTCTGTCCTCACGCTCGCCCGCCCAGGCTCTCCCGGAGGAGAGAACAAGGAGCCCAGACCTACAATTTGGCGGCCAACCCAGTCGGCTGGCATCCGAGGAGGGGCGACACCCTCCCGAGGGGCAAAGCCCGCCCCTGGCTCAGCACACCCCCTGTCCTGGAGGTCAGGATGCAGGGACGCCAAGCAGGAGGAAGGAGGAGGGGTCCCCTTGCTGGCAAGTGGGCGGGTCCCCTGAGCGCTCATTCACGCCTCACCTAGTGCAAACTGAGCGCATGCATGGGAGTCGGAGCCTCGCTCTGAGGCCGAGACGACCTGCCCCAGCTGCACAGCACGCGAGTCCCACCAGCCACGGCGGCTCCTGCGCAGAGTGTATCGCAGGACTGGCAACGGCTCACCTCGAGCACGGCTGTGAGCCGATCAGGACCACCCAAATCCACGCACGGAAATCCTCGCCCCCGGCCCCACCGGAATCTGCCGGGTGTGGAGACGCGATGCGTGAAGAGGTGACGGAGTTCGACGAGGTCCCCAGTGTGGGCCCTGATGCAATGTGACTCATGTCCTTGCCAGAAGAGAGCAGGACACAGACACACACAGAATGACGATCACAGAGGAGGGCGGCAGACGGGGTCTACGTGACAAGAAGAGACAACCGGGCCGACGCCTTGACCGAGGACCTCCAGCCTCCAGGCCGTGAGAGACACGTGTACGTTGTGGAAGCTGCCCCGTTGTGCCCTGTGTCACCGCAGCCCGAGGCGACCAGCTACCGTGCCTGGGGCAGGATAGCAGCAGGGCTGGCTGGGGACGCAGCCTTTCCTGGAAGGATCCCTGCCTGTTCTCGCAGCCACCCAGCCACAGCTGTAGTGTCCTTCCATAGGTACTGGAAGTCCTCGTGGACAAAGTCACACGTTGGTTCTCCGGGTCAGGGCTGGGGCTCTGCTGTGCTGAATGCTTTCATTTCCTCATTCAGGACACATTTCCTGAGCACCCAGCAAGTGTCAGGTGTGCCCCAGGCCCCGGACACCTGCTGCCAGAGCAGACACACCCAGCGGCCCGCGCTCGGTGCAGCTGCGTGGGGCTGGAAGGGTTATTTCGGACCACTCTACAGCCGAACACCCACCTGCCAGGGCACTGGCTTTCTCCCAGGCCCCTAATCCCACACACAGGAGGGGCTCCTCTTGTTTGAGTTGAGTCCTGGGAATACTTGGTCTCCATGAATGTTTTCTCTTGTCTAACAACAGAAACCGTGCACTACACTGCCAGAAGCTCGGTGGTTGGGGTCCCCGTGCTCCTCTGCCCAGCTCCAGGGCCGGCCTGTGGCCACACGACCTCCCTCCCTCTGCTCTGTCCCCTCTCCTCTCTCTGGGTGTCGGCCTAAGTTGTCATCCATTCCAGGCCATGTGTGAGCTAACGAGGCATGTGACTTGTGTGGGAGTCACACCCCTGGCTGAGGGACAGCGTCCAGGATGGAGCTGGGCACCCATCGTACCCAGTGGCCACAGCACCAGGCCTTCCTGGGCGGCCCAGCTCGCACGGGGGAGGCCTCGGCCGCCGGCTCAGTCCGTGCATGTTGGTAGTATGAATTCACCTGTCATGTGTGGATCGCCTCCTCCATCAGGCCAGACTTGAAGGAGGAAATGCTGCGTCATCGGGACAGACCCTGGATCGCCACCCTCCTGGAGCTCAGTGCAGATGGAGGACGGAGGGGGTCACAACAGGCACCACGAGGGCTGTGCTGGGGGGGGCCAGCAGGAGGGGCCCCCGTACTGCCCTGGGGATCAGGAAACGGCACCCAGAGAAGGCAAGCACCTCCCCGGGCCCCAGGGATAGGGGGCACGGGCAGGTTTGAACTTGGAGATAAGAAGGTGGTTGTGCACCAGAGGCCCTGCAGGTGTTTGTTGGGGAGACCGCATGCCTGACAGCACCCCCATCGCGGCGCGGTGCCCGGGACACGGCATTCCATGTGCTCTTGGCGCTCCCACGGCAGGGTCACCCGAGACTGATGGAGACACAGAGTCTTTCTCTCCAGCTGCCGATCCCAGCCAGAGATTGCACCAAAATCAGACCACCCGCTCTGTCCCCGTCACCAACGCCAAGGTCTGGGGGGCCCAGCGGGGCTCTCCTTCCTTCCATGCAAAGCTTGTGCAAGATCCAACCAAAACCTGCTGCTGAAAGGCCTGTGAAGCCGTGGGCGGCGACGCGGGGGCCGGGAGCGCGGCGCGGAGCCAAAGCCATCCAAGCCCACAGCGCCCGCAGGAAGAGAAACCAGCCGGAGGACGCAGGAGCAGCCCCCCACCCGCTCGCAGGCTCCAGCGGCCCCAGCCTCACAGCTGCTGCTGTGCGCCCTGAAGACCGCTTCTCTGCTCGTTCAAGTCCTATCACATGATTGGAAAGGCCCTCGCTGGCCTGAGGGGCTCCACGGCTCAGCCCTGGATTCGTGGGTGGACGTGGGAGGCAGCCCTCGCTGCTGGGCGGCGCTCACGGCAGGTGGAAGGTGCGTGCACACACAGCCCCCGTGCCCTCTGACTGCTGCCTGGGCGGACGTGCCCACAGCTCGCCCATCATATAACGGGGAGGCAAACCCACTGTCCAAGCCCCAGGGCCCCTCCAGCAGCCCAGCCTCCCTGGACCGTCCCACCCCCCGCACCCAGAAGTTAGCACTGGCCAAGGTTTTTGTGCCATCACCTCCTGCCCTGAGCCTCATTTGTGGATGGGTCCTGCCCCACCACCCGGTGCTGCCCCTGCCCTGGTCCCCTGCAGCCCCTTCCCTGCCACACAGCCCTGGCCCCCTGTGGTCCAGGCACACCGAGCATCCCTGCGGCCTCCCAGGGCAGTGCGGACGTAAGACCCACAGCCCACTGCAGCCAGCTTCCTTTGCTCACCCCCCACCCCCGGCATTTAAGGGAAGGTCGCTCTTTGTGCCAGGCTGTCCTGGGTGTTACACGGTGTTTAGCAGTGTCCCTGGCCTCGACGAGATCCCAGCACCGCCCCCTCCACTGTGACAACTATAAATGTCTCCAGACATTTCCAGATGTCCCCTAGGGACCCAGGTGCCACTGTGCAACCCGTGACACTATGCGACAATTGATGGGCGGGATGCCTTTTCTAGAGCACGTGCTATGAGGTGCTGGGGACAGAGTCCTGCAGACACACCGGGGTGGCATCTGCACGTGCTTCTGGGAAAAGCTCCACAGGTGAGTGCGCCGAGAGGCCAGAGCCACTGAGCTTCAGGGGGAGGGGGCCACAGTACCAAAGCTGGGCTCTGTTGGGGGCAGGGGTGGGGCCAGCCTGGGAATAGCAGAAACGGGTCTGAGTCTAAGCCTGAAAAATCCCCACCAGCCAAGAGTAAAGAAAGAATTTGTGGCTGACGATCGGTCTGGAAGCATCTTCAGTGCTTTATCCAAGTCTCCAGTGTGATGCAGCTGCCAGGAAATGATTTAATGGGTGTTGGGCTGCATTAACAGAAGCCTAAGCTTGGAAAAGCTGGAGGTGATGGGCCAGTGGGATGGAGTGCTTGCTAAATTTCCCAAGAACGTGCCAGAGATGTCCACACGAGTCGGTCCTCGTGGTGCCACAACTGGCCAATGTCCTATGTGGCACGACCAGGGTAGTGAGGGAGCTTAGGTTGTGTTATAAGGACCGTAGGAGAAAGGGGATGTACTCTGCAAGAAAGTCTCTGGGGAAAAAAGTAGGACAAGTCTTTAGGACACAGAAGGGGGCTGGCGCAGAATGCTTCAAGGAAGCAACATTTAGGTCGATGTAGGGAAAAGGAACATTAGCACGAATTTGGCCCAGGGTGAGGTTGGCAGGTGGGGCACTCCTGTCACTGGAGGCGTCCACCCAGAGCTGGGGAGCGGGGCTGCGAGGCATGACCAGAAGAGGGGCATTGGTCCCCTAGACTGACCATCACAGCAAAACGGGCTTCTTGGTGAACGACCTCCCTTGGGAAACGCTGCCTCCTGTGCCCTCCCTGGAAGGTTCTCGCAGCACATGTCAGCTCGAGAAAGGCTCTGGGAAGTCCTACAATCAACACACCTACCTTCCTCAGTTCACACTCCCACATCTTTTTCTTAAAAATTTTTATTTATTTATTTTTTTATTTGAGAGCGAGGGAGAGAGAGAACATGAGCAGCGGGGGAGCGGCTGGGGAGGGGGAAGAGAACCAGAGGGACAAGCAGAGGGAGAGGGACAAGCAGACTCCAGACTCCACGCTGGGTGTGGACCCCACCTGGGGCTTGATCCCACAACCCAGGAATCTTGACCTGAGCCAAAATCAAGAGTCAGATGTTTAACAGACTGAGCCATCCAGGCATCCTGATCAAAACACCTTCTTTAAAAAGATGCTGGAGCTGGGGGGGGGGGGGTGACCAGCAGGATGCCATCGTCCCGTCCAGCACTGCCCCCCAGGCCCAGGGTCTGTCGCCATGACGGGGGACATCTCGGCCCTCCTCCCTATATGTGTGTCCAGAAATTCCATCTCTCTGCTCAACCATGAACCACACAAGGCTGGCGAGCTCAGCAAACCCTCCAGCCCCAAGCTGATCGTAAAATTAAGAAAAAAGATTTGTTTAAGAAAGAATGGAGAGCGTAGTGGGCAGGAGGGGCAGCACGGTCCCGGGTCCTTGAGAGGCTGCGTGACATCGTTCTAGTGACGCTTCTCATCACAGAGATCTGTGGGAATTCTGTCCGAGGTCTCCGGAGCCTCTTTCCCACCCAGCAGAGCATCCTACAGGAGAGTCCTCAGCCATGCGCGCCGCTGGCTCTCCGTGAATGTTTTCAACAGAGCCCGGCGGGGGCTCAGTCCCAGGAGAGCTTGGCAATTTGAAGAGGCAATTGCTTCTTGAGCTCACCCTGCAAAAGTGGAACTAATAGAGCCACGGTCTCCATCGAGAGAACTCTGGGGAACCGGATACAGTCCAAGAACAACTTATTCCGGACAACATCAAATTTGTCCCATTAAAAATTGCAGTGTAAAAATCATCACGTTGTGGACAATGCTCTTCAGGTCCCGGGCTAGCCCAGGTATGAAACCTGGTTATTCTCTCCGGGAAACCGCTCGGCAAAGGAGCTTTGCAAGGAAGGAGCCCAGACCCCTAGCCTGGGATCCTCTTCTGGAGTTCGGCTTAGAGGCCCCAAAATGACAGAGAGTGCGCCCGACGCTGCTTCATCCTTTGCTCCCCCAGGACGCTGTCTTCCTGACGCCCTCGCCAGTGCAAATCACCCACTTAAGTTCTCGCACAAAGTCCAATTGCCAGTTTGTCTTTTTATTTCTTACAGTTCAAGTAATTTGCCTTCAAATGATTGACGACGAGTTCTTCGTTTTACTACCACGGCGAGCGACCCGGCCATCCGGGGAGCCACTCATTCCGCGACAGGTGGCAAAGAACGTGCTCCTGGCCCAGAGCGTTCTCAGGGAACAGTCAACCACCGGCCCAGCGGTGACCCCGAGCCCCAAGCCTGGTCCGCAGGAAGGTCAACCCCGACCATGTCTTCCCTGGCCTGAGGGTGGTTGGCTGCCTCCTCCAGGGAGTCCTCCGTTAGCTTGAATAGGGTCTCTGGTCCACTGGCCCGGATGGGTTTGGGCTTTGTTATCCTTCATGGTTGATGTGAATGAGCTCCAGAGGGAGGCGTTGGCCCATCCAGTTTTCCAGGTCCCCTTGGCACCCCGCAGTCCCGCGGAACCTGCGTCTGACGGCAGGCAGGTCCAGTTCCCAGCAAGCCCCTCCCAGACCTCGGGAGCCTTGACTTGGTCCTTCACAAGGGGTCCGTGCATCGCATCCCCACACCTCAGCAGTGGGAGAAAGGCAGGGCCTCAGAAAGCAGGAACCCCGGGCTCTGCCGGAGATGGTCCTGCTCTGCTCAGTGGGAAAAGAAGACCCTGTTCCAGAACACGGGGACCCAGACGGGGTGTGCTGTGCACGTGTCTGTCTCCTGCTCTGTCACAATGTATTTCTCCAGGAAACTAGGGGGGCATGACCTGCCCTTGGAGCCTCCAGAGCCCCTGGGCTGGGGGGACATGGGGATGGGCAGAAGGGGGTCCTGGGCTGCAAAGTGGGTGTGACCTTATGGCCAAGGGGCTGCTGCTCTTCCACTCAGGCCAGAGAGGACGTGGTATGGAAGGCACACGTGGAACTTAATTGGCAATTAGAGAGGGTGGTTTCCAGCTGGCCGTCTCCCTGCCATCTTTCAGAAACAGAAAACTGGGAGCAGGTGACGTGAAGGGATGGGCCTGCCGGGAGACATGAGGCCAGGAGCCGGCGCCGACCTCACGTGGACGCAGGGACACCGAAAAGGCACAATGCCTTATTTATTGTCATAAAAAGCAAGATCGAAGTTTTACCATAAAATGTGTGTCTGCATAAAAGAACCTGACAGGACAAATCAATAAACGGGAATTGCTTGTCTGGAAAGGCCTTTTTGATGGTTTTCGTTTGTTTATCAAAATTATGCTCAAAAAAAGAATGACAACCCCCCAGAAGGCAGGTCAGGAAGTGGGCACGGCTCCCTCAAATTAGAAAATAAAAAATAGCGCCCCCCTGCCCGGCCAGGCTGCAGGGAGAACACAGGAGCAGGACGGGCTGTCCCTGGTTCCGCGTGGTGCCAGCCATGGGGGATGGTTGGGGGGATGGGGTGCACCTGCGTGGGGCATGTCAGCCTGTCCCTCTGCTGAAGCTCGGGACCCTGTACCCTCCCCAGCTTTCCCCAGAAAGACACGTGCTTTCCTAAGCACCCAGCCTTGGTCCTTCCTTGGCTCAGTTTCCGGGGGCTTCCCCTCATCCACATTTCACCAGATCTTTACAGAAATCCCTTGGGGTGATAGCACGACACCCATTGGACATAAGAACTCTGAGACCACATGTCCCCCAGGAAAACTTCCTGCCCCCTCGCTGTGAGTGCCAGAGAGGACACCTGTTCACATCTGTTCACACAGGACAGCGTGGGACCAGGCAGTTTTGAGGAAGGAACCGGGGCTGAGCCCTGTGGTCACCCCAAGCATGGACGGCAGAACCAGGACCTCTTGCTCGGGGCCTCACCTCCCCTCACCACTCCCTGGTCTGCAGGAGGGCGGCAGGGTCCTCCCTGGGATGAAGGAGGCAGGTGCAGGACTTCAGGGTCCGACTCCGCAGGTCCCTGGCCTCTGCTGAGCAGTCCTGGGCTCCCTTCCAGTTCTCATGATCCCCGGGCACCATCCCCCAGCCCCCTGCAGCGCGGCCGAGGCCACTGTGCTGACTGCCCTGGTGAAGTAGCCTGGCCCCACCCCTTAGCTGTTTCCCACACCAGGACCCTTTCTTCCACTCGGGGAGCTGTCCACGAATACATTTATCGCCCCCTGCTCCTGGCCAACCGGCCCACTCCGGTCACTGTGGAGAGAAGGAAGCGGGCAGAGCAGTAACAGGTATATTAACAGCCTCATCGGATGCGTGAATGAAAGGGAGCACAACGGCACGGTGCCTGTGTCAGACCTCGTGCTGGGGACATGGCTGGAGGGAAAACATGTGAGCCTCTAAGTGTTGTGTACGCGACGGAGGGGAGTGTCGTGGTCTGATGGAGAGCATGGGGTCCGACGACGCAGGAGAGCTCTGGCCTGGTGGCCGCCCCCCACCCCCTCCCCAAGCCCAGAGGGTTTGGAGAGGCAGCCGGGGAGGCTGGGGGTGGGAGGCCAGCATTGCGGGGGTGGGGCAGGAGCTTCAAGTTCCCCTCTGCAGAGCTGAGACCCCGGGGTTCCTACCTCTTTGGCCGGGGTTGGGGAGGGGCCCCCGGCCAGCCCCTGACTCCAGCTCGCGGCCAACGGGGACCCTGGCGCTGCCCTGTGGGTGCGGGAACGGCGCGAGCGACGGGGCGGGTGAGAGCGAGCTCGGGCAGGTTCTCTGACAGCTGGGCTGCTGCGTCTTTAGCCGGAAGAGGCCTCAGCGGTCTGTCGCTAATGATCGTTTAGTTCTGTTTGGTACCGTGTGTGTACACATTCCCAGACAGAGTAAATTGCATGTGGGTGTTTACATTGAAGGAGGGTTTCTGTGTCTAATTGATAGAACTTTAATTTCCATGTGGTCTCAACAGTAAACACGCAAACGGCTCTTTTCAGTGCGACCAAGCTTTCGTTATCTTTAGGGGGAAAAATGTTTTACTTTGGCCCCCAGACTGAGATGGAATTGAAAGCAAATGCAGATGGGACAAGCCTTGGAGACACAGGGCTGTGCATGGAGCTGGCGGCCCTCCCTCCGCTCCTGCCTGGGTCCCAGGACCCCTGACCCCAGCTGCACCTGACACGGGGCGGCCTGGACTGGCCCTCGGTCACATCGATCACGGCGAGCACGGATCCCTTCTCCTGAGACGATGAGCTTGTTCCCCTGCAGTGGGATCCAGGACAGCGGCCTGGGGGCAGAAGAGGGGCCAGAGGTCTTTCCCAACACCTCCAGGTTCACCAGGGAGGGAGGCATGGGGCCAAGTGAGACCACAGCTCCTGGGTGTGACCTGAGCTCAGGGTCCCTGATCGCTTGACCCAGTTGGTGAAGTAGAGGGAGTGGGGCCCCCAGCACTGCGGTTGGTTGTCGCAGGAGTGAGAAAGGGCGATGCCTTCGAACCAGCCAGACTGGAGCTTCTCGGGAGGTGGGGGGCGGGTTTTACTCCCCCCACTCCTGGGACTCACTCCCAGGTGACACGTAGGTAGCATCACCCAGAGACTTCTCTGGCTGCCACAGCTCGCCAGAGGCCAGGAATGTTGCTATGCGTCCTGCCCCAGGCACAGATGGGACAGCCCCGCATCCAGTGCTCCAAGGTGGGAACGTGAGCAGGAGAGCACCGTGGAGACCCAGACCTATGAGCTGTGTGGCCTGTGGCTGACACACGGAGCTCCTGGGCCCCGGGAGGCAGCCAGATGGGGCTGGGAGAGTGGAGCTCCCCACAGACTCAACCTCTCAGTTTACTGAGCCCAGCAAGGGTTCTGATGCGGCGTCCACACCACGATGGGGACAGTTTGGGGAGCACAGCTCCACAGCATAGGAGGCCATCAAGAATGTGGCTAGCTGCTCTTGGGAAGCCTTCAAGTATCGCCATTACAGAGGTGCGCCTCCATCCAAATGCTCTGCCGCAAGGACAGCAGACGGTCTCTACACCCACTGAGGGTCTGGTGCACACTACCCTCGATACCCCTTGGGGTAGGACAGTCGCCAGCCCCACCGCACATTGGAACCTGAGGCTATCGAGCCCCACGGCTTGTCTGGAAGCAGACAGATGCTCAACGCTGGCTACCAGGAAGGTGAGACTCGGCGTGTCCCAAACCCATGAGCTCAGCGGCTCCTCGAGGCAGCTCCCTGCACAGTCCACCCCGCCGGCCCCTGGCTTCTCAGGCTCTTGGACGCGCTAGTGTGGCTGGGGCTGAGAGCGTCCGTCGTCGGCCAGCACAGCCGAGCGGTTGTAGAGCTGGGGCCCAGGCAGCGGGGACAGGCACTGAGCCCACACTAGGACTCCGCCCCGGCCGAGCTCTCCCCGGGGGCACAGCCAGCCTGCAGGATGGGCCCCGGGCCCCGCAGAGCCGGGGGAAGACGCTTTGCACCCCAGACACTGGCGGTCCTGCCTGATGGACCCCTCACTGGAATGGGAGGATGGCCTGGCAGGCCGTGCTCTCGGGGGTCCCAGCAAGGGTCACTGCTCAGGGTCCCGGTGAACGGATTTCTCCAGACACAGCAGCTTCGGCTGCAGGACAATTAGTGAAAACACAAGCCTTGACTCTGCAGAAGAAGGAACTAGGAACCCCCAGAGTGTGTTGGACACAAGACCCCGGTGGCAGCTGGAGGGTGGGGTGGCGGGGGGAGGGTTGCTGGACCAGCCAAGGGCCACATGGG
This sequence comes from Enhydra lutris kenyoni, assembly GCF_002288905.1. Taxonomy (NCBI): domain Eukaryota; kingdom Metazoa; phylum Chordata; class Mammalia; order Carnivora; family Mustelidae; genus Enhydra; species Enhydra lutris. Next base: position 2,384,515 of record NW_019154090.1, on the reverse strand, counting down.
ACCTCGAGTTACATAGCCATCCTCGCTGCCCACGGCCAGCACAGGGCCCAGGGAGCCAGACACCGGGCGGGGTCTGAGTCCCCAAACGACAGCTCTGTCATCTGTCCCTCACCTGACTGTCTCTGCTTCCCTCTGGTTCCGGCCCCTCCTCCACCTGTTGGGAGGGGTCACCGCTCCCCGGGCGGTGAGGAGTGGCCTGCAGGGAGCCGGCCCGGCAGCGCCACCGGAACACGCGTGGGAGGCCCTGCGTGGCGCTGCTGGCCCGGCAGGTACTCCTCGGAGGGAGCGGGGCCCACAGCTCTGAGCACAGCTGCCCCAAGCCTGCTCTCAGAAGCAGGGCAGAGCCCGAAGAGGGCTTGAGAGGGCCTGGGAGACATGAACCCCGAAAGATCTGGGGGGCGCTGCTGGGGCAGCCCTCGCTCGCCATCTTGAAAAAGACAAAAAAGGGAAGAAGTGGTGGAGGCTGGTGCAGGACACTCACAAGCAGCTCTTGCCGTCTGCCCAGGAGGCACGGCCTTGGGAGGGGGTGACCAGCATGGGACCAGTCGCAGGGGAGCTGGGAGTTAGCGGGGAAGGCAAGGAGAAGCAAATAAACGAGGTTCTTGTCCGGGAGGCAGTCTCAAATGTCATCTTCCTAAAAATCAAGAGATGGGGCTGGGGTCGGTCTCCTAGAGCTCGGGCTCTGGGTCTCACTTGGATGATGGAATTAGTGACGTTGACTGAACAGTGTGTGGGTCAGAGCTGACCCCTTCCATTCCTGGAAGGGCCAGGTCCACTCCCGGCTATAAGAGGCCAAGGGCTCTGTCGGTGGGGAGATGGAAAGACACGGGCTGGGCCGTGGGTGGGAGGACTTCTGTCTGGTTCTTTCCCAGAACCCCCACGTAGGGACGCAGAGGAATCCCAGAGAAGCATCCTCAGGGACAGCAGACCTCCTTCCTGCTCCAACTGGGACAGTCTCGGGCTGGAGGGGGAGGGGAAGCCAGGAACGTGGGACAAGCTGTGGGCCCGTTCTCCCCCACAGCTGCAATGCCATGAGATTAATTTCCTTCTGGCCACAGGAAAACAGTAAAAAGGAACAGACAGTATCAATGTTAATAATGTATTGCATCTAACCCAATATATCCAGAAGCCTATCCCTTCAGCGTATAATCAATATGGAAATACTAATGAGCTAGTTCACGTGCACAAAGTCTTCAAAGTCTGGAGTAGACTTTACACCCCGAGCACCTCTGCACCCAGACGAGCCAGAGCTCAAGGGTCCTGTGGTCACCTGTGAGCAGGTGTATGGAGCAGCGCAGGTGGCCCAGCACCCGAGATCCTGCCTGCCTGTCTGTAGGGTGCACAGGCTGAATGTGGAGCCAGGGCAGCGGGGGCCCGGGATCTGGGGTCTCCCGGGGAATCGCCAACCTCCTGGAAGTGGGTGGGATCCCACCACCAGACTCTCCCCGCTCCCGTTTCAGTCTGAGCCGCATGGGAAGGTCCGACGCCCTTGATCCACAGGCGAAATTCACATGAGGTGGTTGAAAACTTTCTGTAGCACAGTTAACATTTTTAACATATCCGCAGTGAACTTTAATGGGATTCCATAAAAACTGAACAGACCTCGGAACTCGCTGGAGTAGTCAGGGAATGACCTTGGTGTTTTTAATTAAATCTGAAGCGGAACTCAAGAATGGGAGAGTTTTATGTGGCCCAATAGTCCAGAGCAATCAGCAGCCCGTAAGACAGGACGCGGTGAGGAAGCTTCCCCTGCCCACTGCTTCTGGGGCGTCCGGAGTGGCTCGTTCCCAGCCAGGGGTGTGGCCAAGTGATATTTCAGTGTGGGATGCCGTAATAGCTCAAGAATTTTCCGGAAGAGCTGAAGGTGCTTCTTCTGGGTGACACTCCCGGCCTTCAGGCTACCCCTCAGCGATCTTTCCTCGTTTTGAAGGCGAAGCCCACGCACGTCCTCACCGCAGTCCGCGACGACACCCGCGCTCCCTGCGGCGCGGCGAGCCCAGGTGAGCGAGACGTGTGTGTGTTGTGGGGGCGGATGCTTCCCGTGAGCAGCCGCTGTAGCCGGCCAGCAAGCAAATTTGTGAATGGCCTATGTCACGATCGGACGCAGCCTGAGTTGCAAAAGGTCACCCACGGCCGACTTACTCCCTCTTGTAGTCAGTCTGATTCTCCATTCCCTCCATCCGGGAAACGTCCAGAAACCCGCACACACCAGCCCCCGGGGCGTTAGTCAGAGGGACTGTGCCCCCGGAGCCCCCGCCCAGCAGGGAGGCTCTCTCAGTTCTTTGAACCCGCGGGCCACAGTTTCTCAGGACTTCAGCCACCTGTCACGGACACCGAAGACGAAAATGCCCTGTGTGCTTGCATTATCCTCCTGCTCGATGACATCGTTAACCAGGGGCTGGGTCCTCAGCTTTCTCTCTCCCAGAAGGACCCGGCGCACGGCCTTCAGCGAAGGAGAAAGTCAAAACCACTTGTTGAAAGGATGAGTCGGCGCCTTCGAGTGCCTGTTCCAGCCGGCACGGCCCCCACTGCCCCGGCATCCATCCGTTCACTCGGAGTCCCTGGGGCTGTGTGGTCTCCCCGTCTCTCGTTTTCTCCACTCACTTTGCAAGAACCACAACGGAAAGTCTCAATTAACTGCAGGGCTTGGGCAAGACGTTCCAGTTAAGTAAATGAATGAATGATTAGAGTTAACTGAAAAGTAATCGGCAAACGTTTTTCTGGTTGCTATGAAAATCCCCATTGTTGAGTGCATTTCTAAATCTAGAGACCCCATCTGTCTCAGGAACAGCCACAGAACGAGCATACCTAAACCTCTCTGAGTTGGTTCAAGATCATTCTGTGATCTTTTCTGCTGACAGGTGGCTCTCCGGGCTAGCCCGCGTCCCCACCCCTTGTGGCCAGTGCCCACCTCCCTGCAAACACCTTCCCTTCGAGACTGTATGGCTGTCAGGCACTTCTCATCCGAAATGAAGTCAACAGTCCCTTGCCCATTTTAATCCGAAGCTCTATGAGAATCTGTCAAATTAAGGACCAAAAAGAGTCTATGAAGTTTACTTTGTAAAGACCCCCAAAGAAGTTGGCCAGTCGTGTGGACGCAAGCATGCCCCCTTCTCTTCCTCTACCCATTTTGTTCATGCATCAAGTGACCACATGACTTAGAAGAGCAGGGGCCGCTCTCCAGCCCCAGGAGGGCACTAAATCTGGATCAGCTGAGCCGGTCCTCTTGGCAGTGATCGGTGTAGGTGTTCCTAAAACAATCGGCATGCGACCACACGGATCAGGATTGAGGCGTGGAGGGCAGTCAGCGGAGGGCCTCCTGGAGACGGTTTCCTACCTCTTAAAAGGAGGCACAACACTGTTCCCTCTTTCCGCCCTGGGGTGATGTCGAAGAATGAGATGTCAGATCTGGGAACTAAAGCTGACAGGATGGCGGAGAAGAGAGATACAAGAGAGTCTTGTCCGGAAGTGCACCACTGATCCCTAAACCCGCCCTCCTGAAGTCTCCAGGATGTTCCCTCTTGGTTCAGGTTACGAAGTCTTTCTGTGACTTAGGGCTGAAATCCTCACTGATTGGTAAAACTCTTATCACTTTCCAGTCTCCTAATAAAGGGCAGCAGAAAACAAAGATTATAAAAACACAGTCTGGTTCATTAGACAAGCTAAATGGCCTGGCTCTGGTCAATCACAATTTCATTTTACTTTTTTTTATTTTATAGGTGGATTTTGCAACCCTGGCTTCTAACCCGGAGGAGCCCACACACACTGCCTTGGGCACCTGTCTCGGCCTGTTTTCCTCCTCCCGAGAGCCTCCGTGCTGGAAGGTTCGTTGTAGAACCACACATCTACCCCCCGGTGAGCACATGTGTCCACCAGGACCTCTGCTTCCATCGTGAGGGGTAACCCCTTACTAGGCATCAGCATCTGAATGATCCCAGGGTCCACTAGACAGCCTGGTGGGATGGTTACAAGCACACACAGGGAGACTCGTACCAGGCATGGAAGTCTATACTGGTCACTCGGCTTAAACGCAAGGGGTTGGAAATCTAACAAGCCACAAGAAATAGTTCTCTCCCCATTGTCCTCTAGTTTAGTTTTTTAAATTTACACACAGGAAAATTCACATTTTTAGGCGTTCAACTCAATGGCTTCTCCACATGTGTGGCTTCGACAGCCGTCCCCCCAGGCTGATCACAAGGCAGTCCTAGCCGTCTCCACGCCCGTGGGCCTCGATCTATGGAAACCACTGATCGACATTTCATGCCTATACGGTTTTGCCTTACTAAGAAGGCTGTACGCGGTATTGTACGTAGGGAGCCTTGTGTCTGGCTTCCTTCACTCACCGTAACACAGCTGACATTCACCCATGCTGGGATGTGTGCATCAGGAGCTCAAGCCTTCCTACCGCTGAGTAGCGCTGTCTTGTGTGGATGGACACCATGGGTTCATCCAGCCGGTGCTCGCTGAAGGATATCTGGGCTGTTTCTAGGTTTCTGCTGTGGAGCGACTGTGAAGACAACTGCTATAAAGCTCCATGTGCAGGTTTTACACGAGTGTTATTTGTCTACGGCAATTCCAAGAAGAAGGAGTCCTGGACGATCTCATCATCTGGGTCACTTTTATATGAAACCACCGAACTGCTTTCCAGAGTGGATGCCCCATCCTGCGCTCCCGCCAGCAAGAGATGACATTGCTGGTGCTTCACATCCTTGCCAACACTTGCTATCGTCAGTAGTTTTCCTTTTGTCCATTCTAACCAATGCTTTTAATGGTGTCCTATCACGGCTTTGATTTGCTTTGCCCTCCTGGCTCACGAGGCCCAGAGTCTTCTCCTATGCTTTCACCACTTACAGACCTCTGCTGATGCGTCTGTTCAAATGGCCTGCAGAAACTGGACCCTCTTGCCATCCTCAAACACCCTCATGACCCCGCCTGGATTTGTGGTCCCTGCTGGAGATCTGAAGTCTCTTGGTGCCAGAGTTGAGCCTCAGGTTTGCCAAACACTCGTGGGGGACTTCCGCAAATTCTCCAATCATCTGATCAATCGCTGGGTGCCAGAGATGACACAGGTCGATCTTAATGACAAACTCTGGTTCAGCCGGAAAGACCTCTGGACATTTCTGCATTGCTGTGTTCGGTGCTGTAAACGGGAAGACGCAGAAGAACCCAGGAGAGGACAAGGTCACGATGATGTCACACACGGGCAGGAGAACATCCCCAAGTTTGGGGGGAAAGATTTCACGGGCAGCCTCGCCTTCCTGACGACGCACCCACCGCTGGTCTTGGCTTCGGGATTGAGGTTGTCATAGCAACGGGAAGACCTGCCCTGAGAGGCCATTGTGGAAAGGTTGCCGTGGGAGACGTTGTGTTGTTTTTTCTCTCCTTCATAGCAACCTTCACAGGCTTTTGCCAAAACACTTTGGCTTGAGGAAAGCTTATTCCCTGCACGATGGGGAAAAATGCAATTTAAAAAAAATAATAAAACTGATTGCATCTGCTTATTCATTTTCAAAAGTGGATGAATTAATCTGTACTGTAGCTATTTTCAATTTAGGAAATGTTGTAAATGGACCTTTTAACTATGAAAGGAAACAGCCCAGGACGCGCTCAGTGGAGAGGCTGAGACAGGGGCGTCCTGCTGTCCCTAACAGGCCGCCCAGCTTCCGTGCCTCTTGGCTACTGACAAAGACCATGTGTGTCCCAGAACCCAAGAGAAAGCGAAGGTGGGAGGAAGGTCTTGATGGGCAGAGGAGGCCGGAGGGAGAGGCGGGTGGAAGCACCCTGGGCTGGCCTCGAGGCCCAGGGAGCACAGCAGGCTGGGTCCGTGCGCTGTGCTGGAGCTACAGGCTCCCAGGCTGACCGCATGGGCCTGGGTGTCCTTCTGAAGTTTCAGGAATGGATGTGAAGGGCCTGTGCCCAAGCTTGGGTAGAAGAGTGGTGGTGACAGGGGCTCAGGGCAGGAGAGCAGGTGGGAACGGGGTCTGGGCCTGAACCAAGGTCAGGAGCATAACTACCAGACAGCCGGGGTTCGGGCTCTCCGTGGTGCAGGCAGGGGGCAGGTAGGAGGCAGGGAGGGGCAGAAAAGGGGCAGGGAGGGGACAGGGAGGGGGCAGGGAGGAGGCCTGAGCACATGTACACATGAAGGCACACATGTCTGCACACACATGAAGGCACGCATATGCGCATGCACACACATAGTTCGGCACATGCTCGGCCACACCCCAGCACCACGCTTCCATCTGCACAGGGCAAAGGCCGCGTCTACCCACAGCCGTGCACAGCCCGGCAGACCCTGCGTGATTCATGGCGTGCACCAGCTCGTTGTCCGCGTGCATCACAGGAGGAAACTGAACTGGTGAGGGCATTGTCAGAAATCCAGACACACTGTGGGGTGCACTTTCGAGGCAGTCATATGGGAAAGAAGCATTTCTTTAAAATGCTTTAAAACGCATTGGAATTTGTGTTATTTCCCCCAGAAATAATCTCTCTAATTTTTCCAACTGTGGTTTTGGAAATCAATCTTGATTAGGTGACCAGGCAATTCTCAGCAAGTAAGATATATAAAGGGTACACGTTCCTAATATCCGAAGACAAGAGTGCAAGTTGAAATCGCCCAAGAGGGCAGCCCCCCACGTCCTAGTTTTCAGAAAGCGGACGTGTTTGTAAGGGACCCCATCATGCACCACATGGTTGATCTGGTGCTCGGGGCCGGGACTTGGGCCTTTGGGGACATACAGCCTCAGAGCCACTGTCCGGCATTCACAAGGACAAGGCCAGCTGCAAAGACTCTGCCCGAGGCTCCCAGTGACCGTGAGCAGTAAACGTCCTCCCTCGTGTTTGGGTGCGCAGGATGGATGGGAGCCCACCGTCCCGTCTGCAGGTGTGGAGAGGCGGTGAGCTCCACAGGTGGGCAGGACGTCTGGACCCTGCTTCCCCCCAGAAGCAGGATGCCAGGCACAGAAGGTGCTTTGTCAGGCTCTGCACCCGCAGCCTGGTCGTGCAATCGTCCCAGAGATCTGACACAAATCGGACATCAGGGAGCCCTCCTGGTTACCCCCAGATCTCGTGTGTCTCAGGCCCAGGCCGAGTGGACCTCTCAGAGCCCAGCAAGCCTGCGGTTGCTCCGCGTGTGCAGGAGAGGACAAGCTGCCACTCTGAGTCTGCCGCTGGTCACGCCCGCCCTGGTCCTGCATGTTCAGCACCCAGGCTCCTGGGGCCCTGGGTACAGCTCCCTTCATTGCTGGCACACCTGCCCCCGCCCCAGCCCTGGGAGAGGGCTTCTGTCACACCCTGCAAGGACCGGAGACCTTTCTGAACAGAGAGTCGGCACTCCAACCTCATAATGTGCCTCTGGGTCGACCAACGGCCCCCAAAGAGTGAGGGGCGATGGTGGCAATGGTGACGGCATCACAGTGACGCAGGACTTCACGCCTCATGGCATGAATGTCTCAGAAAATGGCAGGAAGCACAGAGGGGTATTCCGAAGGAATGACAGTCCTAGTTGGACAAGATCTCTACCCCAGACCCCAAATCCTGCAGCCCAGAAAGCAGTGACGTATTTCACGGATCCAGTGAGACCCCCAAGATCGTGGGTCGCAGAGCCCCTGCGACTGTGAGGGTCCAGCTCCTTAGGCTGCCCACGCACTCAGCCCAACACCAGGCTCCTCAGGGCCCAAACCCCACGGGTCTCGCCTGAAACATCAGGGTCGACCAACTCTCGCTCATCACACGTGAACATCCAGATCTCCGGGCCGGCACAGCCTCCAAGTCTCTCCAGCTGGGCTCTGAGCTTGGTAGACTTGGTGGCATTGGGAACGATCCTGTTGCCGGTGACAAGAAAACTCACACCCGCTGGCTCACATTAACAACGAGAGGGTAGGGGGGACTGTTGGCTCCAGTCATGGAGCGGTTCTGAGGGACTGCGTGCCAGCTCGGCTACGGGCAGCTGGTCTCAGGCTCGGAGATGCCAGAGGCCCTGCCATCCCCCCTCCGCATAGGTGGGCTTCCTCCTCGGGCAGACCTGGTGGCTCACTCGCCGCAGGTAAATCCACCTGTGAAAACAACCAAAACACAAGAGCAAGTGCAACTCGTTCTGGGCTCCGAGCATCTCGGCATCTCTGTGCGGCTGGCTCAGGTGAGGTCACCTAATCACCTAACGGGTCACGGTGTCCGGGTCACCGGCTCATTCCTCGGAGCTGTGGCATTCCCTCTCTGAGGAGCTTTATTCCAGAAAAGGAAGGCAGTAGAGGGAGGAGAGATCCCAGGGCACCCCCTCGGCCCCATCTCTCACCACAATGGAGATGCTCCAAGCAGACCAAGCAGGTGTGACTGGAACAGCAGGGCCGTGCCTCTCCCATGTCCCCACGGTGTCCTCACATGGACAGCGGCCTTCCTGCATCTTGGGTTAGCTCTGCAGGTTGGCCACCGTCACAGGAGAGGGCAGGGTTGGGACCACAACCAGGAGCTGCCGTCCAGCCCCCAGGCGTATCCACCAGGCAGCCCAGCCCCGCTGTCCATCCCAGGGCTGCGGCTCCAGATGCACAGGGGTCCCTCACGCCTGCCGTCCTATCTGCACCGAGATAGTCCTTCCTGGTCCAGTGCTGGATCCGGAGCAGCACAGCCCTTGGATCCCGGCGAAGGGCTCATTTTGCATGCACAGAGCAATGCGGCGTTCTGTGAGTGTGGCTAACGCATGAATATTAAAAACAGAATTTGTTTGGTCCGTGAGGACTGTTTGCAGCGAAGAGCACTGGGTGCGGCCAGACCAGCTCCCGCAGCTCCGTTACTATCACCCGAGTGTGTGTCACAAAGGAGGTGGGTATGTTGACACCCACTGATCTGCCGTCATAGTCCTAGGCATTCAGAGATGAATATCCACCGTCCCCTTTCCAGGCTGTATCGGGAACACGCCAGCCCATCGACACGAAACCAGCCAGTGTCGATAAGCCAGTGAGTCAAAAACGCTGCTGATGTTATGACGGGCCATGGCTCGCTAACCGAGGCTCTTTGAAAAGGGACCTAGGAGGCCTCCGTGGCATCCCGCAGCGCCCAGTTTAACAATCTGGCTCCGTGTCCCTTGTGTTTCTGCTTTCTCGGGACCCGTTTTTTGTCCTCAATTCATTACAGTCGATCAGACGATGAACAGAATCACTTTCCCAGTGTAGCTGAGTCGCTCTCCCCTTGGAGGGGCTGTTTCCCTGCGAAATCACAGCAGGTTAGGCTGTCCGCCTCCACTTCTGCTGCGGGGACCTCGGGGTACGGAAGAGGAACCAGGAGCCGCCCTCCGCCTTTCCTCCGGGAATCCGACGCGCGGAGGGAGAGCTCACCTGCGGCGCTGTTGGACTCCGGTTTCTGGACAGGACGTCGCGAGCTGCTCGGCCTTAGGATGGAAGGAAGGCTCTTGGAGCGGCTGCCTGTGTGCAGGACGGGGTTTTCCAGGCCCTGGAGGAGGGACCAGATTTTCCCACATCATTGTTGTCCAGCCGTGTATCCTGGGTCGTGTCTCCATGGGGCTCCATCGTATGCCTTACCAAAATGGGGAAATCCACTGAAACCTCACTAGGATTTATCCCTTCAGTAAACACTTACTGGGCACCTGTCGTATGCACAGAGCTGTGGGAGGGCCACAGGGGCTGGGGGTGGGGAAGGACTTGGGGGACGTGTTCCACGGACAGGGCTGTGGATACGGAACAGTCTGGGGTGCAGCCCACAGTCCTTGCATCTGGGCAGGGCCATCCAGCCTCAGTTTGTTCATCTGGAAGGTGGGACAGAGCCGTTCTGTGCCTGTTGTGGTTAGTGGACTCCGCGAGATCACCTTGCACATGAAAAGCCCAGCACGGCACCTTGCGCACAGTAGTTGTTCCGTCAGTGCCGGCTGCCGAAGTTAACTAGAGAGGATGGGGCTTCCGAGTGACCACAGCACAGAGTAGGAACACACTCAAGTCTCGAAGAGAGGCTCTGATGACCCGGTTCTCAAGGGTGACTCGCAGCTAGAAATGCAGATTCCCAGGCCCCGCTCCAGGACGACGGGCTCAGAACCTGCGTTTTCACAGTCTTGGGGGGCGGGGGTGGGGGCATGACACACACTGACGCGTAGCTCCTCTGTGACCACGGGCTGCTGGGCGGAAGCAGACCTGCAGACACAGCAGGGGCCCCGCAGGGAAGGGGGCCTGCAGGTTCAGAGAGATACAGCAGGTCTGCGTCTGAGTGTGTCCTGCTGCTGGGCGGGCACCCCGAGGGAAGGTTGTGTGATCGCCCCAGCCTTCCCAAGCACAGCAGTGCTACACCTGTCTCCCTCGCCTGCAGGACGTGAGCGCACCGGGGACAGAGTCAGAGACCAGACGACCCTGTGGCACTGTCACAAATCAGCCCAAGCAGATGGCTCCAGCCGCCAGGTTCATCATTCCACAGTGCCGGAGGCCAGGGTCTCACACGGTCCCCGGGTGGAAGTCAGGTGCGGGCAGGACTGTCCTTCCGGAGGCTCTTGCCTAGGGCTGGGGGTCTGCTCTCCTCTCGGTTCAGACGCCGTCTTCCCCATCAGAACCCCCATTTTGTGGGTCTCACGGTGCCTTTCTCCATGGACACGTCTCCCTGACTTCCTCTCAGCTGACCCTCCTGCCTCCCTCCTCCCTTCTAGGGGCGCTCAGGATGCCATCGGGCCCACCCGGAAAATCCAGGACGCCCTCTCCCTCCCAAGGTCAGCGGATCAGCAGCCTTCCCCTTCACTGTGTCAGGCAGCACGCTCTCAGGTCTGGCACTGGGACGTGGGCATCTCTGGGCAGCCATCCTTCTGGCCACCACAGAGAGCCACAGGTCAGCCTATTCCTCTCTGTCTTACCCTGCCCCGGCTCCCCACAGCACAGGATGGTGGTTAAGAGCATCAGAAAGACCTGGGGTCAGGTCCTGGTTCGCCTGCTCTCTTTGCTGTGTGACCTGGGGCAAATTCCTCCATCTCTCTGGGATTCCCTGGGCTCCTCCAGAAACACAGCAACGGGAACAGCACCCACAGCACAGAGGGGTCTGTGTCAAACGGCTCGCACACCTGCCCCGCACCACAGTCCCATCTTCGTGAATGTGGCCGCTGAGGTCACTGTGACATTGGAAGGGTAATGAGAATCCCCTGCTCTGAGGCCCCTCGTCCCCCGCTGGCAGTAGTGGGGTGCGGCCCTCTGTTTACGCTGCCCTCACTTCCCTGAAAACCAGCCTGTCCCCTGTGGTGGCAGTGACGGGCCACACTCTGGGCTCCGTGCTGCGCCTTGGCCAAGGTGAGCCGGTCAGCAGACCCCGGACTGCAGACCGTGGGACTGTCCCCGATGGGGTCACATATGTCCTCCAGAGCCCGGAAGTCCAGGAGGCATTTGGAAGTGTCCGCAGGAGAGAGACCCTAATCTTGGACTCCAGCCCCCGGAGTGTGAGAAATAAATGTCTGTTGGTTATAAACCCCCACCCCGACATCTGCAGGACCTTGCATGGAAGCCCAGATGGACTGACGAATCTACTTTCACAATATCCCTTTGAAATTGTGGAGTCCTCAGCAGCTCGGCTCCGGGATGCGAGCCTGCCTCCAAGGGAGCCTCTCGAAGAGAACACAGTGACATTCTGTGGCTTGAAGGGCAAGGCCTGTTGACATCTGGCCATTCTGGGTGTGACGCCGTGGCCAAGGGATGCTGGGCCAGAGCGGGCAACCCATAAAGAGGGCTCTGCACCTGCGACTTGTAGGATACGATTTCCTCCTGAAGACTCCGGGACCACGGGTGAGCCACGGGTGAGCCACTACCAGGAGCAGGCGGGCACAGAGCAATCACATCCTTTCTTTCACTTCAGCTCTCGTAGGACACCTGTGGCAGTGACCAGGCTGCTGAGTTGACAAAGTGGTTGACCAGCAAGATACCGGCTTGGGTTTCTCCAAGTGAGGCCCTCACGACCCTGCCACTGGCCATGGGGGTCCAGTGCCTCACACTGTACGGGCCTGAACTCCCAAGACCTGCCTGGAAAGCCCAGGATCCTCTCCCAGCGACGACTTCTAACCTTGTAAACTCTGTCAAGGTGCGGAGCCTCCTGGGGCCTCCGTTCCAGCACCAGTAACACCACCGTGAGGATAGCCGTCTCTCACCTGTGCTGGTCAGAACGAAATGGGATTTTACGTGAAGACGCATCGCCAGGCCCAAGGACACCCGAAGGCCACTTTCAACCTGGCCCCTTCCTTCTTGCAGGGAAACTTGCTGACAAAACTGGGGAGGAGCGTTCTCCCAGATGTCTTTTAAAGGGGCTCTTTCTGTTGTTTTTGTCTGAACAAGTAATGCATGTACGTGACGAGGAATGAACGTTTCCAGCCCCAGTCTGGGTGGCTCCCCAGACCGTGCTCCCAAGCACCCCACGGCTTCTGGACATAAAGGGACAGAGGCTGCGGCGGACACAGAGCTCAAGTCCCGTTCCGTCCTGTCCAGGCTCCTTTGCCTCCTGAGGGGTTCGGAGCCACTGGAGTCACTGTGGGGTCAGACGACAGCAAATGGCAGGTTGCAGTTCTGCAAACATTCCCCCCTTTCCCTCGGGACCAGCACCGTGCCTGGTCCCACTGACGTAGAACACGTGGCTTGGGCACGTGGCTTGTTTAGGCTGAAGGGACAAAAGCAGAGGCAACATGACATCCGGGCCTTGGAGGCCTCTGGCTCTTCCCCGTGGCCTGGTGCCCTGATGACCACAGCTCAAGGATGGAAGGGGCCAGAGAGCGGAACTCAACTGAGCCGCAGCCTGGAACCTGGCGCCAGCGGCCACCAACGAGGCCAGCCTCACCCCGCCTCTCCCCGCCCAGGAGCCCTGCTTGACTGCAGCGAGAAAGAAGAGCCTCTTTCTCTGAGCCTCTGGGCTTGGGCCGTTTGTTGGCAGAGCATCACCCGACGCGCGGTGTCGACGTGCAGGGCCAACGAGCGTGGGTCCACCCCAAGAATCGGGCAAACGGAAGGCTGCCTGGTCCAGAAAGAGAGCGCGACGGGTACCCCCAGGTGAGGGAGGCCCACAGCCACGCCGGCCCTCCCAGCCCCTCCCGTTCACAGAGAAACTGGAAGCTGAGGCCGTCCCGGAGGTGGAAGCTGTCCCGGACGGCACATGACGCCGGAGCGAGAGCGAGTTCCCCGCCGCTTGACTTTTCGCCACTTTCAAAAGGTTTTTGTTGATGCAGAATCTTAACTGGGGTTAGAGCGTCCATGTCACATCGTAACCAGACATGGTCAACGAGGGACACTGGAGTCTCCCGCAGATTGGCTCGCACGCACGGCGTCTCTGTCCCGGGCCGTCTCCACGGAAAACTTTCTTTCCAAATCTCGTTGAATGAGTGGGTGGGTTTTGTCGAGGGGCGACAACTAACCTGCTTTCTCCTGGTAACACAATCATTAAGAAAGTCTCTGCTCTTCCAGCCACATTGTTCCGGGGTAATCCGTTCATTAAAAGCAATTTAATGTTTTCATGCTCTGTTATCCTGCTATGTTTCAAGGTTTGTACTCTCCCTGCTCTTCTGTCATGTTTCTCATTAAATTTCCCCTTCTTGTGCTTTTGTTACAATGGCTGACTTTTTGCCCCCCCCCTTAACACAAGCTTTGAACTTAAAAGCCTGAAAACCTTGTTATTTGGAACAAAAGAACTCGCAGAGTCTCACATTTATCAGGTCATGTATTACTTAGGTTTTGCTTTAATTTTGCAGAATGATTGTTTATGAACAAGGTCTCCTGCTTCTCCAGGGATGGGCTGGTCTCTGGGTCCATCCTTCACAGGAAGTTGTCATCCGCTGACAGCGCAGTCATCACACGACAACCGCAGACAGCGTCACAGATGGGAGGACGACCTCCAGGACCCAGACGGCATCCCCAACCCACTCCTCGAGCCCCACTGCCTCTGTCAGCCCCGCGGCACAGCATCTGAGAGGTGCTGGAGGTCTGCGTGATGGGCTCCAGGTCTGAGGACCAGGAGACGGGAAACATCTCGGTGAAATCCGACCCTGGTGTTTCTCTGTGCCCTCCTGCACCCGGCCATGCACAAAATGGACTGCTTTTGGGTTTTGCTGAGCGCTCTGATGCTGTGGTGTCCTGCCCCTCACCACACACTAGGAACGGAATTTTGAAACACAAGTGATCATTTCACAGGCGACTGGTAGGCGGACTTGGTGATCTGTCCAAAGCTGGAAAGAGCTGACGGACCAACTGGCCTGCCCCTGGGGTAAGGGAAACAGCATTGCCTGGCCGGGCTCGGCGGACCACGGTGTGAGATCAAAGTCTGCATGAGCACCTCAACGCTGGCATTTGACCAGCTGGGTCTCAAATTCTGCTGTTGACCTTGGATAAGTCATTAACCTGACTAGAGCCTCAGCTTTGGCCAGAAAAGGAAAGATTGTACATTATTCCTTTTTTATTCCAAATGAAACACTCACCGTATGCAGGAGGCCAGCAAAGGGAGCCCCAGGCAAGGAAGTTAGTGTGGGCCAACGTTGATGGACATGAGAGCTCATGAAGTCCTCAGATATCCTCGTATTCTCAGGGTCCCTATCTGGGCCTTCCAGGCATCCCCAGTAGGGTAGGCAGGGCAACTGCCCATTTCACAGATGCCGAAACTGAGGCTTGAGGAGTTTCCACGAAGCTCAGGTCACTCAGCTAGAAGCAGCAGGATAAGGGCTCAGACCCAGGACTTCCGACTCTGGCCCTGGGCCCTGCACCCCCGCCAGGATATTAGCTGACCTTGACAGATGGTACACCTGGGCGGGGGCAGGGTGTGGCCTATCCTGGAAGGCTCACTGGCTGGAGAAGGAGGGAACCAGGAAGACGATTGCTTTCAGCTCACCCCCCCCCCCGGTTGCCCTGAAGAGCCCCTTCTGCCCCCCAGCATCCCTCTTTCCTGTCCTAGGATCCCTGGTGGCTGAGCCTGGCCGCCTGTGCGGGAGGCCTTGCACGGCCACTCACGGCCATGGCGGGGACTAACTCCCCCTGCACCAAATTCAAGGACAATGACTGGGTCTGCTTCAGAACAGTAATCCCCACAGCCTTAAAACAAGCAAAATAAAAATAAATTAATCACCCCATCAGCATTTCATGGCACGTTCGTAATTTTTTATTTAAATGCTTAATATCATAAAACAAGCTTGGCACGCAGAGGGAACTGTTGATTTCACCAGAAGAAATGTCTCTCTTTTAAGTGAAAGTAAATACTAATTAGGTTATCCCCAGAGAGGAAATTAAGATGAAGGAAGCAGGTCCCAAGTTGGCCAAACCAGGCAATTACTCCCTCAAAGGCGGCAACGCGTCACAATAAAGCCTAACGATTCCCGAAGTGATGTGTAGGGCTGATTTATGGGCCAAGGCGAACACACTGTTCTCCCCAAAGTGGCCTGCAGGTTAGAGATGCCTGGGAGTGGGGAGGAGCGAGGACAGATGGAGGGAGAGTCCCCTCTTCGGATCCCCTTCCTCCTAACTTCCACCTCCAAGCATCAGTCCCTGAGCCACCTTCCCTCCTCCCTGGCTGCCCACGAAGACCCATTGTTCAGACCTTGAAATGAGGGAAAGTGAAGAAATTAACATCTCGGCCGTGGGCAGACTCAACCATGCGTGACCATTTTTATTTAACTTCTCCCCCAAATGCAAGACTGAAAGCCATTTATTAGTTCACACAAAGGGCATCTTTGAACAGCAAACATTCAATTATTTCAATGTTTACTGTTGCGAAAACTGCGAAAGGAAATGTACATTCAGCAGACACACTCTGAAAGTTCTTATAAAAATGAGGCTTTTCCGCCATTTCAAAGACACGTCCTGTCGTTTCGTTTGTTAACCACAGCCACACGCTGGGTGCGATGGTAGATTTCCGTCTCTGTCCTGCAGACTGCCCCCGTCCCCCCACAGGTCCTGGCCGTCCGATCCGGGCGATAGTTCCACACTCATTGTTTCAATGTCTCGCCATCACTGTCGCCAAATTAGGTACAAAGTGTCTCAGATGACGACGAGGAGAAATGACGAGTGGAACTGGCAGAAGAGCTTCCAATTTGGAGTCCTTTTTCCCAAGAATACACGGCAAGGCTGTTGCCTTAACAGCCAGCACGGTGGCCTCCGTGTGTCCCTTCCCACCCTCCGCCCTCAACGAGCTGCTCTTACCAACCCACTCGGGGCTTGGCGACTTGCATGGGCCAGTGAGGTGCTAGCAGCTGGGACTCAACCAAAACTTGAAGAGCGTCAAGCATTTCCCTTCGTTCTTTGACCCTTGCCACCACCTCGAGCAGATATTCAAAGTTACGTACCAAATGTGAGAGACGCCTAGGGAGCACGGAGGCTGGCCATCAGACCCTCATCCCCGCCAGCTGCCCCAGGCCCGCCATGGCTGCCTGCAGACAGGAGCCCCCCAGCTGAGGCAGCTGAGCCCGCCTCGGACCAGCATCACAGCCCGACAGCCACACACTCATAAGTCATATCAGTTCCCTCCAGCCCCCAGGGGTCGGGATGTTTTGTTACGCGGTGTCAAGGTTGCAGGTAGCTGATACAAACGTCACACATTGGCCAGTCACCAGGCACCTGCCGTGTGTCAGCCGCGGTGCCTGGTTCTTCACCAACTTGGCTCTGGTCTGCCCAGTGACGCCAGGATACAGGCGTCATTATTCTGATTTTCATAGATGTTGGGTGTCCGCCTTACACAAGTAGAGCTTGTGAGCAGGAGGAGACAGGTTCGAACCCAGAGCAGCCTGTCCCCAAAGTCTCTCCCCGCAAGCCACCAGCTTCCACACAGCCAGACGCTCCCTCTAAGCATATACGGGCTGGCCGGTCTCCAACCACTCAACCCACAGGCTCCGAACCACGCCTGAGAAGCACTGCGACGTCACTCCCTGGACACGTTCCCTGGAAACGCGGGATGAACCAAGTGCACCTAGAGTGTCTAAAAGCGGACGTGCAGGCTAGGCTTTTCGGGGCTGCCCGCCCAGGTTTATCATCGTGGCCCATTCTCCCGTTACACCGTGTAATGGGGTCTCTCCAAACAGCCCCACGCATCAGACACCGAATCCCCCCAACCCTCCTTCAGGATTACAGGATCCTGACAGTGGGGGAGTGGCTGCCACCCTCCAGTGCAAGTCTCCAAGCTGAAATCCCCCGCCTGCAACATACACAGAATTTGCCTGCGATGGATCAGACTCGTCGAATTCCTTTTGCTCTAAGTGCCTTGCCAGGCAGAGGCGGCCCCAGAGCCCAGCAGGAAGGCGGCTACTTCCGCCGTTTCCTGACGTGGGGGAAGCCTCGCCGGGGCCAGCGGCTGGGCATTCTTCTCTGGCACCCTTCGGGCATGGTCATAAATACGGTAAGTGAATATCTCTTGAAGAATGAATAAAATCATGTATGTACAGGGAACTTTCCAAGCGCACGCTCATCTGCGTTTATCCGGGCTTTCCAGTCCGGCCGCATATTAGGATCACCTGGGGTGTTCGGAAACGTACGGACGACCAGGCTCCCTGCGGGGCTGATTGAGCAGAAGCTCGGGGCGTCCAGGTGGACTGAACGCACAGCTAGCGCTGGCACCCCACCCCCTCCCGTGATTTCCGTTTAGGCAGGGAGCATTAGCCAGCGCTGTCAGGACACCTGCAAGGGGACGTCATCTCCCCAGGGAGGTCTTCTATGGTGTCTCCATGAGAGGGTCCAGCAAAATGTCCCGTGAGTGGAAATGAACCCCCTCCATGCCTGCAGACCACCGAGGGAAATCTTGTTCACCCAGGTAAGAAGTCTCGGCTGACACGTGAGCTGGCGTCACGTAGACATGGCGTGAGACCACGACTTCCCAACCCACCTCTCAGCGGGTCACACATCGACGCCCTCCTCTCCAGCCCTGAAGCGCACCTCGAGGTGCTGGCTCGTGGACTCCCCAGCAGCGAGCCGCCCGCGTGCCCAGCTGGCCTCAGTGAGCCCGCAGGACCGTGAGCGTCCGAGCAGAGCCCCAGCCGGCGGGACGCGTCGCCCCTGACAGCACATAGACCGTGAGCATTGTTCCTTTCAGCCCAGGTAATGAAGCATCGGCGTCACGCCAGCTTCTTCTGTCAGATAAACACCAGCAAGCAGAGCAGACAGGCCAAGCCAGACCCTGCTTTGAAGCATGAACATCATGTAAATCAGGAAGCGAGAACTGGAGGCTTTCTCTAGTGCAGACTCATAAGAGGACATTAGTGGACACATGGCCGGAGCCTCAGAGACACTCACATCCAGTCTGAGGGGGACATGTGGCTGTGTCCCCGACCAAGAGGCTGGAGACATCCACAGACACCGGGTGGCCGACCCCACCTGCATCTGGGCAACTGCTGCTTGTCTCCCTCCTCAGGTGACCCAGCCAGCAAGAAACCACGTTGAATGACTAAAACGGCGATTTCTAAACAGGGGAAAGGATTGTCTGTTTTACGGAAATACCTTCCTTGGTTGGGTGCGAAGCGACACAGCTTCTAGGTCCACTTTTGCCACAAACTTCATCTAGGACATTTGGCCCTGAAAATCCGTGTCCTGTAGCCATCTAACCCCATTCCTCATCTGGGAAAAGAGGGCATCAGGCTGAAACGACCCACATCTCTGAGTGTTCACCATGAGTGGTGAAATGCGCCAAGTGCTTGGTTACTCACAAAACATTTCAGGGGTAGAAGCAATTCTCCACACGTCACTCTACTAGTAGGTAGGGACCACCATTTCCCCATTCATCAGATGAGGACACCAGGGGCAGAGAAACGAACCATGTAACGAACGACTGGAGACTCCAGGTCCAAAGGGGTCATCCATGACTCCCCCATCCAGCCTCCTTCCAGACGCAGGTTGCTGCCACTCTGCCGTTGACAGTCTGTCCCTTTACAACCTGCTCCCCGTGGATGGTCCCTCTTCGGTGGCACTCGTGGGAAGCGCACAGCCTGTGAAGGGCTGCCTACCACCAGGCATGCACACAGGGGCTGCCGTTGCTTCATGATATCCAGGATCTTCCTTGTTCCCCTGCGTGTTTTCATTGCCTCTTGCCGGCTACTCATGGTCAGTTGGCACTTCCCGTCCATTTGCTCCTCCTCCCTGAGTGCCGCCTGTCCCGCCAAGGCTGACAGGCTGAGAACTACATTTCTCAGAATCCGTAGCACAGGGAGCTGGTGCCCAGGGGGATTCCAAGATGCCTTGCGGGCACAACGACCTAGAGGAGTGAATTCCAACAATGAAGAAAGCTTGCAAGCAGGTCCTTCCCCACGTGAGCTTGCAGATGAGACAGAGGCCCTGGCCGGAAACCAAGCCAAGCCCACCCGAATGCGGCCCTGACCCCCAGGAACGGAGCGGAGCTTTGTCAAGCAGCACCAGAGCATGACCACCTCACATCCAGAGCTGCACGTAAGATGCTGTTCTGCCGATCAGATGCTCTCATCGAGACGTGGAAGACGGAGGGAGGGCCTCTTCCGGCTTCCTCCCCCCAGCTTCAACCAGTGCCCTTGTCAGCTCACTGGTTTGCCATGCAGCGATACTGGTGGTCAGGCCACAGCCCAGCGGCCTCCTGGTTAAGACAAATTCAGCAGATTCCTGAGCCTCGATGCCCAGCCAAGAGATCCCTTCCCGTGTGTTGCTGGGATTGATAGTTCCGTGACGGTCTCCTGAATTCTCGCCTCCTTGCTGGTAGAGGACGGGGGAGCTGCTTGGCAGCTCATTTCTACAGAACAGGCTCTGCTGTTCGTGTGTGCTGGCCGCTCTATGAATCTCTAGTGCCCACTTCCCACACTTGCCCAGAGCTCTCACGAGACCCAATTCCCCATACAAGGTCACCTTCTGCTTCCACCACCTGCAGCGTCTCTGTGTCCCGCATGGAGCCCTGACAGATCCGCCTGGCATCTGGACTATTTCCTGCAAACGGAAGGGAGCCCTTCGCCCACCGCGCACCCGAATGCTTTTCCTCCATGCGAATGCTAGACAGTTTGAGTCTTGGCCAGACATGAATTAGACGACACAATCCTGCCTCGAGTACATACAGAGCCTTGGTGTTTACTGAGCTGACTAGAGAAATAACTTTCTTCCCACCTCACAACAGCTCCTGGAGGCGGAGGCCCCCCCCCCCCCGCCCTGCCCCCTGTTAGAGACGAGGAAACCAGCGCTCGGAGGCAGCGTGTGGGGAGCTGGAGTCAGAAGTGGCGGGGCAGGGCCTCCATCCAGACTCGGCACCGGTGTTAGTCCTCCCCTCCGAATGATAGCATTTCCTGGGATTTATTGTTCTTGTGGCTTGCTGAATTAGGTCCCACATAAAGCCTCCAGTTCCCGCAAACATGGACTGCCAGGTGAACATGTCCGTTAGACTATCCTCTCAAGTCCATCCCCACGGTGCTTGCCCAGCGGGGAAAATACTGATGTGAGAACTGGCTCATTCATTTGCTCATTTCCAAAACGTGAATCTGGCAAGTTCAGGGATAGCCCGAAGACCCTGACCAGGGAGGAGAACGGGAGCTGAAAGAGAGCCACACTCTCTTGCTTTCCTCCTTTCTTCGCACAAAAATGTCGTCCATCAGCTCAGCCTTATCCTCATGGGTCTGTGCTCGCCCAGAAGCACCTGTCCCCATTCATCCCGACGGATGCTTTCTCTACTTGGTAACCAAGGCTACCGCACCAACCAGGAATAGCCCTGTCCAAGCTGGGGATACTGGTATGAACAGGATCTTTTGGAGGCCCTAGCGATATGTGACTGGCAACAAGAAGGCTTCCCAAGGTCATGGAAAGTCAAGGTCAAATGAAGGTAACAAACTCCAACACCAGCGCTGGTAGAGAGTTTATTCATAACCCGAGTGTTGTAGAGACCAGAGTTAGGAGCAGTGAGGGGAAGCGTCTGTGAGACAGATCTGGGTCTCTATCAAGTCCTCTGCAAAGTCCCTTCTCTAAAATTAATAGGGACCCTGTTGACCTGGACCACCTGACATTTCCATAGGGAGCAGCTGTGACCTCTCTGGGAAGCCCTTAGCCCTGATGTCATGGGACCTTCTAAGCCCCTTTCTCAACCCCTAGGACCCCTTGCAGTGCCATCCCAGGGGCCACTGGTGGAGCAGACTTTCTGGAATGATCTTCCTTCCTCCATTCCACTGTGGAAACATACACTGAGATGTACTAGAGCCGAGCTCCTGGGCCAATGACGTCACCTTCCAGCCGGTCTGTCCTGGGAGACAGGCAGGCCCAGAGGTATCTTTTTCTTGCAACCAGGCAAATGTGAATAGCGAAGATGGAAAAGAGATTCATTGTTAACGTAAACAGCCGTAAGCCACATAGGAGCATACCATGAACATTCCGGAAGCCGGGAGAACGTCTCTGGGTCTTCTAAATACCTCACCATCTCATCTGCCTCCGACCGGGAGGTACAAGGCAAAGGACATAAAATAAAAACCAGTTGTGCCCCAGAGCCCAAGCCTAGTGCAAGGAAACAAGGCTAATTACCTGCCGAAGCTGATTGCTCCCATCCGAGCCAGCTGCTGGACTCTGCGCAACGGGCTTGGAAGGAGACGCACCCGAGTTACAGGTCGGAGCCCAGGAAGGCGGGATGCTCTCCAGAAGCAGTGCACAGGCAAGAAGTCTTTTTAAGTAACTTCTCTTTGAGCTGCTCCAAACAAGGCAGCCAGAGCGAGAGGGCTGCTTCCTCTGAAGGTACCGGAACATCTCAGAATCTCGTTCAAAGTGGCAGAGGAAAACAGGCCTGGATGACATGATGCACACACACACTTTGATCTCAATCAAGGCGCTCGGCGAGGAGCGGCTAGTGTCAATGTTCCCGAGAATCTGACCCCAGGAAAGACAACCTCCCCCCCGCCTCCTCCCTGCAGATGCCACCGAGAACTGGTGTCCAAAGGGCCATGTCTGCACGCCAGCAGCATCCAGGGGTCACGGTCAGTATCCCTACGGGGCTCCTTGAATTGGGACAGCTCCTCTTAGAAATGTGAGCCAGCCTCCCTGCCTCTCACTCACCCGCCCGCCTCTCTGCTTGGTTCTGATCTCCAGGAGACCTCACCCCGCCTGGAGAGAGCTGCGTTCAGCAGGGTTTGGAGTCTGAGGCATGTGATGCTGGATGAAAGGAAATGGGTCCCTGGTGCACGGCATAACTGCCCAAGTCAGCGCTGACAACCCTCTTTCTCCACGCTCACCCCCAGCTTGGCAGCCCATCTGGTCAGCACTCCCTGGGAACATACGGAGAACCCAAGCCTTTCTCCCCTTCACCAGCACTTCCTGGGCCCAGGCCCCCAACACCCTGGCCGTACCCACCTCAGCCGGGAATGCAGGAAGACCTTCGCAGGCTCTACTCAGTCATGCATGCTTTTAGGGGCCATCCTTCCATTCCATCTATCTATCCATCTATCTGTCTATCTATCTATCTATCTATCTACCCATCCATCCATCCATCCATCTATCCATCCAACCATCCAACCATCCATCCCTCCATTCATCTCTCCATCCATCCATCCTTCCTTCCTTCCATGGATCTATCATCTACCTACCTATTTATATAAATGGTCATTAACATTTTTACCTATATAGATACCTGCCCTAATCTATGTCATTTATGTAACAGTCACTAAAATATTTTTATATATGCTATATTTGCTATAGTACATAAGAGCTCAGTCATTAGAATTTTGCATCTGTATGTATGTACTGTGATGGCGTTAAGACAAAGCCAGGGGCATAAAGAAAGAATGACCGGAGCACCTGGGTGTGGGCTGAACTGCGACTCTTGATTTCAGCTCAGATCATGACCTCAGGGTCGCAAAAGCTAGTCCTGCGTCGGGCTCTGAGTCAGCGGGCGTCTGCTTCCTGTCCTCTCTCTGCTCCCCCACTGCTGTCTCCATTTCTCTGTCTCTCTCTCTGAAATAAATAAAGTAATAAATATAATCTCTAAAACAATAAAAAAGAAGGAATCATGATCGAAAAATAAAGGAGAGTCATCCCTGGTCTCCCCAGAACAGATGCCGGTGCTGAACGGATGGTCTGTCCCACCTCCTGGGACCTTCGTGGTGCAGAGATGTTCCACCAGAACCATAGCGCTGAGAGGACAAGCTGGGTGAGGAAGGCTTACCAACGGACTGACTTTGTGGGGGCTGTTAGCGGAGGTTTAGCTGGGCCAGCGGCCCCCGGGGTGCATTCCCTGCTGTGCTTGGATCGGGGTTTTAGGTCCAGCAAGTACAAAGGCCTCTGGGGAGTCCCAAGGCGGGCGCGCACCCAACTCTCCTGGTGGGGACCCCAGGGCACCCCCGTGCCATCATTCTGTTACAGAAACGTCCCACAGCGCTGCCCGGCCCCGTCCATGCCCTTATTCACACTTAACCCCATGGCCTCCCCTGCCCTGCCCATCACACCTGCTGCTGGCCCACAGGGAAGGGGACATCACATGGTGCTTTCGGGCAGGCAGGCCGCCGCTCGGCTGGGAGGTCTCTGTGCCAGCCGCTCCTGGACCCTCCACGCTCAGGACCACTTGGTTGCCTGGTAACAATTTTCACGGCTGCATTAGAAGGAGAGCTCTGAGCAGAAGATTGCTTGAAACCTGACAGCAATTACAGGGAAGCCGGACCACTGCTTTCGTTTCAGAAGCCACCGCACACACCGGCCTCCCATTCAGTTAGTAGTTTGATTATTATTTAAGTGGACTTCGCACCCCGCTCAACGCAGAGGTGCGTCAGGCTGACTGCACACCCCACCCTTCCAAGCATCTCACAGGAGTGGCAGTCACCGAAGGGAGCGGGTCCCGTCCAGCAGGGTTTTTGGACTTCCTCTTGGCTTCAGAGCACGTGGGAGCAGAAGCCACCGTCCCGCACACAGGTCACGGCCCCTGCCCAGGGACCACCGTAGATCTGTCCCCTCCCAAGTCCTCGCCCAGCCCCTTCCCCTCCGCTCGTAGCTACAACAGTACTGCTGACCTGCTGATGGGGCGCGGCCAAGTGTGAATGTCCTGGGCTAACCATGACTCGTTAAGGGCAACCATCGTGGGGCTAATTACCACGCCTTGAAGCCCTGTGAAGTCTGGGCCCATAAACCATCCTCCGTAAATGCTCCCTCTGGTCATGGCCAGCTGGCTCGGACGCACAGAGGTGGGTCAGAGCTTCCATTCCTTTCAACCCGTCCAACGGGATGTCTCAGTGACAGAGTCAAGCTCGCAGAGACATGGGCACACCTGGTTTAAGAGCAAGCGCCCGCCCCATTTCCACCCTCATTTGCCTGTTCACACACTGCACACAATATGGCTACAGAGCGCTGCTGTGGCCATGCCTCTTGCGGCGGGTGTATGTGTGTGTGCACATGCGTGTGTGAGTGTGTCTGCACATGTGTGTGAATGGAGTGTGTGTGCATGTGTGTGCATGTGTGTGCACGTGTGAGTGTCTATTGGGTGTGCGAGCACGTGTGCATGTGTGTGTGGGTGTGCAAACATGCAAGTGTGTGCGTGTGTGCGTGTGTGTGAATGGAGTGTATGCACATGTGTGTGAGTGCGTGTGCATGTGTGTCTATTTGTGAGTATGTGCAAGCATGTGTGCACGTGTATGTGTATATGTGCGAGTGTATGCACGTGTGTGTGCGTGTGAGTGGGTGTGCAAGCACGTGTGCGAGTGTGCAAACGTGCAGGTGTGCGCGTGTGTGTGACTGTGCATGTGTGTGAGTGTGTGGGGGCGTGTGCGTGTGTTGTGGTCCACACGAAGTGTCCGTCCTGCAGGAATCTGTGTCTGGAGTTCGCCGGTGGACACCTGCAGAGCTATCCACACTGTTTGGCCCACGTCAGCCGCGGTCACTAGTCCAGACTGTGCTTCCTCCCGTGGGGACGAATACTTTGTTTCCCCCATGATTTCTCTCCCCACTGACAAAGCCGCCATGGACAGACAGACAGCCTTAGCCACTCTCCGGGTGGGCAGGCACAGATGCCGCTGGAGGGCAGGTGTCCGGTGTGGAAATGCTGGGTGCAGATCCCTGATTCTCCGGTTTTCCTAGGTGACCCTCCAGTCGCAAACCCTCCCAAGGACTGAGCTCCCTGCCCCCTGCAGGACTTCCTGGCCTCCCCACGTCCTTGCCTTCACCTGGACCCAGACTTGTTTTCTTGTTTTTTTGCTTTTTGCAAGTATGATTGGTATGAGACAGTGTTTCTGCTTACATGGTATTTCCCTGAGTTCTACTGTCGTGGACTGTCCCATTTGTTCACTGACCTCCGAGTCCTGATGGCGTCCCCCTGCGGAGGTCTGCTGCCCTTCCCCACCCAAGCCCTCCAAACCTGCACTTGACCCTGGGGCAAGGGTGTCCAGCACCCACTTTGGTTTGGTTCCCCCAACGCGGTCCTTGAAGAGGATAAAGCAGTCGTCCCCGACGCACACCGCACATGTTGATCTTTGTGACCGGTGTCGGGTTAATTCGCAAAGATGCAATGAGACTGAACAGCGAAGAAACCTGTCACTGCCGGACACTCACGACGCTTGGGTTCCCCGTTTTCACGAAGCCGAAAGAAAAGTTAACGAGCCATCAAAGTTGGTTTTGTTGTTGTTTTTAAGGAATAAAGAAAGAAAAAAATGAACTAAAGAAAGGAGAACAAAAGGCAAGAAGTAATCAGTCTCTCCCACTGGTGCCCGACACTCGGCTTCCCCGGGTCACCTCCCACAGCGCCACGGCCGCCTCCCGGCAAAGCAGCACAGACGGACCATTGATTTGTGAGTCATCGAACACTGGGCAGGGGCCTTCCTTCTTCTGTTTTCACTCCCTCCGTCTGCCATAGAGCCTAACTATTCCTTATATAACTGAAGGTCACCTGTGAGGTGACGGCTGTCTTCCTCCTCTGGTCCTCCCTCCTGGGTCATCACCTGCCCACCATCTCCAGGTGGCAGTTTCCTGGGGGCCCAGGTGGAGAGGGACACAGAGCACAGGGTCCCAGCCTCAGCCAGCATCCGAATCACCAGGAGAGTTTCGAGAAACACAGGTGCGAGTGGGACCCCCCCAGAGTGTCTGATGTGGGAGGGGTGGTGTGGGCTCTGAAAATATGCATTTTCTAAGAAATTCCCTGGCAATGCTAAAGGACGCTTCCAGAACCACAGAGGAGCATCCTCTGCCTCCTGGAGACTGAGAAGCATTTGGACCCAGGTATGGGCAAGAGTGGCGAGGTTTCATCTGTGCCCCCGGTTGGCACACTCTCCAGGACCCACCTTCCTCTGGCAGCACTGGCTTCACACACCTCCCAGAGCTCTCGTGTGTTTGAGACTCAGGGAAATGATAATTCCTAAGAAGAGTAACATTCAACAGTGACGGAGGGCTCACTACCCATAAAGAACTAGAATGCACCAGTAACAATCACAGTAATAGTAACACATAGAATAGTAATCACCCAAACCTGGTGTCCTGCACCACCTTTGGGCCAAAACCAAACCCAGCAAGTTGAGCATGTCTTCTGATTCAGCCTCAAAAAGCCCCTGGGCAGCTGCTCCCTGTCTATCAGAAGGGAGGAGGTAAGTGGCCTAGGGCCACCCTGCAGCTGACACCCACAGGTGAAATTCTAGTCCTGGGCTCTCTGAAAGCAGCACCAGAGCACCGAGGGACCACCCTGGCTGCTGAGGGAGGCCGGGGTCCTGCCGCATGCTCCAGCCAGCACCATGGCCACCCCACTGCCCCCTCGCCCCAGAGACCAGCAGACGCACGGGATCCCAGGCAGAGAGACTCGTGCTGCTCCCAGGGAGAGACCGCTCCAGCCTCCCCGTGTCCCAACTCAGCTCCCTCTTGTGTCTAACGCCCCTCAAAATCTCCCTTACCCACTGAGTACCCGGAATTTCCAGCCAGCAGAGAAATGGAAGATAAAACAGAACCATCGGCCACATGGCAGCAGCAGCCGTGGGGTGCGTGGCAAAAAGGGGCCCAACCAGACTCCTCCATCCCTCTCAGCACAGAGGAGCCCATGTGCGGGGGGGTCCTGACAGAGGCCTCCCGCTTTGGCTCCCTCCCGTGTCTCAGCGGGCTGAGAGAAAAGGGTCCCGGTCCGAGGCCATACGCCGGCAACCGCATGAGCGTTCCTCCTCGCGGACTTGTCCGAGCTATAGCCTGTGAACTGCTCTGCCCACCAGAACCCACCTGGGGCTCTCGGACGGGACTTGAAGCCTCCCGAGTCTGCAGGAAAGGCCCTGGAACTCTCCCTTGGGGCTCTACCCTCCTCCCCTCTCCTTCCTTTAGAAGGAACATGTTTCTCCCAGGAAATTGGCAATACTTGTTAAAATATGGTTCCTTGATTTGAGATCCAGTTACAAGCAGTGCCTTCTAGAACTTGACAAATGGGGACGGGCACCTGGAGTCGTCCTAGGTCTATATCAAGGGAAGGGGCTTCTGCTGGCCGGGAGCTGGAGAGGCAGCAGGGTGACGGAGCTGCGACCACGTGGGTGCCGCACTAGGCATCGGCTGCCTCCTGGGCTGGCCCACGGGTGCAGAGCGGTTCATCCAAGGCTGGGGCAGACCCACCTTGTCCCGGGCACTGGGGAGCCACGGCTCCACCCCCAGGCATCTGCTCAGCGAGGCCGGGCAGGTGCGGGAAACGGAGTCAGAAGGAATCCCTGGTGAGTCCTGAAAACTGGGAGGAATGCCAAGTGGGGTTGAAATGTCCAGCATCATTTTCCCTCAAATTATTTTTAACAGCTTCTTCAGGGTCATCCCAACCCAACTTGAGAGCAGTTCCATCCCCCCCCAGGAAGAGCCCTTTGGCAGTCGTTCCCCACTCCCGTCCCAGACCCATGCGTCTCCTCAGATTCCTGGAATGGGGAAATCACACTTCCCACGCACACTGCGCCTGGGTTTTTATGCCCAGCCAGGAACCGCTGCTCTCTCTTAGACAAGGGGCAATAATAGTTTGCTTTTCTTCGAATCGACCTACCCACATTCAAGAAGGGACAATACTGCTAGCTTGGCGGAAGGCCAGACCTGCATCCCCTTCTCCTTTCCGGTCCCATCACCATCCCTAGAGAAGTGGGGGCCACGCACCTGGGGGCCTGAAACTCTGAGGACCCTCACATGCATGGGCCACTTCCAGGGCCCCG
Source organism: Enhydra lutris kenyoni (assembly GCF_002288905.1). Lineage (NCBI taxonomy): Eukaryota > Metazoa > Chordata > Mammalia > Carnivora > Mustelidae > Enhydra > Enhydra lutris. The sequence continues at coordinate 2,356,494 of NW_019154090.1, read as the reverse complement.
CGAGGAGCCCCAGCGATATGTCCGTACACTCCAACGGTTCTGTAGAATTTGCGGCAGTGAGGTGGTTGACTGGTGGTGGTAGACGTCCCCTTTCTTCTGGTTAAATCAGCACCAGCCGTTCCAGGCAGATGGCATCTTTCAGGAGTATTTCTGCCCTCCCCCATCCCACTCCTCCAACGTGTGGACACAATAGGGCAAACCCAGAAGTGATACTGTGATGTAAACAGCCATCGTGGCACCAGACAGCAGAAGACTGGGGACAGTGGAGGACAACGTGGAGGAGCTGGACGCTGGTCTCTGGAAAGTTCTTCCAAGTCCTACGGTGCATATATGAAATAAACTTGACAAGGCACGTCCCCAATTTGAAAACGATCCAAAATTGGTATATGACATTAATAAGAACATTTTGTGCTGTGAAGAGAGGCTTCCTGGCTGTTAATAATAGACTATCAAGTCTTGATTGATGGCCATAGATTAAAGACTGAATTACCTCCACACACGATCCATCCCTCGCCTCTAGGATGACCTCCTCCCCCAGCTGTGCCGTCCCTAATGATGCACAGGGTATGGGGGGCCTCGCAGACTGGATGGCCCCATGTCAACAGGGGTGGTTACTACCCTCATCATCATTATTAACAACCTGAAATAATGCTCGTTAACTTCCAGTTTCTGGACCATGATGGTCACCCAGCTGATTATGGAAATTACTTAACTCAGCGTGAGTTGCAGATACTGCCAAGAGCGTGAAGATGTTCTTAAATGTAGGTTTCTTGGTGAAGGAAGTGCTGTCTTTTTCCCCTGGTCTTTCTTCTGTGTGTACAACTTCCCCGTTATGTTCTGCCGACCTCGTTCCTCCTCTAGAATCATGCTAGCCCTTCCTGGGTCCCACACAGTCCACAGCCTTCCACGCAGACGTCCCCTCCCAGGACCAGCCCCGGCACCTGGTCAGTTGCTCCGTCAGCTTCCCCAGGGACAGAAAGGAGGGGAGTCACACCTGCATTTGGGGCCCACCCACCTGCTCCGAGGAAGGTGGTCCCTAAGCTGAACATGGCTGGCAAACACTGTCTCTCTGTCATCGTTGATCTGTCCACCCATCCTTCCACATGGCCCGGTGCTTTTCTGTCGCAGAGAATTAATTATCTGGACTTGCCAGAAATAGCCTTAGACCTCACAGCATTACTCCCACCCATTAGCGAGAAAGTGGCTGCAGCCTTCCTCTCTGGAATTATTTGTGTGAAGAGGTCAAGGATGGCAAGAGAAATGAAAAGCCATTTGCTTTAGCGCTATTAGTACATTTTGTAGATAATTATACAATGTTTCAAGTATTCCTGGGGATTCACTTCAACCGCCCAATCTTATGAGTGAACTTTGACAACAGAAAATTGTGGGTAATTTCTGTTTGCTTGAACACCGTTTCTATAGTAATAAAAGTAATTATTAATAAAGGGAGAAAGTTGTGCTATGGATTTCAGTCAATAAATAGCATTATTTTTTTTCTTTTTTAAAAGGGCTCACAATAGAGATCTAAAGGAGAAAGAAACAACTAAAGGGCATCTAATAGTCTGTATCTCTCTGTCTGTCTATCTCTTTTTTTTATTTTTTTTGTCTTATCTTATAGGTGAGATGTTCTCAATTTACTTAAAGTCACAAGGAGTAACTACAAGGTTATATTTCTAGCAGCAACCCCAAATGCCAAGGAGCTTGTGAATTTCTCTAGCAAAAGAAGGGGAAAGATCATGAGTGCATTTCAAAGACAAGTGTCCACCTTGACCCCCATCCATTTCTAACAGTTTGTAGGACCTGTGAAAGGCTCAGCGCATCACAGAACATCGTGAGGGAAGAGACCGTCTGCTATTTCTCTGATAGCCAAACAATCAGGCGCATTTGGGCCCCGAAGCCAGTGGACCCCAGAGGACAACCAACATCTTCCCATTCTCTAGTTGGCTGAACACGGATGTGAGTGAGCCCACCTGCCTGCGGTCACTGTGTGTTTACTGAAGCTTCGCAGCGTGCCATGCATGTAGCACGCTCTAGACAGAGGATGCTGTCACAAACGTGCTAAGCGAGACCCTTCGCAGAGCCCTGGTGGCGTCCACCCACCGAGTGAGGATTAGCGTGGGAACCACAACAGCATGACAAGGGACTCTGCTTTTGTTTAGTTTCCCCAGAAGCAGAGCCTGAAGCAAGGATTCAAGTGTTAAGAACTTTCCTTAGGAAGGAAGCCCAAGAAAGCCCAGCAGGGGAGTGGAAACCTGAGACAGGGAAGGGAGGAAGACTATAAAAACAAGTTATCAAGCCAGCTGCCCTGGGGACCGAGGAGCTAATCCCAAAGGGGACACCCCGCCCCCCCCAAGAGCCAATAGACAAGGAGCACCTCGGAGCCATACCGCCTGAGGGAATATTTCTGAATGGCCTCCCAAACGGATTGACTGAGGGCTGCTCCTGGGCAGCACTAACTCCCTGGTTCTGCGGGCCTGCCAGGCACAGTCTGGGGCTGTGAAGCCCGAGGAGGCTCTGGACAGAGGGACTCCGGGGCTGGTGTAGGGAGATCGGGCTGCCGGCAAGGAGGAGGGCGGACGCGGTTCAACAGTCTCCAATCCAGTCTCCAAAGGGGACTGGGAGTTGGGGCGCCGTGGGGACAGAGCAGGGAAGGTTTCCCAGTGAAAGGAAGGGATGTCTGAGCCGATCCTGGAAAGGCAGGTGGGCCCTCTCCAGGGAGGAGGACTGCATTCACATGGGCCCAGGAGGGTGACCGCAGGAGTCCACAGGAGTGTGGTCTCACCAGGGCCAAGGTGGAAAGGGAGGGAGGCAGGGAGATGATGCAGAGAGCTGCACCAAGATCCCAGTACAGGAGCTTCCTGTGACCAACGGGGCTCTAGGGAGGAATTTTAAGATGCTTTGAAAGAACCTTTGACCAACACACCCATGAAAAAATGCTCCACATCACTGGGCATCAGGGAAATACAGATCAAAACCATAGTAAGTTACCCCCTCACACAGGTCAGAATGGCTAAAATTAACAAGTCAGGAAACGACAGATGCTGGCGAAGATGCAGAGAAAGGGGAACCTTCCTACACTGTTGGTGGGAAGGCAAGCTGGTGCAGTCACTCTGGAAAACAGCGTGGAGGTTCCTCAGAAAGTTGAAAATAGAGCTACCCAATGACCCAGCAATTACACTACTGGGTTTTTACCCTAAAGATACAAACATAGTGATCCGAAGGGGCATGTGCACCCCAATGTTCATAGCAGCAATGTCCACAATAGCCAAACTATGGAAAGAGCCCAGTTGTCCATGGACAGATGAATGGATAAAGAAGATGTGGTATGTATATATAGATATACATCTATATATACACAGTGGAATTATATTACACACACACACAATGGAATTGTATTATGTGTGTATAAACACAATGCCATTGTACATATTCCATTGGGGTGTGTGTGTGTGTATATATATATATATACATACATAAATATATATACACACACACACACGATGGAATACTTCTCAACCATCAGAAAAATGAAATCTTGCCATTTACAATGACGCAGATAGAACTAGAAGGTATTATGCTAAGCGAAATAAGTCAATCAGAGGAAGACAATTATCATATGATCTCCACACATATGTGGAGTTTAAGAAACAAAAAAGACAATCATAGGGGAAGAGAGGGAAAAATAAAACAAGATGAAATCAGAGAGGGAGACAAACCATAAGAGACTCTTAATGATAGGAAACGCACTGAGGGTTGCTGGAGGGGAGGCAGGCTGCGGGAGGGGGCCGCTGGGGGATGGGCATGCAGGAGGACGCATGACGTAATGAGCACTGGGTGTTCGATGCAACTGATGAATTCCTGAACTCTCCATCGGAAACCAATAATATAGTAGATGTTAATTAATTGATTTTAAATTTTTTAAAAAAAGGAAAAAAAGAAAGACCCTCTGTATGTGGCATGAAGGCAGCCTAGAGTCAAGGAGGCCGTGTGGGAGCTGTGGCGGTGGCAGCTCCAGCAAGAGCCTGGCAGTGGCCGCGGGGCCACGGGGAGGCAGTGGGTTCGCAGAGAAGATCCGTCATCAGGAGCGTCATTGTCCGTGTCATCTTCCGAGCCAGAGACATTAGCGGAGTCTGAAAAGATGGAATCTCGGGGCGTTTGGGGAAGCTGAAGGGTGAGACCCGCCAACCAAGGTGAAGGTTTGGCCGTGGCGGTGGGCACCTGGCTTCTGCGGGCCCAGGCTGTTCCGTAAGAGGGAGCAGAGTTGACGCCACAGATGAGACAGAAACACTCCACTTTCACGCCTTCCTTCGGGAACAGCCATCTGACGCCGAAGCTTAGCTGCTAATCCGTCTCCCTGCATGTTCTCTGACTCTCCAAGGCAGCTGCCAGCGTGGTCTCAGCCAAACTCACCTCCCAGACACCGATTTTATTTTTAAAATGACAGTTGGAGAAGGATCCGGCCTAGCGACTTGGTTCCGAACATCGCGTTGCTTCTTCCCCCTTCTCTCCAGAAGTCCAACCACCAGTCCTTCTGTGAGACAAGCCCGACTAGGTGTCTCCAATCCTATCCACGCAGCCCTCAGAGAAATAGCCCAGCGAGCTCCCCAGAGCGCTTGGATCGGAAACGAGCGTGGAGCTTACACCGTGCACGAACGGATCCCCCACGCTGGCCAGTAGGAAGCCTCAGGGCCCCCCATGCTCGGCCAACCCGGAGACGCCACCAGCCTGTCTAGCACAGAAGTCACCCCATGGTGTTTGGGTTCTACTGGGAGACACAACAGTTGGGGAGCTATGGGTTGTTAAGTTACTTCCAAAATGCTCCCCCCTCCTGATCACGCCTATCTAATATCCAACATTGTGGAAGAATCGAGAAAGCGAGTCTTCTGTGCTTAGCACACGCAGCCCGAGTGAAGGATCTACGACAGGGTCCCATGTTCCAAGTGGGGCTCTCTGGGCATCATGCAAACCACAGCCGTGAAAGCTGCTAGCTGTCGTCCAAACACATGGGAAGAGGGACGGAGTGTATGGGGAGGTTTTGTGCGGACTCAGAGAGAAAGAAGAGGAGAGGAGAGGAGAGGAGAGGAGAGGAGAGGAGAGGAGAGAAGAGAAGAGAAGAGAAGAGAAGAGAAGAGAAGAGAAGAGAAGAGGAGAAGAGCCCACATCCGGGTCCCAGAACAGAGTCCCGGGCAGAGCTGGGACCCAGAGCTGGAACCAGCGGACGGCCCTGTGTTTGCGTCACTGATTTGGGGGTGTTTGCTGGAAGTGGGAGAAGACATTTCAAGAAAAAATTATTAGGAGTCCCTTGTTTTCATTCAAAACGAAAAACAAAATAGAAACTTTATTGAACTCCATGGATGCCACAGAATTTTACCTTCCAGATGGTGCATGGTCGTGGGGAGGTGGGGAGGAAGGGAGGAGCCCCAAGGCACAGCTGGAGAGTGTCCTCAGGCTGGAGCAGACGGCCCTCCAGAGGGCTGCCCAGGCTCTGAGGGGACGCCCAGCTCGGCCAGCCAGGCCTTCGTTCTAACCCTGGATCCCCAGGCAGCAGCCCAAATAGCTCACCAACTTCGTCTGAGCCTCAGTTTCCCCATCTGGAAAGTCAAGACGTAGTGACTGCCTCCCAGCCTGCAGCCGTTGTTGGGGTTAAAGGTAACGCTCTGCCTGTAGGAGACGCCAAAAGTATGTGTCACATGTCGTTACATCCGTAAAACGTGTTCCGTGTCGGCAAGTGCTCAACAACGAGATTGGGGGGGCAGGGGGTAAGCTGTGATTTGTAGCTCTGGAGCCCTGGTCATCACCGCCAGGATATCGCACCCAGAGGCGAAGAGAAGTTGAACACCAGACCCCATGAGTGGGTTCAGCGCCCCCAACACACCCCTGCACAAGGTCACGTTTCAGCAGGTTCCTGAGACTTCGGGAATCCTACTGGTGTCTCGGCGTTTGTGGGCAATAACATCCACGTTTCCCGGGGTCCCTCCCGTTCGCTCCCTACGACACCGTCCCTGGAGGGCAGTTTACAAGTTCTGTGCGGCTTTTCCCCAGCTTAACAGACTGGAGTCTGGGCACCGCAACCCCTGACTCAGGACCCCAGTCCACCAGCAGCAAAACATTCTCTTCTCGGGGAGCCCAACACATCGGCTGGCTACAGATTTCCTCGTAATTCATGTGAAACTTTGGGGTGTCAGATTCCTTCCGCATGAGTTCAAGGCATGCCCCGTGGTCCTTGTGCTTCTCTGCGGGCACGAGGGAGAGGAGAGGCAGCACGCCGCCCATCTGTGCGCCCCGTCCAGAGGTCACTCCTGGGGGCTGCCGTCAGACGGGCCTCCTCACCTCCCATTAGAAGCTCCCGTTGCCTGTGGGCCAGACCTGAGCCAAGGAACGGGCTCCTCCATGGACGTGTGCCTTTGACTTCAAAGTCCACAGACAGAAGGACGCTTCTCCCCCTCCTCTCGCCCAGGGTGAGGGAACAGGGGCCCCAGCTCTGCACAGTTCAGTCCAATGAGGGACTCTGGGGACAGGCTTTGCGGATAACTGCCTTTGTGTCCCTTCTGGGCCGGACTGGGCTTATTTCCTGCAGACGTGACGAGAGAGAACATCGGGAAGGATTTATTCCCCGTGTGGTCCGCATCAGTCCGGCTGTAGCCTCAGCTTGCTGTCCGGGGCTCCGGGCTCCCGTCTTGCGCTCCGTCTGTCCGCTTCCGCGCCCTCCTGGTCACCCGCGGCTCTGGGCGCCCATCTCAGGCTGTGGCGCCCCCCGGTACTCTCCAGGGAAGACGAGTGCGGTGTCTCCGCGGGGCTCGTTCAAGATGACGATGTGCGACCTCTGTGAATCGGGGCGGACAATGCGCAGTGGATTTTAGCTTTTTTAAGGACTAGTGATGCAGGTAAGGTATGAATTACACTGTTCTTTTTCTCCCCCTCTACAATCTGCATTTACAGCATTTTTCATCAATTCAAAGAACTCAAATAAAGATCATCTGGCATACCCGGGATAATTACGTCTATCAAAGAACACTCGCCAGCGCTCAAAGCCCGGGGAGCGCTAAGCTGACCCTTTGTTTCGAATGCAAGGAAGGGAAGGGGTCGGTTGGGCTCCAGCGTGCAGGAACTCAACACTGCCGGGTTTCCTGATAATGGCCCATTAATGAAATAGCAGTTTGATTTTCAGTCACACTTAATGATACCTTTTGTGCAACCAACAGCCTCCTCCTCTCCCTCATGCCCAGCAGGCCGGTGTGTTCAAGTGGGCCATTATAGGTGGAGGGACACAGGTGGGGAGGGCGGACGGGGTGGGGGGCGTCTTTAGGCGAGGTTTGAAGAGAAGCAGCAGCATCTCGCGGCGGCCACTGAAAGAGAGAAGCAGGTAACCGGCGCCACGGCTGCCTCAGGCCTGCTCCACGGTGTTCCGCGGGTTTGGAAACCGGGGCCGTTTGTGGGCCTCCCTTTCCACTCTTGCTCTGGGGCTCCAGGGAAGGGAAAGCAAGCCCTGAGCGTAGACCAAGGCCAGCTTCTCAGTCACTGTCCCACGCCGAGCCGATGAGACCTGCGGGTGGGCGGGTGTCCAGGGATGCGGCGGAGCAGGAGGGGTCCCGTCTGCGGTCCTGGCGTGGACACGGAATCACAGGGGTTCCCCTTCCAAGCTGAGCCGAGCGGCGTGTCCCTCTGCAGAACTCATTGCTGAGACAGAGGAAAGAGACCATCCCTGCCAGCGGCTCCGTCCAACAGCAGGTAAGAAGAGCTTCCAGGAAGCCAAGCCAGCTCCTTGGGAGAAGCCAAGCAGGGGAGAGATGGGAGGAGAGGGACAAGCCTGGGTCCCCGCAAACCCTTCTCCCGGGCTGCGCCCCCATGGCACTCTGGACTGCCTATCCTCGGGCTCCACCGTGTCTTCTGGGATCTTACCGTGAATTGGCTTTCTTTCCTGAGCCGCTGGAAACAACAGATCCCAGCCTGAGAGACGGTACTTGTGACACCAGCCATCAGTCCTGGGGAAGCGTGCCCTCAAAGTTCAGTGCCAGGAAACACAGCTTCTAACCAAGATCCCCTGCCCTGGGCTTTGGGGTCACGTTCTGCCCGACAGTCTGCCCTGAACAGCTGGCATTCCTCCAGCAGGTCTGGTGGGCCTGGGACGCACTGGCGCCCACACCGCTGAGCCAGGTGGCCGCATGGGGCTTGTGGATTAGCTGTGCTGGGGACCTTCTGTTTGGTGATGGATTTTAAGTGATTTTGTTGAGGCTTTCCTGACCCTCTGTCCTGAAATCTCTCAGTCCAATCAGTAGGACATATGAAGCCAGAGGAGAAAACTAGCATTTTGAATATTATAGGTATTACTTTGGGTCATTTTCTGTCTTTTCAATTAGAAATGGATGGTGCCATTCCTAACCTGTCCTGTGTGGTTTTCTCTCTCTGAAAACAGTTCTACGGAAGCTAACATCATACTCATCCTCTTGGGATTGTCTGAAACCAAAGGCAGCCTCGCACCGTTCAGAAATCCCTCCTCTCCAGCCCACCTCATCTGTGGGCTAAGCCACAGTGCCCACCTACAGCCAGAAGTGAGACCCCACTTGGGGGGCGGGGGCAGCATCTGCCGAAACGGGGAGTTTGGGCAGCGTCCCCCAGAGCCGGTCCCTGAGCCCAGAGGCACAGCAATGTCCCTCCATCCCAAACGTCAATGCTTCACCCAGAGGACATGGCCAGAGACGTATGTACAAGGATGTACTTTACAGCATGGTTGATTACAGCGGAAAACTCCACACGGCCAAAACGCTCTGTAGTCAGAGACCAGTTGTAAAGAAATCAGGCAACAGCTGCACAACGGAATATGGAAGGATGAACAAGTTCGTTCTCAACAAATATTTTGAGAAATGGGAAATCCTCATGCTGTATGAAAGCACGGAGAAGAGCCAGACAGAAATCTGAGAGTAAAGGGTGACCTCACACACACACGGACACGTGTGAGCGGCCCTGACACCCGTGGGGGGCCTTGAACGAGGTCTGCAGGAAGGCTGGGATTGCCAGAGTCTTTAATTTTCTTCTGAAGAATTCCCTGTATTTTCCAAAACACATAGACACATGCATATTTCTTGTGGAATTAGAAAAAAGAGTCATATTTTTATAAGTAAATAAAAAGTAGGAAATCCAGCATGGAAAGTCATGCTGTCAGGGGATGTGGACGTGCTCTGGGGTTACCAGGAGGAGCTCTGGGCAGACCCTTGCCCAGGCACCAACATCACATCTTGGAAACCCACCTGCATCGCTAACAACTTTTAAATTCGGATGAGACCCTGATCAGTGGTCATTCCCCAAACACGCATCTCACATTCCTGCTGCGCATGGCTCCCTGTCCCCCCTGCGTGGGGCTCGTCCAGCAGGAGGGTGGGCTCTGGGTATCCACACTGCAGGTCCCCAGAGAAGGAGCCTGGGGGCCTCAGGAGAGGGGTAAGAGCGCCTCCGGCACACTGCGGGGACCGCTCACTGTGGCCGTGACCCATCGCGTGCCCCTGCTGGAGACCCCACCCTGGGGACAAGGTCCTCCCTGAGGGACAGAAGGGGGCAGAGGGTTAGAGATACTCCAAGCTTTGGACAACACACTAAGGCCACTTCTGCCATTTTCCTTCAGTGTGCAAGCACTTCTCGTTACGGCAAACTGCTGCAGTAAATGAAAACCAAGAAGAGAGTGGGTTTGGAGAAAACATTTTTTAAAATGTAATATTGCCACAATTTAAAATGCTTCTCTGACTCCGACTTAAGCGACACATTTATTTCTTTTTTCTTACGAGTTCTGGTACTCCTTAATGGAGCCACCGTCTCACACAAAATTGGGTTCTCCTTGGATTAATATCTTTGAAAATTAAGTTGATTTATAACCAATTTTCTCCTCATTTAAACAGCGACCCCGAAGGGTTCCTCTGGGGAACCCACAGGATCCAAGAAATGATGGGCTGCCAGGAAGGCTCAGTGAAGCCAACTTCTTGCAAACGTGTGCATATGGTGGTGGGTGCTTAGGGAGCAAAGTAATGTATTTCCCTGTTTTACAGCCCTGCCTTAATTTTGGAGTTACATACACACTTTGCTGGGGATGGGGAAACACTAATTGGATAATTATAAAACAACTCTGCCTGACACCCCATTTTCAAAAGAAACCGTTCCCAGTTCTCCCCGTCCTCAGGGCCATGAGCCGCGTTGGACGTGGGTCAGCGTGTTCAGAACGCTGGACAGAGACTCCCCGTCCACATCAGGGGAGCCCGTGACAGCTCTCCTCCACCCTGCGCTTCGGAAGGACCCGGCGTCCCTTCTCTGCCATCAAGGTCGACAGGTGGGATGTATTTAGGGCGGCCGGCCAGATGCTACCCACAGATGCACGACACACAGAAGCTGGTGGAGTGGGACACCCATCCCTTCTGCTGAGAAAACACCGTGCTTCATTATGTCACCACCGTTCTGGGTCAAATGCACCGTCCGTGTGTGTGTCACGGAGGTGCGGGGACGAAATGCAGGTGGGTGATAAGCAGGTGGGTCGGAGTCAGCGTCGGCTCTGTGCCAGGTACCGGCCCCATGTGTGCCACCCCGCTGGCCCCCGCCGCAGTCCCCAACGCTGTTACCACACCCCTCCCCACCCCATGTCTGTAGATAAGGGAGCCGAGGCCCAGCAGGGGGCTGCCCAAAGGGTCCGCTGAGTGGTGCCACTGTTGCCTTTGCCTTTCCGCAGGAGCACCGTTGTGAATGGGGCTCCTGACGTCATCTGTATTTACTGTTGCTCAGTTGGCGGTCCCCGCATCCTGTGAAGGCGCGGGGTGTCACAGTCCCTCGCCCGGAGCCGCGCTCCATAAACTCCTGCTTCATGGAGGAATGCGCGTGCTCTCACCATCGCCTGCCACCTGAAGCAGGTTGTTCTGCTCCGCGGACTCTGCCCAAACCAAGAAATGATTTTCCAGAAGGACTGTAACCCCGGCTGCTGAGCTTCCGTTGCTCTGTTCCCCACAGTCGGCAGTGCTGACCTTGGGTTTCCTGCCTCTCCAACTCCGCCGGCCCTCTCGGGCTCTGGGCCACCCCGGGCAGAGTCACTGTGGCCAGAGCCACCATGGCCAGCCCCGGAGCACTGCTCTGCGAGCCATCGTGTGGGCTGCTCAGTGCCCTGGGAGATCCCAATGTCGGAGAGCAGCTCCGGCGGGTCTGGCTCCGAGCCCCACAGCTCAGACCCACAGCCACTGAAGAACGTTTTGGAGGGAGGGACAAGCCGTCCCCATGAATCCCTCCAGGGTCCTCTCCCAGCTCCAGATTGATAACCAAAAGAAAGAGCACTTTGGAAATAATTTTGGTCTGTGGTGACTGCATTGTTCTGGTGGGTGAGACGGGAAGGGCTTCTCCTCCACCCAGAGGACACAGGCCCAGCGATGAGAGCTGAAATCTGTGCACAGAGACCGGGGCGTCGCCCCCGGGGCTCAGGGGTGAGTGCCGACCCTGCCGCCAGGCAGTCCCCAAAGAGCTTTCAGTGGAAAGGGTCAGTCCATTCCTGCCAGGGCAGAGCCCGTGCAGCCCAAAGACCATCCCCCATGTCAGAGCTGCCTTGGAGCCAGGCCCAACCCCTCCGCTTCCCTAGGACGGCCCCGCACCCTAGCTCAGACCCAGAGGGTTCAGGCACAAGGAAAGACAGCCAAGCCATCCACATTTCCTCCACAAAACCCAGCCCCTCCTCAAATCAAAATGCACCTGCCTAACACAATCGCAGTATCTTCTTCACACCCCGAGGCCTCCAGCTGGCACTGACCTAGAGGACCGTCGGTCACTGGTAATGCAGGACCTGCTCTGCCAGATGACCATCGAGGACCCTGAGCTCACCAGGAGCATTTCCAGGAACCCACGTCTGAGAGCAGAGCCCTCCCCAGCCTCCCCTGCACCCTCTTTCAGATGCTTCTGAAAGGCCCCCCTTACTTCGCCTGGTTCTGAAGGATGGAGGGGCCTGGGCTGCCCCAGGGCTGCAGTGGGCTTGTCCAAGCCCCCTTTACTCGGTGCTCACAGGACAGCACCTTCCTGTCCATGGGGGAGAGAAAGCCTGCCAGGCCCAAGGCCCTCTGCGCCCAGGGCCTCATGCTTAGCCGGGTGTGCGATCCTAGAACATGAGCAGGACCGCGCAGGGAAGCCGTCTTCTCACGCAGACGGCTCCGCTCAGGTCGCCACATCACCACGTGCCATCCATGCAACCCTGGGGCCCTTCTGAGCCGCAGGGTCCACCCCGGAGCCAGATGGGAAGAAGTGGCTGCTGCGGGCATCCAGGAGACAGTGAACGCTGTAGTGTTTAAAGACATCTGAAGCACTGTGCGCAGGTAGGGAGATGGAGAGAATCAGGAAAGTGGCTAGAAGACCCTAGAAGCGAACTCAGTCTACACCAGAGTTTTTCCATAAGACACTCCTCTGCTCTTCAAGATCATGCCGTTGACTCAGACGGCCCCAAACCAAAACAACAGCTCCAAGATGAAGGGCACCTGCTTCCTGAAAAAGACATTTCTTTCACCCTCTTCTTGAATGCCTCCACAGACCTGGAGCTCACTACCTAACAGAGCATGTTGTCCCAACGGCAGCAAGCTCTTCTTTGTGTCAAGTTGACAACTATGATTCTATGGCGACATGTAGGAGGAAGAGGTACAGTTGGGGTGGAAACCTTGAGGCAGCAGCCCGTGGGGTCATATTTGTGCCCGTTAGCTGGAATTTGGAAAACACATTTGACCTTCCTCAGTTTACATCCCCTCCCTGTAAAGTAGAGAAGCTTTGATGCTCTAAGTGTCATACAGTTTAGATACTTTATATTAAGTGAAACAAAGGCAAGGTCTTCATTTACAGGGGTGGGTCTAGTTTCAGGTCTGGTTTGATCCAGGACACAACACCCCAGGGCTCTGCCTCTATTTCCTGCATCCCCCAGTTCCATGTTCACCTGTGCGCCAGCCATATCGTCCAGGTGGTGCTTACATCTGGTGGCAAAATGACCACAGCCCACTCACATCTCACCTCTGTGGACCTCATGTCCCAGCAAGCACATTTTCTAACTGTTCTTGTATCCTTGGGGATGGAGTCCGGTTCTCAGGGCCTGTTCTTGAAACAAGTAGAGCAAGTTAGACCCATGACTGGGTGAGCATCAGAGATGGGCATTACCCAGGAAGAACCAGACTCTGAGGAAAGAACAATTTTGCTATGTTTGAGCATGAGGCACTAAATGGTCCTCAAAAATAAGCATTAACACACCTTCTCACCATTTCCCTAATCTTTTACAACTAGACCCAGACCGTTGCTGGGGGAACTCAACAGCCACGGCCACAATCCACGCTGTGGCCAGGGAGTGTCTATAATCCCCATCTGTGGAGCACGGCCACCACCCCCGGGGACAGGCTGCGGTCTCACATCCCCGCCCAGGCCCGCCGTGCATCCTGAGGAACAGTCCAGGGGACTCCAAAAGTCCCGGTCCTCTCCAAGTGCCTGGAATGGTTCGAACTGTGCCCAGGGCCATGGAGATCCTGCGAGCTAACCACGGCCATGCACGCCGGGGAAACCTGGCTTCGCTCCCAGGCGTGATAATGGGTAGCGGAGTGACAACGTATATGTTGCCGGGTTCAGCCTGTGCACCCATATGGTAGCACATCCTGCTGGGTTGGGCTGTGGGAGGAAGAGGTGGCGGAGAGGGGTGCACAGGAGCCCAGCTTCCCAGGTCGGGGGTGGGGATGGGGGAGAGGGTGCAGAGGGCATGTTACTCCGTTTGTTTCATTTCTCTTTGATCGAGATACGAGCGACATTCCTGACCCGATAGGCCAAGAGTCTGGCTCTCCTTGGAGACTTGGAGAATGCTGTCTCTCCATCGGCGAATATTACGGAGCGATTGCTCTGTGCTCAGCCGGTGTGCAGGGAGCAGGGCTGGGAGGGGGTCACTCTAGACCCAGGCTCTGCTGTCACAGAGCATCCACGCTTCTGGAAAGCCCAGCACAAAGGCCGAGCCTGCCATGTGGCCCCATGTCCAGCCAGGAAGTGTAAGGCCAGTGGGGACAGAGAAGGACACTGTCGGACAGGACGGCCGCTCACCACAGCTCTGCCTCCTCACCGGGGGTGCCCAGGTGGCCCAGGGTGCCACGGAGGGGAGGTGGGAGAGCCGGGCTGGGGAGAACGGATGGTGCGCACACCACGAGCTCTCCGCTGACCACATCTGTCCCCCGGGGCTGCTGCGAGGAACGACCACAGGCAGGGGCCTTGGAACCACACAAACGCGCTCCCCAGCTCAGGGGCCGAAGCACAAAGCCGGGGTGTCGGCAGGGCCGCGCGTTCTTGGAGGCTCCGGGGAACGGTCGCTTTCTCTGCCTCTTCTAGTTTCCAGGGTCTGCCATGCACCTCGGCTTACAGGTGCCCCACGTTCAAAGCCGCACAGAGCGCCTTCCCAGCTCCCCATGACTCCCCCTCCTGCCTGCCTCTCGTGGGCCTCCATGATGGTGTCAGGTCCTCCCGGGGTCCTGGAACGTCTCCTCTCTCGAGGGACCCCCCTCTCTACATCCCATCTGCAAAATCCCTTTGGGAAGTGGCGGAGCCCCGGGCCCAGGGACTAGGACGTGGACGCCTTCTGGGCCATGACTCAGCCAACCACACGCAGGACAGCATCCTCTCTCTGGCTAGCTGACTTCGCATCTGGAAATATCATGATGTGTACACATTTCTGCTCCCCCTGTAGCAGGAAGAAACGCATTATTCACCGAGTTTGTTGTTCGCCTCGCTAAAAAGTTAAAAAAAAAAAAATGCAACAGCTTAGGATTTTCTGGTTTTCACAACAGGGAGAAGGGATACCTTACAGTGGTTGCACTTAGCTTTGGAGCTCTTCAAAGTTGGTGAATCCTTTTGGGTTTAGAACTTTCCAGAGCCTTCTCTCCAGGAAAGTTTCTGAGACAGATTGCTTCCACAAGGGCCACCTGCATGGGTCGGGGGGAGGACGGATGCGCGTTCACTCTGCGTGTCATCATTGATCAACAGTGATCACTAGGGAAGCCCACCGTGTTTACGCCGTCTCCATGGGAACTGCCTGCACAAGGGCAGCTTGGACTCTCGGGAATGCGAAACATTTCCACAAAGCATCATTAACCTGTTCACAACTTGATGTGCTGCTGTGAGGGAGAAACATCAGCTTCTGAGCAGCAGGGAGAGAGACAAGGGAGGCAGGGGCAGGCGAGGGGGACAACGGTCTCTGACGGAAACAGAGTCTTGGAGAATTGGCTGGGAAGGGGAAGCAGCAACTCAGACAGGCCCCCAGTGTGCCCATCAGCCCCTCATAGGTCACTGCAGCCCAGGTGTCTCAAGAGACAAGTTTTAGAAAAGAAAAACCCATAGAGGTCATGTGGGCCACCATGGAACTGTCTCCGATCAGCGCCCTCGTCGGAGGGGCCGTCGCTGGCCGTAGCGCATCTGTCTTCAGTGGATGCAGAGCAGAGCCCGTCTGGAACGTGCCTGGTGAGGCAGAGACCTTGGGAGCCCCTGAGAGCGGAGGTGAAGGTCCAGGCCATGTGGAGGACACTGGGCTGACCCTCCCTAGCCCCGAGGGCAGACACAGGGTTCAGGACCCACAAAGCTGAGCTTCGTGTCTCGTGCTGGTCAGTCAGGGGACTTGGGCCAGGATGCATTTGAGTCAAGAGGCCACAGGGTTCTGACTGGGAAGGTGAAGCCAGGAAATAACAGCCACGAGATGCAGTGGACCCCGGCTCCGTGGCTCCCAGAGCGCCTGTCGCACCCGGGGCTGACTCGGCTCAGGCTGCTCTGCTGGGACCACAGACGCGGATTCTCTCCCCATCCACAGGCTGGAAGTCCGAGATCGAGGCCCCCAGCCGGGCAGGTGCCTCCTGATGCCCCAGGGGCGGATCCACACCAGCTTCTCCCACTGGATTCTGGGGGCGTCATCGCTGTGACTCGTATCAGTGTGTCCTGCTCTCCACTTCACGGGGCTCTCCGCGTGCGCCTGTCTGGGTCCAGATCCCCCCCTTTTCACACGGACATGCTGGGTCAGGACCCCCTTGTGACTCCAGTTTAACTGGATCAGCTCTGTGAAGACCCCACCTCTGAATAAGGTCACGTTCTTGGTGCTCGGGGCCAGGACTCCGAGGAATGGAATGGAGCAGGGGGGCCAGGACTCCGAGGAATGGAGCAGGGGGGCCAGGACTCCGAGGAATGGAGCAGGGGGGGGCCAGGACTCCGAGGAATGGAACGGAGCGGGGGGCCAGGACTCCGAGGAATGGAATGGAGCAGGAGGCACAATTCAATCGGGACAATGACAAAGAAAATCTTATTGAACCCTCAAAACCGGATGGTATCATTTTCTCCGATATACAAATGTTAAATAAGGCTTCAAAAGACAAAATAATTTGCCCAGCCGCCTGCCTTGTCGACAGTGGAACCGGACTCAGCCTCCGCCAGCTCGGAGCCCCCATGTTCCCAAACACTCACTCGGTTCCCCTTAACCTGAGAACACGGGGTCACCATCAGCCTGCGTCCCCGGAGAGGAGCCGCGTGCCGCGTCCGCGGTGAATGGAGCAGTGAGCACCGCACCTGGGGGCCGTGCGGGGGGCTCCACCGAGAGAGGAATGCCAGGTGACTGGGAATGTCACCACCTGCCCCGGGTGTCCCAGAGCCCCGGGGCTCAGTGGCGGCAAGGCTGCACGTCCAGGATTTAGGACTCAGGAAATGGTTGAAAACAGAGACTCCAAATACTGAAGTCTTCAGGGAGCACTCGAGATGTCAGTGTGTGTCCGTACGGGCTTCAGGAATGGAAGGGGGATAATTATGATGGGGGGTACATGAAAATTACAATTTTGGGGGGGGTTGCAAGAAATGGAGAGGAAGCTGATCTAGCATGAGTCAGAAGAGGGAGGACTCGTCACAAGGACGCTGTGTCTGCTGGGGCCCAGGTCACAGGTGTGGGCAAACCCAGGGAGGATGAGGCAGGACCAGGCTTCGTCCCCGACTGCTCTGGGCTTGGGCACATCACACTTTGTCCCCTGCAGGCTTCCTGCTACCCACCCCAACAGAAGTGCACGCAGTCACCCTGGGCACAGCTGACACCTTGTTGCACGGGAGAGAAACACAAGAATCTCCGGGTCCAAATTCCCAAGACACAATGCCCCAGCTTGGGGCAAGGGTCCATTCCATCACGGCGTGTCCCACTGGGGCCAGGTGTGAGGTCGTGAGGTGCAGACCGGGCGGCTGGGTCCAGCCAGGGTGAGGGGAAGGGTGGGTGAAGAGGGCCGTGTGCAATGAACAAAGACCTCCCCCACCCCCGCCCCCACCCCCTCGAACCTTCCTCCCCTTCGGCCAATGCAACGAAGTCCAGGCTGGGTTTTCATTTTTTGTCATGGGCTGGCTTTGGAAACCAGGGGGCCGTGATAAGAAACTGCAGACATCTCCTTTGTTTGAGCACAAAGCTGGGTGCGGGGAGAAGAGCTCTGCTCTCCACAAATCAAGCATCGCAAATCCAGCGCGTGCGGCGTTTCCTAGGTCGGCTCTAAATGGGGCCGCCTGCCTCCGTACTGGTTTCTTAGCAACTAAATACCTGACTAATATTCAATTTTTCCAGGGCTCTAAGAGCTGCAGGATATTAATTCCCAACAAGACATCTAAATTGTTACTCTGGAAACTCGTGCACGCATCCCTTCATAGATTAGGCGATGAAATGCCACATTAGGAAGACCCTCGATCATTCCACGAGCTTCCCCCTAAGTGGGGTCGTAAGTCCCTGTCCCAGGGCTACTGTGCTGATCACTGGCAGCGGTGTGTCCCCCACGTGGCTCCACGTGGCCACCGCAGGGAGGGGTCGGTCAGGGGTCTTCTGCTCAGGCCGACGACTCGTGCAGAGCCTGGTTGCAGCTCCAGGTGACCTGGAAGAGTCCAGAAGCTTCTCTGAGGCTCTGGGTGCTGCTCTGGAACCTGGGAAGACAGTAGAGCACTCACGAGGTGCGAGGACGGCGGCGGCCTCAGGGGCTCAGAGACGGAGGAGGACGGTAACTCGATGCTCAGTAACCGACATCGGGAACACGGCCCCTCGCAACGCGGGTATGTTTCCCGGGGCGCCTGGGGTGGAACATGCAGCTTCACCGGCATTTATTGGGGAAAAAAAAAAATTTTTTTTTTGTTTTTTTGTTAAACCAAAGGACTTGCCTTTTCTGTTTCCACGTGGAAGGAGCTTGGAAGTTGCCACACCCACCTGAGGAGTGAAAAGCTGAGCAGACCCCAGAGAGGGGTGGGGCACCGGGGCGGGGGCTCAGTCGTTAAGCGTCTGCCTCAGCTCAGGTCATGATCCCAGGGTCCTGGGTTCAAGCCCCGTGTCAAGCTCCGTGCTCAGCGGGGAGCCTGCTTCTCCCTCTCCCTCTGCCCCTCCCCCTGCTCGTGCTCTCTCGCTCTTTCATAAATAAGTAAAATGCTTAAAAAATAAGTAAATAAAAGGCAAGAGAGAGGCACACAGGGCAAGCTGCTGCTCCCCACCCAGGCAGGCGGGCGGAGAGGGATGAGAGGAGAGAATCAGGGTCGTGTGGTCACTGGGCGGCATCCGTGCGCGGGGCAGCGTCGTTGAGCAGCGACCTACAGTCCTGGACCCGGTACCATCTGCGTGGCCGTTCCTCTCCGCTTCGTCTAGGGGTGCCCGGGGCCGTCCCAGTCAGATCCCAGCGCGCCTCTTACGGTACCGACAGAGAGATTCTAACGTTCGCGCGGAGGAGCCGGGAGGAGAGCCCGCGGCGCGGGGGAGGGCAGGGTGGCGCGGACGCTCCCCGCGAAGCCGCTGCCGCACGCGTGTCCGCAGGAGAGGCCGGCCGCGCTCGGGCGGGGCGGCACCCGGACAGGCCCCGCGCAGGCCGCGGCCGCACACGCTGTCTTGGGTTTTCCGTGCTTCTCTGGGGGCGAGCGCGAGCGCGGACGGAGATGGAGTCGGCGGCGGCCGCCGCCCTGGGCGCCGCGCGCACGCGGGGCGCGGTCCCAGGCCTGAGGTCACGGCCTGAGCCCACGTCAACAGGGGCTCAGCCCGCGGACCCCAGGCGCCCCGAGAAGCATCTGACGAAGGACGTCGCCCAAAGTGCAGAGAGGACGCCGAGCCCCTCGCAGCGAGCACACAGACGGCCCAGCTGCAAACCGGGCGCAGACCGGACCGGGCCCCGCGCAGGAAGCGCCGACGCAGTCGAGCGCCCGCACTCGCGCTCCCCGTCCGGGTCATCCGGGACACGCCCGCGCGGACGACAGCGAGACGCCCGCCGCGCGTCAGAAGCCCGGACCCGCCCCGCCCACGGCACCGCACGCCGGCCGGGACGCGGGGCAGCGGGCGCTCTCGCGCGTGGCTGGCGGGAACGCCACGTGGCCCGGCGCCTCGGAAGGCAGCTCGGAAGGCCGCGTCTGCCACACCGAGCGTCCCTACAGCTGCGCCCGTGACTGCCGAAACTTGGAGGCGACCGAGGCGTCCTTCGGCAGGCGACGGACAGACACACCGGGGTCCATCCCGACGCGGGACCGGATTCAGGGCGGACGAGAGAGATGCGCTCTCGAGCCGCAGAAGCCGGGGAGGGAGCCCACCCGGGACGGCCGCGCGCCCTGAGATTCCAGCTCTGTGACCTTCTGGAAAAGGCAAAAAGGCACAAGGATGGCCCCGTGGGGACTGGGTCCCCGAGCATGGAGCCAAGTGACACCCAGAGTTGCACACGTTCACCACACGCCACTCTGGTCACTCTGCCTCCACTTACGGCCAGCACAGACCCCCACGATTTATGGTCTGGGCAGCCTAGAACAGGGCACCAAGGAGCTGGCTCACCTCCAGGTGGGGGAACCGCACAGAGCGCTGGGGCTCCCCTGGCTTCTCCTGCTGGGTGCTCCGGCGAGCCCCCACCTCCAACATCCAGAGGCTGCAGAGTATAAAATGGGGACACAGAGAGCACACCCGCCGGCTGGCTCAGGGCAGTGCCACGAGAGCATGGGCTCACGCTGCCTCAAAATGGCGTCTCGTCGTGCCCCCCACCTTGTCTGGTGCAGCTGTCGTCATTACCCTTACTTACAGGCCGGGGACCTGAGGCCCGGGGAAGGTGGGTGTTTGCCCTGAGGCCCCCAAGCAGAGGCTGTGGCCAGCCCTTGGCGGGAAGCCACTCCTGGATTTTTGTACGATGATCCTTCAGGTCGACAGAGGGAGTCACACTCCTTTCAGGGCTGCCCAGGCCTGAGCCCAGTAAAGATGCTTCCTTTGGCGTCTCGTCAGCTGGAAATCCTCTGCAATCCCACCACACAGGACAACTGAGAGTCACAAGACACTTAGTTGAAATTAAGTTTAAAATAACTTTAGTGTTGAGTGTATTTTATTCTAATTCTTTGAAAATTGGCGATCATGTGCGGTAGGTGAGCCTACAAGAAATCTTGCTTACTAAAGCCTCTCGGTTCCGACCCTCCCAGATGCCGAGCTCCTGGAGGAAGAAAAGGGGCTCGGGCGGGCAGGGTCAGTGCCTGCGTTCTGGCCCCCCAGCCCGCCCCCCGTGCCCGGCCCCCCCCGTGCCCACCTCCAGGCTCGTCTGCGGCATGTCCAGGCACTCCCCCACTGAGCATGCAGCGCCCCAGTGTAGGGACCGAGAGTGCCTCCCCACAAAATATGTCCAAATCATAATGGCAAAAACTGTGAATGCGAATTTATTTGAAAATAGGGTCTTTGCAGATGTAATCGAAGCGAGGATGTTAACATGAGATCATCCTGGATTTAAGGCCGCCCTAATCACGAGTAAGAACAGGAGTCACAGAGAGACACTGAGGTCGGGAGAGGCCGTGTGAAGACGGAGGCAGAGGGTGGGGGGCACGACCCCAAGCCCACTGATGCGTGGAGCCCCCAGAAGCTGGGTGAGGCAGGGAAACCCTCCCCTGGAGCTGCTGGACGGAGGAGAGCGCCGTCCCTCCCCCTCCCCGGGCTTCTGACTTCTGTCCAGAACTGAGATAGAGCACATGGCAGAGAAGTCACCGTTTGCCGAGTTCTGTTGCCAACAGGCCAGGGAGGCGGTTCCAGGGCCAATGCCCAGTCGTCCTTCAGCTTCAGGACAGACGCCACTGTCCAGGTCCAAAGTAGATGGTGGCCCTCTGCTTGTGTGGTTCCCTGCAGAACCCATTCACTCCTTCGTTCTCTGTTCATTCAATCATTCAGAACCCCTCGGAGCTACCTCTGGGGTGCCACATTGGGCCAGACTCTGGGTACATGTCATGAGCACAGCAGGTCAGACTCAGGCCCCAGAGGACCCTTGTGGATGGAGCTCCCCATGGAGCTCTGGATAAGCTGCCCCGAGTGCTGGAGGACCGAGGAGGGACATGCATGAATCTGTTCCCCCACACGTGAGTGTCTTCATCAGGTGACCTCCCACAGGTGTGTGGGTGGACAGCAGGGACCCAGGGGCTTGAAGGCACACGTGGGCGTAGCCCCCGGCACTGGGCAGAGCCAGCACGCAGCACGACCCCAGGCCACAGGCAGGAACCCACCTCAGCTCCGCCCTTCCTTCAGACCCTGACATCAGGGACCCGAGAAATTCCAATGCGGCCATCAGTGACAAGCCCTAAGGTTTTAGAACCACGTAAGGGAACATGTCTGTGTTTCTCAGCTCTGCGGCTTCCCCTTCCGACGGCATCACAAGACGCTCCCCTAACAAAGTAGTAAAAACCACCCACAGACACCTGTAAGCGACACCATCTCCTCTGTCTGCAGTGAAATTACAGGAGTGGCGCTGAAAATGCAGACCCCGGAGTGCCCCCGAGGAAGCCCCCCACCACAGTCTGTACTCAGTGACTGCCTGGGCACCGCCCCAGACGGAGCCTGGAACGTTCGGTAGCAGCGTCCGTATTCTAACCACCCGGCCACCTGGTAAACTCCTAGAAGCTTCGAGCTGCCCCAGTAAGCGTGCGGAGGACTGGTATAAAATCTGCTGTGTGCTCATTTAATCTTCAAAAAGCTATTTAACTAAAACATGTGCAACCGTGAAGACGGCCAGGTGCTGGAGGGAGACTTGCCTTAAACAAAGACGCATCCTCCAGCTCGTGCTCTGTTTGCTGCCTCTGTGTGTTTACACGTGGACGCCACACGGCACACTCCACAGGAGACAATGCTGAGTCCAAAGAAAACACAGAGTCGGTCGGGGAAACCGGCTCGCAGGACTTGGCAAAGCCATCGCCGTGGCTCACAGCCGTTCCCCCCACCCCGGAAAAGGAGGGTCCTTGAGCTTGGCCCTGGGGGGAGCGTTTGCTGGGCCTCCCACCCCGTGAGCAGGATCCCCCGTGCACCTGGGTGTCATGGGGTGCTGCCCCTCCCCCATAGGCGGGCGGTCTTGGTCCCAGTCTCGGGGAGCTGCTGGCGGCACACTGGCTGACGGGAAGTCGCTCCGAGAAGCAAATGCAGGCTGGGGAGGGAGAGGCTTTGGGGTGGTCTCGCACTGTGTCCGCAGACAAGCCTCGCCTTAAGGTCCCATGTAAATGCTTGTCTCAAAGGCCCTGCAGGGTCTGCCTTGTCTGGCCTTAGACCCTCCTCAGTTCCTCTTCCTTCCTGTCGCTCCGCGGTTTGGCACGGCTGGGCTCCTGTGAGCTGCAGATGCAGCCCAAGGTCAGCTTCCTCAGAGATGTCTCCCGGAGCGCCTCGCCGCGGCAGCCGCATCCCCGGGGTCACCTGGCTCTCAGAGCCGCGGGCCCCAGACTGGGCTTCATTTTGATTCTTCGGCTCTGTTTCATCCACAGAACCGCTCTGAGCCTCCTTCGCCGGCTGCCATGGCATCGTCCGTCTAGACCCCTCGCCAACACCGTGACGTGAGGTCCACACAGTGAGGACCGTGAAGCCCCCTTCCGGTGGGGACAGAACAGCGCCCAGCACGTGGAGAGCCCCCTTAGCAGGCACTGGATAAGCACCGGATAAGCCAAGACTGTGCTGACACCTTGGGAACCTGATACAGGAGAAAGGGGGCATCCTCGGGGACTGTGCCCCTTGGGGAGAGCCCTGGCCCTGCCCCCCCCATGGCCTGGCACCAGCCAAGGCGGATTCACGGCTCCGAGGAGACTGCAGGCCCCAGGCCCCCCCAAGCCTATGCTGACCCAGAGACCCAGAGACCAAGGCTTAGGTGGTCAAAGGCCGCTCTGTTCTCTGGTCTATACACCAGCCCGGGAGGCTTCCTGTGATCATCACTATTTTAAAGAGAGGGCGACCTGCTTCCCCCAAGTGATGAACAGCGGACTTGGGATGCCCCGTGAAGGCCAAACGCACAGTGTGGAAAACTCGTAGCAATCCTGGTAGTGAAGCCAGAAGACCTGGATGGTGTTTCTGAGCCCCCACGGGAGGAAGGAATGCACCACGTTCGACCGGCCCTCTGTGTGTGCCGTGCCCTCTGGCACAGGGTCCCCCTTCATTCCTGGGGTAATCCGATGAAATATGCATGGGCCTTCCCACGGTGCAACATTTTCCCAGGCTCAATTCCCAGGGTTGCGAGTCAACCCTCTTTCTTCCCTTCTAAGAATCACATCCACGAATAAGAGGAGCTGGAAAGTGCAGCGAGAAACGCACTGGGAGGGGGATCCGCCCAACGTGTGCATTCCTGACCCGAGCCACGCCTGGAACTCAGACACTCCGGATGCTGTTATTCCCCCCGTCACTAGAAATATCCTCAAAGGCTACTGAAACCAGTGGCAACTGGAATGGCTACACATTTTATGGGCAGTTGATAGAAACACCTTTTTAGCGCAGAAGTAGTTCACCCGACGGACACATTTGCCACTTGATTCCACTGAACTAAATTGTGTTGGATCCTCAGCAAAGTTGTTAACTCGACGAATCGACTGACCGCGAGTCAGTTCTGCCAACAGACATTTCAGGTCCAGAGCTCTTCTCCCCGCCCGCCGCAGAGCCCCGACCATATGTTCTTCTGCGAGGAGCTCGCTTTCTGCTGCCCGCTGACACGCCGAGTTCTCTTCCGAACCTCACATCGTTGCCTTGACTTTACCAGTCCAGCGGCCGCCACGTGAGTGACTGCTGAGCGCTGTTTCCAGCACTCCCGGGTTTTCAAAGACGTGGTCAAGGAGCCAGCGCGTCCCTCTTTCCTGATGGGATGGGAAAGGCGCTGGTCTGCAGCCCCCTCCCCGTAGGACCCGAGATCCACTGTCTGCCCCGGGCTCCATCCCGCACTGTGCAAACGTGGATCTGGGTTTGGCTGCTGACCGGTGTTTTCCCGCCAGCGTTCACCGCCCCTCCACCCTCCGTGCCCATACAGATGTGACTTAGGACGCCGTGCGCCAATCCCCGCTTTCAGAATTCTAGCTAACAGATGTGCTCTTGAGAGATTCTAATGCAAACTGTTAACCCACAGATTTTTGGCTTTTTTTTTTTTCTTTTTGAAGACGTGCCAGTTGTCTGTGAAGGTGCCAAGTGGCATGAACAGTATTGGACGTCGGACATACAGGCAGGTCTTCCTGGAGGAAAACCAAGCGTCTGATGTCTCAGGGAGGGTGAGGGCGTGGCACCTGGGACCTCGCCTTGCGCCGGCCACATCGCGCGGCAAACCAATGCCCCACGAGCCTCAGGAATCAGTTGCCACTAGTGGCACTTTAATAAATGACTGCCTTTTTTTTTTTAAGATTTTATTTATTTATTTATTTGACAGAGAGAGATCACAAATAGAGAGGCAGGCAGAGAGAGGGGGGAAGCGGGCCCCCCGCTGAGCAGAGAACCCGATGTGGGGCTCGATCCCAGGACCCTGAGATCACGACCAGAGCCGAAGGCAGAGGCCTAACCCACTGAGCCACCCAGGCGTCCAATAAATGGCTGCTTTTACGAATGCTTTGGAATGAGCATGTCTGTGACCACCAAATCCTCCTGAACGAGGGTCGGGGGTCACAAGGGCGCTGGCTGTGTATAGCAGGTGGGAAGGAACCTGAAAATCGTGTCTACCAGCCTCCTCCAGGCGTGGGCCCCAGGAATGTGGCCTCAAGACTGGGCTGGAGTGGAAACAGAGCAGTGGGAAGCGTGCGGGACCGAACCCCGCAGATGCACACGTTTGCCCTGTGACCTTGAGGGCTCGTCCTGCCCTGCTGGGGCTGTTTCCTGTTCCACAATGTGGGGGTGCAGCGTGCCCAGTCCTTCCGCAAGACTAGGAATTAGTGGGTGAGGCCGGCCTCTGAGCGGCGAGGGAGGTCCCCATGTGAGAGAGCGTGCGCGCTCACTCACATCTCCCAAAACTGGAGGGAAGCCGCTCCCACCACGGGTAAAGGGAAATCTGGGAAAAGGAACTCCGTCTCTCTGCCGGCTTACCTGGGATAAACTCCCAGCGCTCTTTGCCAAATTTCCATGGCGATAAGTAGGAGGTTGGGAAGGATTCGGTGAAGCACAAAGACCCAACAGTTTGCCTTCCGTGCGCTTCCTCCGTGCAGGGAGAGTACTCGAGGGGACGTCGAGGGCAGAGCTGTGCAGGGCCGGAACCCCAGCCCACATTCTTTCTCCGAGGCTGCTTCTCTCCAGGAGCCACATCTCCCCCCTTCCAACACCCGTTCTGTTCCTTGAGGCTGCTGCTGCGGCTGTCCCCACAAGGGATCACGAGGAAAACACTCACCCAGGAGGACACACAGTCACTGGGACAAGCCCTCCCTGGTCCAAACAAGAAGACCTGGGCGGGAAAACGGGGCTGTTGGGGTGGGGAGCCCCGCATGCTCAAAGTGAGAGAGGCCAGCCAGGCTGTCACACGGGGGCCCGGGCCCACCATGTCGTCTGGGGCCCAGGTCAGAGGTCACTGCTCCCCTCCGTGCGGCTGCAGGACTTGGCTGGAGCGGCCAGCAAGTGATTCCGTGGCAGACACTCTCGTCACTCAGGAACAGCAGCGAGATGCTCTGAACACACGCAGCCACCACTGGAAACCTACACTCCCAGACCTCCTGGGAGCTGCCCCTCGCTGCAGCTGGACCAAGCCCACCACCCCTTTTCCTCTCGGTCTGGAGCAGTGGGGTCTTCGTGCCTGCGGCTCACCACGCAGGGACAGAGAGGCCACCGTGTCCACCCACTGCGCCTGTTACTGGAAACACGGTGGACCCCTGCCCGACCCCTACCTGACCCCTGTGCCCATGTCGGAGGATGGGAGACGTGCGTGGGCACATATGCACCACTGCGTGGAGAGCAGCCCTGTGGTGAGAAGGGACGGGTCGGCTGGTCTTCGGAGACTCGACCTCGACGTGCTAACGTCGGGCAGAATCTGCTTCCCGCTCACCAGCCTTTCATTCCCACAGAGCAACCAAACAGGCAGCACAAAGGGAAAATAAGCCCATACCCATTAATTAGCTTCCGCGTAAGTTTTAAACTATGGTGTGAGCACATCGAATTCAAGAGCTCACGGGCCAGAGAGGGAATAATATCTCAGAGCCTAAAAAGTTGATATTTGTGTAAGTCAAGGCCAGATCCAGCGTCCGATATCTGCTTTCCCAGATGGAGGGAGAGAGGGATGCTGGGGGAGGGGCGCCAGGAGCCGGCCGGGTGTCTGCGATTCTGGAATCCGGGGGACGCTTGTGGGGCGCTCACGTCCCCATCCTCTCTGTGTGTGTGCGAGAAACGTTCGATAATCTAAGTGTTTTGGGATTTTTTGGGGATCTATGCAGGTACCACACTCTTAGCTTTTTGTGTTTCTAAAAGTTAGGTGTTAAAGGACGATTTTAAGAACCCACGCAATGACTAAGAGGACAGCAGCAGGGAACCTGGCCACAGTTTCTAGAACCATCCTCCATGATGGCTGAGACAAACCTCCAA
The DNA here is from genome assembly GCF_002288905.1 of Enhydra lutris kenyoni. Taxonomy (NCBI): domain Eukaryota; kingdom Metazoa; phylum Chordata; class Mammalia; order Carnivora; family Mustelidae; genus Enhydra; species Enhydra lutris. Next base: position 2,329,727 of record NW_019154090.1, on the reverse strand, counting down.
CTGACCCAGGTCTCAGAGCAGGGATCCTGGCCGCACCACTAGGACAGAGGGCGAAGACGCCTCACACTGCCTTCCCCGGGGCTCACACGACAACGACGTCCTCGCTCTCTGTCCCTGTTGCCTCCCAGCACGGGGACTCTCCGTACCTTGTGACCTGGGAAGCGTGGGGCCCTCCCTCCCCAGTTTCAAGTGGCCTGAACCCACCAGCCTCACCCCACGTGCCTGCACCATGACTGGTCAGGGTGGGGCTCATTACCTCGAGGCCTTGGGACGGGAGGGACTCAATTACTAATTAACCCAGGAAGGTCCCATTGTTCTGACTGGACCAGCCCGTGAGCGGGAAGATCTCCGGGACTGGCTGGGTGGGAGTGGGACCGTGGCCGTGCTGTGGCAGCAGTCTCGAGTCAGGAGGGGAGCCTGTGGAGGAGAGACCAGCCGGCGGACAAGCCCAGGGGAGCCCATTCAGAGGCCTCCATCAGTCCCGCCAACTCCCACCCCTGACTTGGCCGTTTCTCGCTCCCTTTGTGATCTGGAAGGCGCCTCGCACACGTTTCCAGGACGGGGGTGTCCCTTCGCCTCTTGTCGCAAATCCTCCTCAGGGAGAGTGTCTTCCCCTCAGGCGCACTGCTGAGCCGTCCCCAGAAGCCCTCCTGTGAGTCCCAGGAACCTGTCCCATGCGTGTCGGCTTTGTCTCGCAAGCACCTGCTGGGACCCCAGGTTGGCCACCCCCTCTCCCAGTCATCCCCGTGTCCCCAGGGCGCCCTTCATGGCTGCCAATGCCAGTCACTGCCCGGAGCCCTCAGGGGCTGCGTGACAGGATCCGGCGTTTCTCGCTGTCGGGACCCGGGCACCGATGCGAAGGCTCTTGTTTCCAGAGCCGTGCTTTTCTAGAACATAAGGAACCGCGCCAGCCCGTTAAGGGAGAAGGCCCTCCGCTCCCCCTCGTGCTGGACAGGGTGCACCTGGGCTGCGCCCCTGAGCTTGGAGGTGGCGGCCTGGCCTCGGGGCTCTGTGCCGGCCTGCGGGCCCCTCCGCGCGGCTGCCCACCATCGTGGAAACGATCTGAGCAACTTTGGCTTGCTTCATTTCGGTTCCTGGGGCCCGTTCTCTCTCCCCCTGCCTTTCCTCCCCACCCCTGACTTAACCGGAGCAGGTGCGTGCACACGGTTGGAACACCGCGGGTGCAGACCGAGGGCTCCACCAGCCTGCACGTCACGACCGGACAAGCCAAGCCGACGGCTCACATGTGGACACCTGAAGCCGCTCGTCCACGCGGGATGCGGTCAGAGCAGTCCCGAATCGTGGCTGTTTGTCCCAGAGACTGCCCTCGCCGAGGGAAGAGAAGCTAGGCGTGGCTCCCCGCACCGCTGGTGCCGCAGGGCTGTCCATGCAGGGGAGCCGGGTCCCACCGCTCAGGTGGCTTCCGACTTGTCACCAGGAGGCCGTGCACGGTCCCTTTCTCTCTGAGATCTTCGCCTTGCCCGAGAGCCACATGCGGCCCCTTGCACGCTTCATTACCTGCCTTAGGAGAAAGCGCCCGTGGCCGCTTTGGTGAGTGGTCGCACATTCACACCCCGTAATGGGGCCCTGCGCTGCCCCTACGGGGCTGACACTCACGCCGAACCCTGTGATGAACACGGCCGCGCTGGGCCATCGAAGGTGTAATTCAACGCTGCCCGGGATGAAAGGGGGTTTCAAAGGCGCATTTGCTCGCTGACTTCTTTGAATCCGCTTATAAAAAGAATCAGAACTTGATTCCAAGCTTGTTCTCGGGGACGACAAATTAATGAACTGTCCTCGTGTGTCTAAAGACTGCTCAGAACTCAGGTTACCAGGCGGGCCTGTTTTTATTAGTCTCCGAATTCTGGCTCTTTGCAATTCCTGTCTTTTATTGTGGTGCCGGAGGGGGTTGTATGAGGCTGATGAGCGTTTGCTGCGGAAAGCGTAAGTCGAATCAGACTGGGTGGCTGGTTCCTCCCCATCCCACTCCTCTTCTTCCGCAGTCAAAGGAATCTGGGAGGCAGAATTCAAGGGAAAACCAAGCGGTGCATAATTCTTCAATGCGACAGTTAAATGCCCGTAATAAGTACAGCAGTGATTAGACCAGCGCTTTTCACAAAAGGATCCGACGCTTGTCTGCCTTTGAAAGGGTCTGCCTCTCGAAACCTGACTTACGGGATATTCAGTCCGCAGGAGTATGTCCCGGGTACGTCTGCCACGAGATAGCTGTCAACTCCTCCGAACAAAGCACGCCGCTTACAATATATTTACGCGGGAGCCCACGTGGAGCAGGCTTGAATGTGCTCATTGTGCTCCCTTCAAAGCAGAGTGATGAGGAATCAGAAAACGTTTTATAAAACGGGAAGAAGGCGATCTTGCCTTCGCGGGACACCTTTCAGCTCAAAGAAGCCCGGCAGAGACACTTAGAAGAGTCAGTGCCCGCGACAGCCACTGGAGTGAGTCTGGGGAGAGAGGAAACCCTCGCCCGGCTGAGGGCCCGCCCCCCGCCCCACCGCCAGGCCCGGCGACGGAGAGGAGAGGAGGCAGCTGGGATGAAGGCAATCGGGTCCGGGACTCCAGCGCCCGGTTGCTCTGGTTCACGACGACCCCCAGCCGCGGGCTCCCTCGGACCCCGTCCTGCTGCTGGTGCTTAGGTGCTCAGGCGCTGATTTCCTCATCCTTACTCATGTTTCAAGCGACACACCGCACAAGATAAGGACGGTATTAACCTGCTCTTTCCCTTGCTGGTGCCTGGCAGTTTCACGACGACTCTCCCCTTCGGTCCCCTTTCGGTCCTAGTTTGTGAGGACCCGTCGTTACACTCAGGCACTTTGCCGGCTCAGGGAGGATCCCATGTTTTGTTCCCATCCTGTCTGCTCCCCCTCCTGCCTCCCCGTGGGGAGCCGCACGGGCCCTACGGAGGTCGGTCGTGACCCACTGTCGTGGCCGCTGTGCAGACGACAGACAATGGGGCAGCTCCTAATTTTTGTGAGCCATACAGCTGCTTCCTTGGGGGAGATTCCTGGGAGCTAAATTTATTGTATCTAAGGTTGTTGATATTTTTGCGGTTATTTTTATAGAGAGGAAAATTATTTTCACAAGGAACTACACCAGCTTACAGTGTCTTCAGACGCTTGAGGTCATAGCACACGGCGAACCCAGCCAGGCTAGCGATCATGGGTTTCCTCATAGGTTAATTTAACAGGTATTTTCAGATCTATTAATTTATTTAAGAGAGAAAGAGCACAAGTGGGGGGCGAGGCAGAGGGAGAGAGAAGCTCAGCAGACTTCCCGCTGATCACGGAGCCTGACACGGGGCTCGATCTCAGGACCCACGAGATCAGGACCTAAGCAAAACTAAGAGTTGGAGGCTTAACTGACTGAGCCACCAGGCACCCTGCATTTAACAGATTTTAACACCACCCCTCTTACTCCTTCGCTCGGCCTCAGGGAGACAGAATGCTGTTCCGTCCTTACCCGCATGTTGGTGGGTGTGACGCAGCCACTCATAGCTCTTGTCCATTTCCCTGAACGGTCATCAACTCACTTCTTTAAGCCAGGGCTGTCCAACCGCGCATGTGAAAATACCAGGCACCCATTCAAATTGGAATCTCACACAAACGGTAAATAAATTCTTAGCTTCGTGTGTCCTTTGTAATATTTGGGACATGGTTCTGCTAAAAGGTTATTTGTTCTCTTGCAGAAATCAAATTTCACTGGCCTTTCTATACTGTATTTGGCAACCCCAACGTAAGAGAGTATCTAGGAGGGATTGTGCACGTACCAGATGCTGTCCCGGGTCCCATGGACACCACAAAGTGCCCCCTTGATGCTCTCAGTCATTGGCGGACACCATCAGCACTGTGGGTTCTGACTCTCCGCCCTTCACGTGTGCCTCTGCCTTCCTGGAGACATTACCAGAGACTCTCCTGTACCTTCTCTTCGGTTATTTCTTGTTGTACGTACGTTTTAATTTGTGACGGATTTTTTTCCACTTATTTCCTCTTCTCTTTTATTTCAAACTTAGGAAGGCACAACACCTCCCACAAAGTGACTCTCAGACATCCTGTCCGTGTGTCTGGTGACACTGGCAAGGATGGTTACTGGACCCCGCACTCAACTCTCCCTATGATTCCCAGTTCTGAGTGGTACGAGGTGTCAGACAGACGGACATCTCTCAGACTCAGTAAGAGCACTTGCCCTGAAACCGGCTCTCGTCCCCCTGCTGCATCCAGTTTCCGGCACAGCAACTGAGAAGGGAGAGCTTGGGCTCCTTCGTGGAGCTCCTACGAGGACAGGACGTGGACAGCGCTTCCCGGGAACTATGGCCCATCTGGACGCCATACCTCTCAGTGGCCTGGGAGGGAGGAGTCACAGATGCCTCACGAGGCTGGGAGAGGTCACAGAACTGAAAGAAAAGCGAAAGTGAAACTCTGTCCCTTGCCGGCCAGGCTTGGCAGTGAGGGCCCCAGAGTTTGGAGCTGGACTTCATAGCTGCCATGAGAGGCCCTGGACATGATCGCAGTGAAAGCAGCCCACCACGGCCACGGCCACTTCCCCAACGACAGTGCCCAGACCGGTGGGAGTTAAGGGAATGAAGATGTGCGTGAACCCAAGGAAGCTTTATCAGGGGTCCGTGGGGTCACCCTGTGCTTCACTGGTGGGTCGCCTGGTCGGTCGGTGCTTCATAAAGAAACGCGTGTGGACGGGCGGAGGTTTGAAGCTCCTTCTGCAACGCCCGTGGGACAGAGCATGGTGATTCGCCACAGGTGCGTGTCTCTGACTCCCCTTAGAAAACACCACCACAACCATCTGAAACATGTCTTCCTGCTCTGCACACCCACTGACACCGCTCCCATGGAAAACCTGACCACAGGGAAACTCTTGCTTTTAGCTGAAGGGCGTGTGTACAAAGGAGAAGGCTGGGTCTGAGTCAGCGTTCGTGACAGTGCAGCACGCACCCAGACTGCTGTTCTCGACGAGGCGTGTGGACAGGAAGTGGTCCGCACCCTGCGGCGTATCTGGTAACACGAAGGCCCCTGGAAACCAGGCCTGGTCATCTCACTGTGAGTCGGCCACTGTAGTAAAAATAAGTATTGTTGCAAAAGCACATAATGCAGCTTCAACCAGCAGCGCTGGGAAGACTGGACGCTTGCGTGCCGAAGACGGGAGCTGACCCCTACCTCACAACGTAGTCAACAACTCACCCCAGATGGATCAAAGTCATAAATACAAGAGCTAAGGGGCGCCTGGGTGGCGCCTTTGGTTCAGGTCATGATCCTGGAGTCCCAGCATCCAGGCCCACGTCGGGCTCCTTGCTCTACTTCTCCCCCTGCCGCTCCCCCTGCTTGTGCTCTCTCTCTCAAATATATGAATAAAATACACAGAAATAAATAAGCAAACAAATAAATAAATAAATAAATTATTCTAAACAAAGGAGAGCTACCATCCAATGGATACTCAAAGTGAAAAGTTGATAGGTGTTGACCACCACCAATAATCAATCAGATTTAAATGAAAAGGGGACCCTTTGTGTTTCCTTGCCTTTCTGCTTGTCAAATACCCAATAACTGATCGTATCTGTTTAGGAAGAAGCAAGAGAAATGGACAGTTTCTGACACTGATCTAAAGAGTGTACCTGGGTAGAGACTTCTGGAAGGAATCTGTCGACGTGGACATCAATACTCAAAAATAGTTAAAACTTCTGAAGCTCTTCTGGGAATTTACTCACAAGAAACGATCAGGGAGAGTCACACGAAGATTTGTCTCCTAGGAAATCCATCACAGCATTACCTGTCATTGCAGAACACCCTAAATAATTTAAATATTAAAATTGGGTTAAGTAAAGTGTGGCGCTTTGATAGGATAGAATAACATCCAGCCACTTAACAAGCATGGTTTCAGAGAGCGTCTTGTAATAGGGCGAGACTTTGACGGATGAACGGCTACGACAGCACCAGGATGCATTACGTGTAATACCGACGCTGTAAGAAAACAAAGTAAAGACATTACAACGCGGTATCCATTCCCAAAAGCACGGTTGTGACCAGTCAACATAGCCCAGCCTCTCCGAGGGGCTCGGTTGAACCATGGGGACCTTTCCCGGAAAGGAAGCAGAAACCTACGTAACACGACCGGGCTGGGAGGAAGAACTCTGCATGGACGGGGAGGGCCGTGTGGACGGCAGGGTGTCGGGCTCCCTGCGTCCCTGGCTCAGTGTGTTGTCTGCTCTGGGAGCCACCCAGCCTGAGCATTCTGCTCGAGATGCCAGGACAGAATGTACCTTCTCTATTAAGCAAACATTTTTTTTCCACTCAGCGCACCAGCGGGCGAGCAGCAGCAGATATCACCAAGCACAAGGGGACCCGGGCTCCCACGCGGCTGGGACCATGCCTTGCTTGCCAGGCCTCCACCGTCCTCACGAAATGTTCAGGGAAACATGTACGTGTTGGCACATAAGGAAAATGTCTTCGATAACGTCACCTCCAGAGGACATGAGTGACCGGAGGCAAGCACATTTCCCGACGTGGCCTGTTTGACAAGGTCAAGTCGATCTCACGGCCCCGTGCTCCTTGGGGAAAGCTGCTCTCCCCAGAACGGGAGGCCACCAGTGTCCACACCGGGCTCACATCTCCCACATTAAGGGCCTCTTGTTCTAAGCAAGTCAAATGTGTCCCCCCCCCATGAGACCCTGCCTCCAGCCAGACAGAGGTGGGGGCTCTGCCAGGTCCCCCGGCAGTCCCCGTGGCCAGCATCTCCAGTGGTCAAGGGTCGGCCTCGGGCAGCAGGGCCAAGAATCCAGGATGCCGGGGCTGGTCTGGTCCTCAGGGGTTCAGCCGCACTGGCTTCCCCCGTGAGCATGTCGTCTACGAAGGGAGCACCAGGCAGGTACCTGGGGCTGTGTCCCTCCAGCAGGACTAGGTGCAGGCCCGGCGGGCCCTCCATTCTGCAGAGCGAAACCACTGGGAAGGGCTGATCCTAGGGAATCATATTAAAAATGGTTCTGAGGGGGCGCCTGGGTGGCTCAGTGGTTTAAGCCGCTGCCTTCAGCTCGGGTCATGATCTCAGGGTCCTGGGATCGAGTCCCACATCGGGCTCTCTGCTCAGCAGGGAGCCTGCTTCCCTCCCTCTCTCTGCCTGCCTCTACCTACTTGTGATCTCTGTCTGTCAAATAAGTAAATAAAATCTTAAAAAAAAAAATGGTTCTAAGATCCACCTCCCGGTCCTGGGGGTCCAGTCTAAAAGAAAGACCTGGATTCTGGTTCTTCCTTATTGAGAGGCTGTGTACATGCATGTGTGAGTGTGTGTTAATCTACGTTTTTAAGAATCATCTTCCGTTGCCAGAATAAAGTGTTCCCATGATGAACTAGTCTTCCCAAGAGCCTTTTCTCAGAAGGTTTCTGGAAATCCCAGGCCTTGGCCTTCTCTCCTGGTGAGGGAACACAGGGTTGCCAGGAGCCCACAGACCCCATCAGCTGGATCCCAGTGCTCCACTCCGTGGACAGTGCCCTGGGTGCCTTGAAGACCCTACTCCCTGCTGCATTCTTAATTCTCAACCCATTTTTAGAGGGGAGCAACCTCCCTCAGACCCCCAGACTGGAAAAAGTTCCTAGGGCTCGTACCCCGTCCCCATCCCACAGGGAGCCTCTCAGGCACAGTCCCAAGCACGTGCCAGAACTGGGCTTGGCTGGGCCGCGGTGGCAACGTTGAGTACACAGGGGACAAGTGTCCTGGGCACTCACCCGAGGCCAGATTGTCTGGCCGCATCCCGAGAACCTGGAGATGCAGAGGATGGTGATGGAGGCCATCAGGTCACCTACACCTTTGAACAAATGACTGTGCGAGCGGACGGGAAGGGGCTGGTCTGGTGCGCGCAGACCCGTAGGAGCTGCTGCAGTCGTCCGGACGGACAATGACGCTGGGGCGTGGCAGTGAACACATCACACCGAGCGAAGACGTCTGCACCTGTCGGGGCTCAGGGACGCGGCCGGCGGAGGACACCTGGAGATGTCCATCTGCACCTTGCGTGGCTGGCGGGATGCAGGGCTGGGTCCGGGTCCACATGGGCCCCAGGCTAAAGCTCTGGGACTCTATTCCAAAGGTGGCGGGGACCCATTACCGGATTATAGAAGACAGTTGACATGACGCGACTTAACACTTAGAAACTTCACCCTCTAGGCTGTGGGGGGTGGGAGGTGAGCTGGCAGGTTTCTCAAGGCTTCTGTAAAAATGAATGTGTCAAATCAGTTTCTTCATCTTTAAAATGATGTTAAAAATAACTCATTTGGGTCTTGGGGAGCATATAAAATAACTATCGTAATATCTATCATTCACAGCTTGGTAGGCATCATGCCAAAGGCTTCATCTACAAAATCTCATTTAATTTAATCTTCAAAACAACCTGCAAGATAGATGTGATTGCCTGCCTTTCATGGATGAGAATATTAAGTATCAGAGTTGGAACATTTGCCTGCGACCATCCCACTGTTAGGACAGAGCAGGGTTCTGAACCCTCTTAAACTCCTCACTCCTGAAGCACGTGCGGACAGCAACTCGGGAGCACGAGCAAGTCTCTTCACGTCTCACGGAGGAGGGGCTGGGACTCAGAAATCTGGGAGCTCTCCCAGCCCGGGAGAGCTGCTTTTAACACCAAGCTCGTACACATCCAAAGGCGAGACACAGGTGACTCTTACAGCATCGTTGCCAACGACTCCCCCAGTCCCACGAGGTTCTTCAAACCTCCCAGGTGCCGCTGAAAGGCTTTGGTCCTCAGCAGCCAGTGGTCCTGCTGGCGGCGGCCACACCCTTTGCCTCCTCCAAGGGCAAGAGCACCTGCAGCGGGAGAAGCGAGCCTCCCCAGACAGCGTCCCTCCCGACAGCCTCCTTGTTCTTGCCATTAGGCTGTATTTCCAGAAAAGCCAAAGCAATTTACTGGGGAGATGAATCCAGACTCTTGAACGTACCACAAGGAAAGCAGAAACGAGATGGCCAGCAGAGGTCCCTACGTCTGGGGTTCTGACAGGTCCCATAGGCCGGGGGATAGAGCCCCCAACCTTTGCAGCCACACCCCACCCCTGCAGCCCTCCACCTGCCCCTCTCTTGCAGGGTGGGGTAACAGGCGCTCCTGGCCTGTCCAGCAAAAATGAGACCCCAGCTTCGCCCCATAAGCTCTCAGTGGGGCAGCTGCAGGTACTGCCCTGTCCCACCCCCAGGTTGGCCCATGTCACAGTGAGGTCACTTTCCCGCTGCTGTGCTGGACACTGAGGTGACAGTCAGTCCTCCCTCCCCCTCAGCTCTTCGCCACCAAACACTGTAAACAAGATGCTATAAATTCAAAACAACCTCTGGGGGAGGGGCACCGCATTTATTACCCATTTTTCCTTTTATGACACAGCCCAGTTTCAGGAAAACATAAAAAAGAAAAATGTGGATCTTTGAGTCAAGCCTAAGGAATTTGCCTGAAAGAGCATTTCTTCAACATTTTTCATTAACGCCTTGGAGAGATCCTTAGATAATCCAAAAGACTTTCCTGAGTTTCAACTTAATTTGGCTACAGAAAACTTTTTGGGGTGGGAGCCGCTCAAGGAGATGTGCAGCTGGGCTCCCGAAGGCGGTGGGGTGAGCATGCCGTGGGAAGGCAGACAGCCTCAAGGACAGACCTGACCCTGACCGGTGGCTTCCTGGATTCACCACTCACTGGCTGAGTGGCCTCAGTTTCCCCACCAATAACACAGAGACCCTGGAAGTGGGCGAGCACCAGGAATGGGTGGGAGCTCTACTTGCGAGACGTCAGAGCCTTCTCTGTGCAGAGTGTCCAGGAAACGGACAGTGTCATTGAGGGGGCACACCCCACCCCCTAGCCTGCATCGAGGAAGGGGACTTACCTCCAAGAGCCTGTATCACCGCTGACAGTCTTTGTGGTTGGTGGAACCCTAGAAAGTTGGGGAGAGACCCCCTAACACCAGATTTAAGAGTGACACCTAAAAGAAGAGACTGCCTCCCGTAGTACGCGCCGCTGGCCAACAGCAGCTGGAGGGGACCCTGCTAATCCCCAAAGCTCTGGGTGGGAAGCAGGACCCCGCCCTTCACTCTCCATCCCCAAACGGCTGGAACATTCCACCGGGGCTGCACACAGGGCAGAATGTAGACCTCTCTTGGGAGAGCCCTTCCAGCGTCTTAGGGCTTTCCTCTCAGACTGTCACCCACCCACCAGCATAGAGATGGTTCGTCCAGTCTGGGCAAGTGGGGAAAACTAGTTTTAGCAACTGGTCGTGCGTTTCTCTGTGCCTCTTGGTCAAGCCAGAGCACCTATTCTTGGATTCAAGATGGCTTTTCCACCAGCCTCTGAGCTCTGTGGCTTTCCAAGATCGGCTCTGAAACTCAGCCGATTAAGAGTTTTGACCTCTTTCTTGTTCCTGACATTTCTGCGGTATAATGCTCCCCTGAGGCCACTGCCTGGGAGCGGGGATAGCCAGGGACCATAAGCATTGGGCAGTCTGTCCAGGGAAAAGCACTCTTGTCAGCCTTCCCTGCAGCACGTTGTGCCCGCAGACACCGATTCCCTGGGCAGAGGTGGTTCCGGCTGGGCAGGTCACACAGAGAAGCATTATCTCCACAGACGAGAGATGTGGCTTCCAAACAATGGTCCAAATACAAAAACCGATGTGTCCGCACTGTTGTCACCTTGGAAAAATTCTTTAAACGTGATATCCAGGACTATGTCCCAGAGAGGCTGACGGGGGGCAGGAGGAAGTGGGACTTCCAATGGACATCGGACATGAGATTCTGATGTTCAACAGGGTCTAGAAGCTGTCAGAAAAGGCTCAATTTTCAAAAAAAAAAAAAATAACCTTCTTAACTTTGAGAGAAAATCAGTTTCCTTACTGACACAGCCAGTATAGGAAAAAGCATCTAATGAGACTGTGGGTAGGTAAACTTTCAACTTTGGTGATTTATTAAATTGAAAGTTCTAGACCGTGTTGCCAAAGATGAATGTTATCTTCACTTTCGCATTGTTGGTTTCGCATGAAAATGAGGCTAAGTCAGTCCTGTTCTTGTGCTTGCTGTTGTGGTTGATGACATTTTAAAATTTGCAAGAGAAGTAACACAAAGTGCAAAAGTAACACAAAAGTAGGCTGTGTGGAAAGTAGAGGAGAACCAAGAGAAGAAAATTCAGTCACTGGTGTTCTCAGCCAACATGAACCACGTTAACGTCCCCGCGTTTACACTTGACTTACATGCACACCACACACACACACACACACACACACATAAACACACACACACTCATGGAGCATTTGTGTCCCCACACCCACAAAGGGGACCATTCCAAGCTCCACAACCAGCCGGATCATCAAGATGCTTGGTTGCCAAGAGCAAAGACCTGGGGCACCTGGGTGGCTCAGTTGGTTGGGGGGTGTCTGATCCTTGATTCTGGCTCAAGTCGTGATCTCAAGATCCTGGAATTGAGCCCCGAGTCGGGCTCCATGCTGGGTGTGGCGTCTGCTGAGATTCTCCTCTCTCCCCATCCCTGACCCTTCCCCTGCTCTCTCACCCTTAAAAAAACAAAAAGAGAAGAAAAAGGCAAAGAGCTTCCTCCAGTCCTCTGTTCACTTGAGCAGGAAAGGCGTTGTAGTGGACAGAATCCTAACTCCCTGAAGATGTTCCTGTTCCAATGCCCATAACTTGTGATTGTGTCATTTTACATGGTCGACGGATGAGATTACCTTGGGGATTTTCAGGTGGGAGATAATCCTGGATAGTCACAAAGTCCTGTAGGAATAAGGCAGGACGAGGTGAGAGTCCGAGAAGGGGAGTTGAGGACAGAGTCAGAGGTTGGGAACAGTGAAAGTGGGTGGCCCTGCAAGGTGGAAAGTCCAGGAGACGGACTCCTTCTAGGACCTCCAGAATGAACCAGCCCTGACAAAACCTTGACTTGAACACGTAAAACCCGTTTTGGACTTCTAACCTCCAGAACCATAAGATGACACGTTTATGTCGTGTTAAGGCACTGAGTTGTGACAATCTGTTACAGAAGGGAAGGAAACTAATGCAGACATCTTGCTGACGGGGCTCCAAAGTCAGCAGGAATGTTGGAGAACCAGGCTTTGCACGAAGAAGGAAAGCAAAGCATATGCGGACCAGTGTCCATGACCGCATCACCAAAACTGCCGTCCCAGGACCCTTACTCCGGGGGCCTCTGGCCCCCCCAACACCTGACAACAGTCCTTTGACTCCTGGACTTCCAACCTCTCCGCAGTCGGCCCAGCTAACCTCTGACTGACCCTGCGCCATCGTGGTCCCTGCCAAAGTCCACACCCTGGGCAGAAGCATCTTACGGGCTCTCCTACAGCCCTGGGCTCAACTTCAGCCAAGCCGGCAGAAGGACTCTTTGGCCTCTCTGCATGGCTGGGACCCCTGCCGCCCACCTGCTTGGGTTTTCAAAAGGAGGAAGGTCCTCCCCATTCTTACAAGTCAACATAGCAGTTCACTTCCCAGCTTCCACGAATCATGAAGTATTTTCCTACAATGTAACTTTTCGTAAGTTCCTCAGTGCAGATGAAACACTGACATTGTTTCCACTTTCTCTGTTGTTATTTTAGTCAACGCTACAATGAACATCTGTCTCGTTAAATCTTTGGGCACATCTGTGATTGCTTCTTTCAGATAAAACTCTCCCAATTAGATACCTGGACCCACAGCGTTGCAAACACCCCAAGGCTTTTCTCTTCTGTGTTGCAAAGTCCGCATGGTTGACCTGCAGACAGCACCCAACGTTCTTGTAGCCAAGACACATCCCAGGAAAAGTGTGCGCTTGCCGTTTTACGCTCAGCAGCAAAAGTTAAAAGAAAACCCTTGATTTATTAAATGTTGCGTTTCTCCTGACTACGCGGTGGCATCTGTGGCTCTGGGTTCTGTCTTTATTTTAGAGACACAGAGTACAGAAAATTGAAATAGCGATTTCACACTCCAGCATTGGTATCAAGAAAGGTTATTATCCCAACGATAAATACTCAATGTTCAAGCATTTGTTATGTGTCGCGAATGTATCTGCCTGTTCTCTAATGGGTCTTAGAGTGGGTGTTGGAAGCACGTGGTCAAGGCAGAAGATGTCACATTTTTTGTTTGCCTTCCGCGGTGGGACAGTACAGTCTGAATGCTGTCCGTGATGCGCGGACATATATGAACAGACTAAAGTTTCAAGCGTGCACAATCCCAATTAAAATGTTTCACATCAAAAATGCTACCTGGGGGGCATCTGGGTGGCTCAGTGGGTTAAAGCCTCTGCCTTCGGCTCAGGTCATGATCCCAGGGTCCTGGGATCGAGCCCTACATCGGGCTCTCTGCTTGGCAGGGAGCCTGCTTCCTCCTCTCTCTCTGCCTGCCTCTCTGCCTACTTGTAATCTCTGTCTGTCAAATAAATAAATAAAATCTTTTTTAAAAATGCTACCTGGGATGGACGGAAGCTCTGTGCCCACCTCACAGATGTTGGAAGCAGTCAAGCGTTCATGCAGTGTCTTTGCCACAGACCAGATCTTTCCTTCTGTCTGTCTGTCCAGACGGTCTGCTATTCACAGATAGCGGTCTCCTTCCTTTCTGCTTGACTTTTCAACTCTTACCCAGGCGAGTTTCCTAGTTAATAAGAGGGTAAGGAGCAATACAGCTAATACACGGGGACCTCAAAGGGGGAGGTTTTGTAATCGATTAAAAAACTCGACCTGAATTAGTATTAGATTTTTCCTTATGTTTAATTAAGTCTAATTAAACAACGCCGACATCTTCTTGGCACCTGTGGTGCGATTATGTTAAATATTTAATGCTTGTGAAGGATTAGGCTGCTCTTCTAATCTATAGCTAACAATCTGTTCCCTCTCTGGAGTATTTTTTATTTAGTTCTGCTTTTGTATAATGAGCTATATTTCAAAGGAAACTGTGGAACCCTCCGACTCGGCCAAGCCATGGTGGTGCGGGGTCGATGGGAGAGTGAGGCGCCGCGCCAGACCACATCCGTGGTAGCCCCAGGCTTGGCGGGACCACACGGAGAAGACAGGAGAAGGCGAGAGGCGCCAGGAACCTTCTGCAGAGTCTCTCCGCCCCCACGTCACCCAGGACTAGGGAACTGAGGACTCAGGACTTACGGACACCAAGTTCACGGTGAAACCCCCCAGAAGCTCTGCGTGGTTCACACCTGTGTGCTCCCCTCCCCCACTTCCCAAAGGGCTGTGAAAAATAGATTTGAGTGTTTTTACCCCCTCTTGCCCCCCTCTCCCAGAACACACACATCCATCCTTCTACAAAAAACAGACACTCTGCAGAGCTGAGCACTTATTTCAGAGAAAAGGCCACGGTTATTTTTGGAAGCAAAAGCATAAATGCTGAGTAAGGGTGTTTGTAGAATGTCATGCTTCTCCTCCAAAGGGAACCCGGTCCCTCATTATTCATCTTGGCCTGAAACGCTTCTCATAGGAGAAATTCAGTGTTCTTTGCATGTGTGATAATTGGTCAGAGACTCTTGAAACTTGAAGCTCCATTTCATTTCCCTAATGATATTTTTAACATATTTAGGAACAAAAGGCAGATTTATGTGATTAGTTTTCAATTGGCTTAATCCGTGTCAGCGATTTCTCAGGGCGCCAGAAGCTTCTTCCTCCTCAGCAAAGCCCGGCTACAAGCAGCTACTTCTTCCTCCCAGGTTGGAAGGAGGATCTGGGAACTCCCTTCATCAAAGCAGGGGGACCCAAAAACAATTAAATTAGCAGAGCCGATACAAGCTCTGGTCGTGAACAACTTACATCCAACATTTCGGGGCAGAGATGAAAATCAACTCCATGCCTCACAGCTCAGGCTTCAAGGCTTCTGAAAGAGACCCAGAGCACGACTCGCAGGAAGGACGGCTGTCCCTCTGGACCTGCGGTCCCCATCCCAGCGTCCCTCCTAAGGCAGGAGGGGAGGGCAGGCAGCAGAAAGCCAGACGTGAGCTCGGCAAGCAAGCCTTGCCCGGGGACCGGGAGATGCTGGCCGGCCGCACGCCACGGCTGAGGGGCGGAAGCTGCTGGGATCTGCAGGTCAGTCCGTAGATTTGGGCCCACCGAAGGGGCGCCCCGTTCTGGAGTGGGCGAGCACGGCTGGACTTCACGTGCCCGTGCGTGGAGAACCTCCACTCTTACGAAATGCCCCCCAAGTGAAAACACGGCAGCGCCCTGGGCGGCAGTGACGAGAAGCAGAGACGGCCCGGTGCCACCTGTCGGGAGGCCTAACCCTATGTATTCAGGAGTGCCGCTGGATTTTCCAAAGTCACGTTACTCTTATGTAAAATTAATAGGGTGTTCATTATAAAACCCACACGGTATCTTATTAACGCTTCTTGTCACTGGAAGCAGGAGGTGGAGGTTCCTTACGCTGGGGCTGTGTTGCCCTCTAGTGAAAGAGGTCAGCATTATGCATGCAAACTTATTGTGATTGCTGCATAATTAATGTTTACTGGGGTGGGAGGACGATGGAGCCCCAGCCGGTCAGGGAGCTCCAAGTGTGTGTGTGTATATACACTTGTGTGCGTGTGCGTGTGTGCCTGTGTGTGTTTCCCCACCTCCCCAAACAACCCCCACCCCCAACTTGACTCAGTGAGCATATGGAAGCCATTTCTCCTTTCCTGCCACTTCTATTTCTTGGCATGGACGTTTAGTTTTATATGGCTATCAGCAGGCAAAGATCCAAGCATAAAGAATAGATCAACAGAGCTGATCTGAGGCACAGAGCTTTAACGCATAAGTATATATATTTAATGTGTCTGCTGAAAGAATGTCTAATTACCCTGTCATTGAACAAAGCACGTGTTCAACTGTGATAAATTATGCCATCCTTTACTTCTGCACAACACACTGAGCAGTGGGGACACTGCAACAAAACCACACAGCCACCTACCCACCAGAGAAGCCAGTGCCCAGACCGTCACAGCCGCGGAGGCCGGAGCCGTGGGGGGGGGGGGTGGCGTCCCAGGAGCTTGACCTTAAACCGGGCTCCGGCGTGGGGCCAGAAGCAAGCCTTCTCTGAGTGGCGTCTCCTTGACCCTCTGCTCTCCTTGGTTGGCCTCCTCTTACCACCAAACCACGGTGTCTCTCTCCTGCCATTCTGAATTCCGTTTTGACAGAGGCTGGATTCCAACCTCCAAGGAGAAACCAAGTGTACGTTTAGAAAAAGGCACCGGGTAGCTTCACACCTGGCACCCCAGCCTCTTTCCACATGAGGCTGGAGCTAGATGAGTCCTGAGTCCCTAAGAATTCTGGCCCCAAAGGGGATTCCACATAAGATGATGATGTACCCCTTTGAGCCACACCCGGTATCTGTGGGTTTTAAGAGAAGAGAAGAACCGCCCACTGAGGTAGCTATCCCGTCGCGTGCAGGGATGAGGCCAGGAGTAACATCTGAGGGGTGTTCTAAAGACCCACGGTTCGGGGCCACCCTGGAGTGGAGGCCGGGTGCTGCGGGCTGGCGTTCACCCTATGCGGATTCATTTCACTAAGTGGGTCACCTAGCACGCCCACCTTCATCCCCCCCCAGCTCCCGCCCGCTCTCCCTCCACAAGTCCTAGCAGGGACACTCCCCCCCTGCGCCGGTCATCACCGATCCCCGCGTGCTCCGAGAGCCCGAGCGGGAGTTCAGCCTGAGAGTCCCAGGAGTCTGCATTTTTGCTCTGCGACGGCGAGCAGGAAGCATGCTCCGCTCTGTGATTCGTGCTGCCCTCGGTCACAGACGTGCTGGGTTTCTATCGATGTCAGCGAGAGACATAACAAACCAGGGAGAGAAGAGGATAAATTCTGCCTGCGCCGGCATCCGCTCCTCCCGAGAGAACGCCCGGAGGAGCAGTCTGTTTCCTCGATGGCGACTGTATTTATTTCTTTCATTACCTTTTGTAACGGCGTTCTTTTATTTACCGGCATGTAAGAGGAGGTTTTACCGCCACGTCCCCATCGTGTGTAAGACAGAGAGGCAGGAACATCAGTCCTTGTATTTGCTTTCCTGGACTGTGATCTATAGACCAAAGGGCACATGAAAAATAGAGATAAAAAATCTATTTCGGATACTGTATTGGCTCTAAAATGTCAAAGTTTTCTTTATTGTTTTAGGAGATTTGTATCCTTATTTATCTGTCTTGGTTTGTTTTCAGAGGCTGCCGTCTCCGTGCTGTCGGACTGGATGCCGTTTTCGCGGTTTCGTTGCTTCCCTGTAGTTCACGGAGGCTCCTAAGGCGGCTGAGAAGGAAAAGCCAAGGGGCCCAGTCTGGCGGGAGATGACAGGTTGGGGTCACGGGCTTGTGGCACAGCCGACCGCGGGCCACGTGCACGCAGGGGAAGCTCGCCTGAGTCACTAGCGCGGACCTGACGGGCACTCGGGGTCTGAGGACACTGAGAAAGGGGCAGAAATACCAATGATCCTTGTGAAGGAACATCGAGGGTCTGGGCTGATGGGCCGGGATGGAGTGACCCAAGCTGTGTTTCCCGCCATGACATGGCGGAAGAGGCCAACCCCCCAGGCTTGGGGCCAGAGTGGGCTCCCACCACAGCCACTTTGTCACTGTGGGCAAGGTGACCCCCTCTCAGATTCCAAGTGAGAAAATGTGGCTCGTGGTAACCGCAAGTGCATCTCAGAAGAGGGATCCGGGACCCGTGGATTTAACACGCATTCACAGCTGCCCCGCACGCTCCGGTGTTCGCTGCCGTGGCCTGCTGCTCCACTCGGCCTCGGTTCCAGCCCCCGACGTCGGAGCTGGGATATCAGACCGAGGGGGCCGAGCTTCGAGACCACTTTCCCAGCTCTTGCCGCCCGCCGCTTCTGGGAGCACCAAGGAGCAGGGCTCGGGTGTGCCCTCCCCTGCAGCGCCCCGTCGTGAGTCCTCGGCCCCCTGCGGCCATGACCCCAGATGAAACAGGACGCGGTGGTCCTGGCAGCTTCCGTCTGCTGTCCTCATCCTTGTGCAGAGTGCCCGGCTACAGCGGGCTCTTCTCGCCAGGTTCATGACGATTTGCTGACAGAGTAGCTGCTGCGGCTATGGGAACGTCCTGGAGCCCCCTCCTCACGTCAGACAAAGCCCACGGCGCCCACGGTGGGGGGACCCGCGTGCGTCCAACCATAGTCGCAGCACGCGAGTCACCGCACCCGGGAGCCGCCTGGGCTGTGACCGAGCTTTGGTGAGGGGCCCCGCGCGAGCCGCCTTAGCAAGCATTCTCCAGCCTGACCATTCGGCCAAGAAGTCGTAGCCTCCCATTGGCGACCGAGTCCGTGGGCACCGCCCTCCCCTCCCCTCTGGCAGGGACAAGGAATGAGGCGTCCGGCATCCTCACAGGAAGGATGTCGCTCAGATTCAAGCCCCTACAACCCAGTCTCTGGGTAGAGCAACCAGACGGGATTTCAGTGTCGAATGATCACCATAAACTACCCTTGGCATTTTTCTCTCGTTGAGTAATATTCATGGGATCACATTTACATTTTCTGTGTAATAAATCAAAAGCAAGATACCACTGTTTCTAATTTATCTTGTAGACTGCTCTAGTGATATCATGCTGCTGCGAATATTGCTAATATTTCTTTAAAAATCATAAGATAAACGGGTTCTGAATGCTGAATGTGGCAGTTACCTCCGTGCCCTAAACCTTTATTTCAAGAGGGGCGCGTTCCTTACATCTCAGCTTCTAAAGAAAGTGGTATACAAACAATGTGAAGCAAGCATTCAGTGTCAACATTAAAATATTGACTTTGCTCAAACCCTGTCTTTCAAAGAGAAAACATTAACAATTGAGATCGTAAGCAGACCTCTCATCCAAGCACATGAATTATGAATCAAAAGACAAAAATGTGGGGTTTTTTTTCCCTTCTGCATAGACATAGAACAGGATATTGTAAGCCTACGGGAAAATAAATGTTTGTGCTCTTGAAGCATTTTACCTGTTTATTCAGCAAAATGGATGTTCCCCCCCCCCCCCCCCCCCCCCCTTCCTCTGAGTCTGTGGCACACATAGCAGAGCCGGCCTGCAAATACGGACCGATCGGTGGGGCGGTGACTGAAGGAAATTGTCATTAATTTGGACTCTGTTACTTTAGGATTTGTGATGCAGGAAGGCTTTGGCTTAAAAAATACCTTTATAATCTTCATGAGAAAAATTCGATTTAGTGGACAAGCCTTGGTACAAATACAATCACCAGGGACGGGCCTGTCCCCTGCAGAGCCACACGTGAGACTAGTGAGCCGGTTTGGGACATGCGTTTCCTTATGAATTCCTACTAGACGCTAGTTATAAACCATATTGACCTGGGCTTAATTTCTGTTACAAAGTGATATGGCTTCTTAGAACCGGAAACTAGTTCCAAAGCATGTAACGTGAACCCGGGACCGTTCCTTCACCGTGTTTCTGAGATGGAGAACTAGGCCTCACGCTGCACCCACCTTAGCTCGAGCTGAGGTCAACTTGGAAGTAACACAGCTGTCTTAAGGTAGGTGTTCCCTGACTCAGAACTTCGGGGGGATGGGAGGCTAGTCGTCCCCTAACCGAGCTCCTCGCTGGAGCCCTCCCGCAAGTGGGCCGTGCCGCGGGACTCCCGCGGGATTCAGGAGGCCGTGCTCCGCGTTTTCTTCTTGCCTCCTGAGAATGCCTGTGAGCCCCTTGCCCAGAAGGCAGGACCAAGTGGAGTTGCAGCGTGGGGAGCACCTGAAGCCGGGAGTGAGGAGAGCCTGGGTTGCTGAGGAACCCCTGAGGGAATGAGAAAGAGGAGATGCCTTTGAAGTGGGAGACCGGCAGCAGCCCGAGGGAAGGGGGAGCCCCGCAGCAGGAAGGACGGACACGGGCAAATTCCTGAGTCATCGGGGGGAGAGGGGTCTGGGTCCTGCCCTCCCAGGGGTCATGGCCACAGTGGTGCTCCTGGGAGGCTGAGACCCAGAGAGTGGGGATCCCAGTGTCAGCAAAGGTGCACGGACCTGAGCCTGGGGTGGAAGTTCAGAGAGCTTCCCCTCCAGGGACCATGGTCTGTGGATGAGGGTGCCTCTCCAGTGACCGATGAAGGAACATTGGGAGGTGGCTCCCAGGTTGGACCCTGCAAAATCCCCCCAACACACACCTTATCAGTGACTTGGCATGTAGGTAGAGCCTCTGTAATGACACCACTGAATTTCCCACTGTGGGGCCTTGTGTTCCTCACGGTTCTCCAGAGAAACAGAACCAATAGGAGACAGAGAGAGAGAGAGAGAGAGAGAGAGATTATAGGAAATTGGCTCACATGATAAGGGAGGGTGAGATGTCGTCCCAAGATCTGGGACCCAGAAGAGCCGAGGATGCTTCAGTTCAAGTCTGGAAGCAGGAAAACCAGGGTCCCAGCTCCAAAGTCATGCAGGAGGCATCCCTTCAACTCAGCGTTTCTTTTCCTTCTGGCCTTCAACTGCTTGGACGAGGCCCACCCCCACTGAGGAGTTAATCTGCTCTCCTCAGTCTGCCCATTTAAATGGTCATCTCACACAGAAATATCCCCACAGACACACCCACAATCATGTTTTTGCCAAGTGTCTGGGAGTTCTATGGTCCATCAAGTGGACACATAAAATAAACCAGCACAGAGCTCACAAAAAATTTTCCTGTGTCTCAGTAAAGGGTATGCTGTATTTCACCTGCCTTCGTTTGTGGAGGAGGAGGAGGCTTTCCCAGAAACGAGTAGGTGTGCAGGGATGTACCCAGCTTCCTCGCACGTCACCAAAGGTGACATCTGTGCCACGCTTTCCTCCTGCATACGCCTGTCCCCGCCCCTCCAGTCTGTCCTTCCCACAGTCCACTCCCTGGGATCTGCTTCACCGTAGGAGATGATCACAGTAACAAAAACAGCTTTGTGCATCACCAAGCCTGGGAGGCTGTGGGAGGGTTTAGCCCACAGCCAGATAACATTCTGACGACAAATCATTTGCTCTTTGTAAGAATCATAACCATAACCCAGGGCTGCTTGTGGAATGAGTCGGAGCTGCCTGCCAGAGTTCTAGATCACTGTCTATTGACGACCACCATCGGCAGGACGCTGAGCCGGCCTGATGGATGGCCAGAGGCTTCTCTTTCATTTTCAGACCCTCTCTGCAGGTCTCAAGAGCAGATCTAGGAAGGAGGGGCCCAGGGAGCCATGTGCAATCTTGTCCACCCACCCACTAATTAAATCGTTTGCTCATTCAGTGATTATCTGTTAGTAGATGTGCTCCTAGATATGCCTGGCACTGGGCAAGTTGAACAAAATGTCTTTGTCCCTGGGAGCTAATGATGGCAGACCCATGTGCCCCTTGATCCAGCCGGAGCTCCCCCAAGACCAGAGTCAGAGTCTGGTCCCCTGTTCCTGCAACACCGGGGCCCCCTCCCCAATACGTAGATGCCCAGGGCCTGGTATGTGCTCACAGGACTCGTGTGGGGTGGGAGCAATGGGCTCTGCACAAGGCCCTCTGACTGGAACATCTTCCAGAGCCAGGGCCATGTCCACAGTTGGAAGTCCGGACAATCAGAGGAAACGGTGCTGCCAGTGCCTGTGGGGACTGTGCCCCTCCACCCCCGCTCTGACCTGGGGCCAAGGGTCTTGTTCCAGCATCTGTGACAGATGCCGAACCCCACGGAGCCTTCGGGCTCCCACAGCATGGACTGTCCAGGATCCACACATGCTACTAGAGTGTTTAGTCCTATCAGACCCTGACCGGTGGCCAGCTTTTCCCTGAATCTGCCCGATGCCCTGTGGCAGAGTGGCTGCGGGTTCTCGTCTTCCTGCCTCCTGCCACTTCCATCTGGAGGCTTCCCCGTCCTTGCAGGAGACTGGCCTCAGGTCAGGCCCCTCGAGCCCTTTTGGGAACTGGGGACCCCCAGGAGGACCTTGGGGTGGTCCTCCCCAGCATGTGCACAGGGTCCATTTCGGCAGATAAAGGCTCCACTGCAGAGCCTGTGGGTGTCTTAATGACCACTTACAGCCACGCCCTCCCAGGAAGTCCTGAGCTCAGGGACCACCAGACCTGCTCTGAGCCATAAGCACCTGCTGTCACACCCTCAGTTGCCATGTGCCTAGGGACACTCCGAATGCCTCCATCTGTGCAAGAAAATGCCTGTGTTAATGGCTATTCTGTTAAAAGCCAGCTCAGTTCATGGGCAAAACCATGCAGGGTCAAGTTTTAGGGCAGGACACCATCCAAGGGAATCAGGCCACCCTCCAGACACACTTCTTTCCATGCCACCCTTCAGAGAAGCCCAGGGCCAGGGGCCAGGCTCAGGGGCTGGCGATACGCAGTGTCCCCGTTGGGGGAAAGCACAGGTCACAGCACAGAGTGTGGACAGATCGAGCCTTTAACTGGACGCACGAAAGCCACTTCACTCTGCTCCAGTGGACACTAATTCCTGGCCTCTGCGTGGGACGTTCTTGGTCTGAGCACGGAACGTCTGCATCCGCGAGGAGGAGGAAATGAAGCCGTCTCCTTCACAAACTTTGTCTCCTCCGTAATTAAAAAGAAGTGGCCCGGCTGCCCGTCAGGCCGAGCTGCTGGGGGAGGTCTGAGCTCCACGCCGAAACGAGGCCGCGAATAGCCAATAAATCACCCCAGGGACGATGATTACCATGATTAACGAAAAGGGATCCTAATCAAAGCGTGCACTTTGGCCAGACCAACGTCCAGAGTGTCTTAAAATACCCAGCGTCTCATGAGAGATGTCCACGTGCTGCCATCCACGTGCTCCCGGTGCAGGTGGCTGGTGAGGCCACTACCCCTGGGGGTGGCAGATGAAACTCGCTCTGGGGTCTCAAGTTCCTGGACAGCGTGTGCCTCTGGGAGCCAAGGTCCATCCAGGAGGGAAGGTGCGGAGCTGAAACACCAGGCCGTGCGGCCGCTCTCCACAGGTGTTGGCTTTGCTACTCGGCTCCCGCTGGGGATGGCAGCGCCTGGTCCTCCTTGGGGAAACTGCTTTCCCCTTTCTCCCTGTCTTTGGCTTAAAACAACAGGACATTTATTCTCTCACAGTCTAAGTGCCAGAAATCTGAATCAAATGTTGGCTGGCCACATTCCGTCCGGAAGCTCTGGAGGGTTCCACCCCTCCCTGGTCTGCCCATGCAGCTCTGAGGGCTTCTGGAGATGCCGTGTCTGCCCCCAAGGTCACGAGGCCTCCTCCTCTGTCCATCTGATCTCCCTGCTTCCCTCCCATGACGACTTGCTGTTAGACTCAGCCCTCTACCCCCGCCCCGGGTCCTTCTCCTAATGAGACCCTTGTCCCGATAAGGTCACAGCCATAGGGTCCAGGGATGTGGACGTGGACAGGGACATCAGGAGGCACCAAAATTTTGACCCACCGGAATGACTTTGCCGAAAGCCCCCTCTATCTTTTTTGTCTCCATTTTTTGTTCTGGCTTTGCTTTAGAGAGCGGGGGCAGCGATGAAAGTGCTTGTCCAGCTCCGGGTTGCAAGGAGCTTTTGTCCCCGTGCACGTATGTACGAAGCGTATGTCATGTGCTACATGTGTTCCGTATGCTCTCTGCGCATCTGCGGGACTCTGCGCATCTGCGGGACTCTGCACACCTGCGTACACGCAGGGATAGTATCGCATGTCAGCGTGGATGATGGATTAAAGATTCACTCCATCGCCACATGTAGACGACCTAAAACTGAGCATTTCGGTGGTTTCTGAAGCCCATGATTCAGCAGCGGCGGCGTACGACGTCACCACCGCCCACTTCCCAGACGTCCCTCGGCCTTCAGCTGCTGCTCCTCCTCGGCGTTGAGGTCACGGCGGAAGTGACCCCCCCATGGCTCCCGCCTCACCCCAGACCCTCTGTCCGTCTGTCTCCTGTCACGGACGGAACACTCGGTGCCCAAACACGGGCTCGGGACTGTGTGTGCGGTGAGCCAGGCGGCTCCAGGTCTCAGGGCGGCGCTCGGCACCTGCAAGGACTCGGTACCGTCTCTTTATCACGACGAGGCTCGTGGACACGTCCTGTGCTAGTTTAGCTCTCTGGGGGCGAGCAGCAGAGACCCCACCCACGCCCAGCAGGGTGGGGGGTCTTCGTCGGGAAATTGCATGGAAAGACGTACAGGGAGTCCTGAGGAGATGGAGGTGCTGAGGCTGAGGGGCCGGCGCTCTCGGGAGCCATCAGGAGGTCAGCCTTGACTCTGGACGAGTCACCCCCACAGGCGGCCCCGGAAACTGCTCAGCTGGCAGCCCCTGGCTATTCCCACGGCAGCTGCACTGGCAGCTCCGTGTTTCTGCTCACGAGTGGACGTCTCCCTGGCTCTGGTTCTGGTTAACCCAGACCGCACAGGGTTCACGTCTGACTCAGCCAAGGATCAGAGGCTCTGGAGTCACAGAGGCTCTCGCTGGACCAGTCAGCATGGCCAGGAGAGGCAGGGTCATGGGGCATCAACGTCCCTGCTGTCCCCCCAGCTCAGGGTCAGCAGGCCAGGCACTGCGTGTGCTCTTCTAAGTAGAGAGCTGGGATGGCTGCTTCCTGGTGGGCTGGCCTCCTTGTAAGCAGCATGGGCGGGAGCAGAGGTTTGCTGAGTTTCCAGGAGAGGAGAGACCCCCCCCCCCAGAAGTCCCAGGGGGAGTGTGTTTCCTCCAAGGCAGGCCAGGCAGATGCAGCACCCCCCCCAACAATCCCGGTGCCCCCAGGGGTGCTGATGGAGGAGCCAGGCTTCTGCGAGCTGAGCCCAGCCCTGCAGACCGTCTCAGGAGTCAGCAGAGCCCATCTGGCAGCTGTGGCCCCCGAGGACAAGACTGCGTCTCTGACGAATATGTTGACTGTGCAGAATGAAGAGAAGCCGTGGGGAGGTGTCGGGGAGTGACAACATCTGGGCCTGGGGGTGTGTGGGCCGGAAACAGCCAGCAAGGCCAGCCGCGCAGCCCCCAGCTCCCCAGCCGCTGGGCTGAGGACCACGGGATGCCATCTGTGATGACACAGGCCCCGCCTCCCTGTTGCAGGAGCATCTTCAGACTCAGAGACCGGCCCAGGAGGCAGGCGGTCGCTCCAGGAAGGGGTGCGCTCGCATGCCCGCGCTCTCCAGGATGCCCTGGGGAGGCCTCCAGATTTACGACATCTTTGGAAAGGTCAGTTGATCCCCACAGTCCAAACTGTCCACTGACTCGACCTGCAGTGTCCTGCACACCGCCCTCCGGAAGGGTTGGGACCCGTGATGTCCGGTTGAAGCTTCTGGACCCTTTGCACGTGCCCGTGCCTTGTGAACCGTGTGGGGCGCCATCACTCGCCAGAACCCCAGGGAGAAGCCCCTGTTGCAGGACCCGTCACCGGGGAGCACAGGGTCAGGCCGTCGGCAGCCACATGGGGTGTAGCCAGGGGAGCGCGAGGCGCGCTCGGAAAAAAGGAAGGTGACGGGGTGCGCTGATGTTTACTTCACAGACGGCGCGGCGCAGAGGGCCGGGATGTACGTACTGGAAACAGAAGAGGTGGCCGTGGCCGCTGCCGGGAGCCGCAGGGAGCCAGTTGCCGTGTGAGCCTCGTTACCCCGGGCACCTGTCTACACAGCAGGCCCAGCTACACCCGCCACATTTACAACCACACCAGTGACATCACCTCCCCAGGTTCACCAAAGAGAAATAGCCCCATTAAGCGCTGAAAGGTGCCTCCCCTTCCATATAACAGTTCTGCGTTTCTGTTCCCATTTCTAGGAGATACAGGCGGGCAGACGCACAAGGCAGGGCTCGATGGCGTGTTCCCAGCAGGAGACATGGAATTAGCCACAGTGTCAAAATTAAAGTCAAATTCTACTCCTGTATCCATCCCCACAAGAATTGAGAACAGGAAGCCAGACACTTGCACACAAATGTCCGTGCAGCGTCCTTCACATCAGCCCAACCCTGGAAACAACCGAAGGTCCGTTGGCTGGTGAGCGGGAGTCGTGGGGTCTAGCCACACGCTGCACTGTGACGCGGCCCCTGGCAGCCGCGGGATCCTGCCCCTTGCCTCCTCATGGGTGAGCCTCGAGCACGTGCTGAGGGACAGAAACTCAGAGGGGTGAACCCCATAGGACTGCCCTCACAGGAAGTACCTGCATGAGGAAATTCAGAGACAAAGAAGAGGAGAGGCTGCCAGGGGCTGGGGGTGGGGTGCCGAGTGGGGATCGTCATTTATGGGCACGGAGCTTACAACTGTGACGAGCAAGTTCTGGAAATAGTGTGCTGGTCACCCCACACTGTGAGTGTGCGTCCCACGCTGGTCACCCCACACTGTGAGTGTGCGTCCCACGCTGGTCACCCCACACTGTGAGTGTGCGTCCCACGCTGGTCACCCCACATGGTGGGCGTGAGTCTCACGCTGGTCACCCCACACTGTGAGTGTGCGTCCCACGCTGGTCACCCCACACGGTGGGCGTGAGTCGCACGCTGGTCACCCCACACTGTGAGTATGTGTCCCACGCTGGTCACCCCACATGGTGGGTGTGAGTCGCACATTGGTCACCCCACACTGTGAGTGTGCTTCATACTCTGTGCCCTCACCGTGGGGAAAATGGCAAGTTTGCATGATAGGTTTTACCACAATAAGTGAGATGAGCTCAAAACAGCCCAGAATGGTTGCCAGGAGGGAATGTGTTCTAGAATGTCTAGAAGTTCTAGCATGTCTAGACCAGGAGTCTGCACATGCGTTCTGTAAAGAACCAAATATAATAAACACGTTAGATGTCATGGACTGTTTGGTTTTGGCCCCATATTCTTCTTTGCATTTGTTTTTTTACAACCATTTAAAATGGAAACACCATTCTCAGCTCTCAGGCTGCACAAGGGCAGGCAGGCTGTGGGGCCAAGTCTGGCCTTTGGGCTGCCGTTGGCCAAACCCCTGGCCTACGCTACAAAAGACTACATTGGTTACAAAGAAGTCAGTACTTTCATGTAAATACTTTTATTAATACTGAGAGACTTCAAAATACATTACAGTAAAAACAACCGGCGAGTGTGATATGATTGTATTTACGGGAAAACAAAACCACGTGCTCCTGGATGCCCAGGAACTGCTTGTGAGAACAGAGAAGTCCGGAGCGATGAAAGCCACGGACAGGACTGAACTCCGAACGGAGTATGGGTGAAGGTCAAGGGAACTTTGTGTGACCTTTAGTTTCGAAAATGTTTTAGTAAGTCTATAGTTGCTTCTGAAATTCAAAACAATTTTCAAAATAACACCAAAGATGGGACTGAGGTGTTTCTCACACCCCAAGATCACATTGTAATCATCCTCTCTGCTTGAGAAACTCTGTAAGTCTCTGAATATGCCAAGGGGACAACACTCTCCCGGACAAATCTTTCCTCTGTTAAGGGGACCGTGGAGCCCAGAGCCGAAGGCAGTGACGGGCATCGACGGTTCTAAGACCTAAGAAATTCTAAGAAATTCCTGCAGGGCCCAGCCTCTACTTCCTTCTCACGGAAATAAAATGAAGATGTGTGGAGACAAGACGGGGCATTGCCTGTGTGCGGGGACGCCCGTGGGGGCTGCCAAGACCCAGTGCTGTAGGATGTCCCTCCCCCAGGGCAGAGGGAGCCACTGATGTGTGGCTTGCCCTCACCACCTCCTGACCTGGGCCAGGGTATTAGGCAGACAGTCTCACAGCCAGTTGGACACAGGGTCAGAAGGACAGACGGGGGTCGCACCGTGTTTCCCAGCACAAGGGCACTCCTCCTACAAGCCCTTTCTTGGGTCGGAGCTCCTCTGAGTGAGCAGTCTCCAGCTTCCCTGATGAAGAAGGACAGGCTAAGTCAGCCATTCGTCCTGGGAGGGAGGGATGGACGGTCCCTTTCTGGTCTGATCCCTGCCTGGGCCCCTCACCTTCAGGGAGGACATCTCTGTCTGGACTCCTGGCCTCCAGGTCTCTAACTCATCCCATCCCCAGTGCACACCTGTGCCCTGGAAATTCTCCACAGAGAGCTGTAATGCACATGGGACAGGACGGTGAGCCTGGAGAGCCAGTGACTCGAGGGCCCAGATCCCAGTTCTGAGCCACATCCGCATAGGGGTTCTGTGCCCGTCACCAGCAGACTCAGGGGGTAATCACCAGCCATCAGGGACATGGCCTTTCATAGCGCCCAGCATCTTCTTACCCGCCGCTCCACTCCTCAAGACACCCAGTGGCCTGAGACAAGTGCCACTGTCCCCACTCAACAGAGTCGGAAATGAAGGTTGCGTATTTGTGCTCCTGGACCGAAGCCACGGAGAGACAGAGCAGAGCCCGTGGTCAGCTTTTCCTTCCACCGAGCTCCCTCTTACTGACAGTAGAGAGACCCCTGTAGCTGACCCCACCTCCAGAATTACCCACAAATGGACTATTTTCACGAACAAGTCTGTGCTGAGCTCCATGTTTTCACTCGTAAACCCCAATAACTCCACCTCCCTCAAACTGCTGTTTTGAAGATTTAATGAGATAATACTTGGTGAGTACTTCTGAAAGACCCGGGACCATTGTTATTATTACAATTATTACCACAGAGTCTAAATTCCTGTCACCTTTTTGTGAACTAAAGGGCATCCAGGAGTCATGGCCAGCCTGATTTCTGAGTCGGTTTCTATACCCGCAGGTCACCACATGTGTGGGAATGTCATTGCCCGAGGGAGTCTGGCAAAACACTCCACTTCCTTCCAGAAGGGCCCACGGTGGTCCTCGGGGGAGCTCAGTCAGGGACCTCATGACGGGACTGGTTAACTTACGTGCTTTCCCTCATGGGATGCATCGTAGAGTTTGCCTGTGCTCCAGAACGACCAAGCACTTCCTTTTTCCTGGTGTTATAGGCTGTTCGCATTTATTACAAAGTAACCCACGTCAGCTGTAACAAATGCAGGTAATATAGAGCACGTAAAGTAAAACCCCACCTGCAGGAAGTCCTATTGCAGACGTAATAGCAGAAAATTGATGCATGTGTGTGATGTACCTGGACATACTGCGGTGCGTGCACACACACATGCACACGTGAGAGCACACAGAATCATGAATGCACACACATGTGCACAGACATACACATGTGCACAGAGGAGAGCACACAGAATCACACATACACACATGCACAGAGACGTACACATGTGCACACATGAACGTGCGCAGAATCATGCACGTGCACACGTGCACAGACACATATACCCACGAGTGTACACAGAGTCATGCAGCGCACACATGCAGAGAGACATATACACATGCACACGCGAGTACACAGTCACGCCTGCGCACACATATGCGCATACACACCTGCACATATGAATGCACGCAGAATCATGCATGTAAACACGCACATAGAGGCGCGCACGCACAGTCACGCCTGCACGCACAAGCAGATAGACGCGTGTGCACGTGTGTGCACGACTGCGCATTCTTACATGCGCACACATACGCAGAGGCACAAACCTGTGTGCACATGTGTACACACAGAGAAACAAACATACACAAACACGCACACACACATCTACACACAAAGAGAGGCACACACCCTCACACACACATAGGAAATTAGGTTTTCATACTGTTGTTTTTTTTAACAAAATTCAGGTTCTACAGTCAAATCATCCTACAATTTGTGTTCCACACATAATATGCCCCGAGCCCTTCCCATGTCAGGGCGACGGAATGACCACATTCTTCTCAGCGCTCTTGGTACGTGGGTGGAGATGGCCCTTCCCAGTGATTTCCTGGTGCCGGCGGCGCTGCAGGGAACCTTCTCTTATTTACAACCTTGTGCACTGGCACTGCCGTTTCTGCAGAATGGACCTGGTCCCTGAACATATGGAAAGACTGGAAGGATAAGAATGAACCTCGAAAGCTCTGACCATGGGGGGGAAACAGTGTGCTCGTCACTCTACACTAAGTTCTCCCGAAGGTGTGGGCGCGGGACACCGGGCCCACAGCTCCTCCCAGAGCCTGCGTGTCCCTGTGATGTTCCCACAGGCTCTTGCCAGTCATCGGCCTCAGGATAACTGTTGGACAAGCCACACGTTGCCATCATCTCCCCCACACTTCGGGAGGAGGTGACATAATATTGTGACAACGTTCTGCAACACTTTCGAAATCTTAATAACCAGCGTACGGCGAAGGTCATGAATCCCGGCAGAGCTCGAGCCCTGCACGCGGCTGTGTCCCTGCCCGAGACAGATTACCTCTCCTCAGGTGCAGCTGCACTTTTAAGGAAGACACTAAATCACGTTACTTCCCATCTCGCCGCACTTGTGGAACAGGGTGACATGTCTTGTCTTTGAAATATCCACCTAGAAACAGAGAGAGGGGACGATCGGAGCTGGATTTCCCAAGAGCAATATGAGACCCCCTCCTCTCTTTAAGGAATAAAATATTCCAATTAAGCCTCTGCAACTAAACAGCACTGCCCAGGGAACTGCGCGTGAGCTCACCCTTGATGACAACACAACGTGCTCGTACCTGTAGCGGGGACCGTCGCTCGAATTCTCACAGACGGGGCTGCGCTTCTTCCTTCCAACCCCTGAGGCACCAGATCCGTGCATGGGAAGCCGGATACGTTCTGCAAAGCGAGTGTCAACCACAGCCTAAAGTGTTTAAAAATCACTCATTGCATTTAATTAGATCTTCAGTAGCTCTGAAAATTAGTATCGCACCGATTGTGACACCAGTGAGCTCTGTGATCTTGGGACCGATGGAGACAAGGGTCTTTGCAGGCACTTTGGGATCCGGACATTCATATGGTTTCGGAATACAGCTGTGTCTCGGCCCCATATCTGCGACTTAATTCGGGAACAAGTAGCCCATTTTAACGAGCCGGCACAGTGTCCGTGTGCACGGTTATTCAGCCCGGCTCCATGTGAGACGAAAAAGGAGAAAATACATAACCAGCCATGGTTTAACAGAACCGACATGCCATTTTTTTCAACTTTTTTCAAAACCCCATTTTTGCGGTATCGACCTCATTAAAAAGCCTCTGAGCAGGATGAGGGTCTGGGTCCTGTGCATATTAATAAAATCATCGATTTTCCCTGAGCCAACTTTCCGCTGGCACCGAGACACCTAACAACACTGCAAAAGCATTGCTCACGTCAATTTCTAGTGTACCACTGTTAATATCCGATTTCCGGAGCACATCTTTTATTTGTAAAAGCAAATTGCTAGAAAAAGCAATTGCCACTGGCATCCCATGTTTCTAGCTCCAGCACGTATCTTCATGGAAAATTTATAGGAAATAGTTTCTAAATTTCTCCATATCCTATATAGCACGGGTGTTTACCATCCATTTATATACCTATGTGGCTTGGTTATTTTTTTAAATGGCAACCCCATATGAATTTAAAATGAGGCTACTTTAGGTGCATAAATTAGATAACTTGCACTGAAAGATTACAAATAAAAGGCAGAAAGAGGCGAAGCTACGGACCTCCTGAAAAGCCCAACCTTAGATCATCTCTAGCATTTCCAACCAGATCCCCCTCAACCACCAACGGAAGCCGTAAGGTTGCAACCTCACTGGCTTGGGGAGTTAATACTCACGACTCTGGGAATTACAGCAAGGTAATTAAGGGCATTTTTGAGAGAGCTCAGGGAAACCAATTGTTCTCTGGCATTATTGATTGAGTGATAAGTCAAGTAATTCAGCGTCAAGTAGAGAGTGCAGACCAGAGCAGTAAATAAAAGAGCAATCCGCTGTTGCAAAGGGCACGAAGCAATCGCTCTATTAAATAAATTGCTGGTGCTGAATGCATTTGAAGTTCCTGGTATGTCTCTGTGTATGGGTAAAGCAGAGCAAAACAGGAGAAAAGAAAAAAACAAAAACGAGTAGAATAATAATGTGAGCTCTAAGCTGAGATAACCTGTTCAATCAGGCTCCTGACAGCAACGTGGAGGTGACAACAGACCACAAGGCAAAGCCGTAAACTGGGTAACTAGATGTATTAATAAAAACACAGGGAAAAGGTGGGAATGTAGAAGCCATGATAATTAACCCATCAAGGACGCAGCTAAGGCAGTGCATAGACCCAACCTGGCCTCAGAGCGGAGGGCGCCCTTTGCCAGCGTGGGCTGCCCTTTCGTTTCACTCAGCTTTTGCATTGCCTTTCATTTTGCCTTTGGAATGACCTGCCAACATTTAAGACTTGGGAGATCTCACATAAAAAGTCTGACTCCTGGCGTTTCTTGAAAGATCAACACCTACAGCCCTGTGGCCACTTCTGCACGTGATGGGAATTTTCTCCAGCGGCAGGAAGGGAAGAAGGGGGTGTGCCCCTCCCCCATCTGCAAGCCAATATGCCTTATGATGCACGCGTCCTGCCTGGCCCTGGCCACGTGTGATCTTGTCACACACAAGTATGAGCCACACGCCATTTTTCCCTTCCCTAACAGGCCAAGCAGAATGTCTAGTACCATTTGGTTCAGGAGTTGGAGAACACAGACTTCTCTGGCCTCCGTGAGTTTACATGCAGCTGTGGCCTTCTTCGTAGATCACTGTAGAGATCATATAAAGATTATAAGAGTTCATGTGTTCCATGCTGTACAGGAAGAAAATCAATTTCTCATTCCTCCTAAAAGCTCACAATGCGACTGGAATTTTACCTGAACCAAGTAAACAGAACCGTCATGTAACGTGAACGGAGGGAGAAAGCTGATAGAAAAAGACTTTATCGTTCTATTTTCAACCCTCCTATTATTAGCGAGGTTCCACTGATTTTTTTCCAGGGCCGGGGATGTTATGGGGCGACGTTAGGATGAACCCTGCAGAAACTGTCCTTCGGGCTTTATAATAGAAACATTTTAAAATTTAAATCACCGGTGAAAAATTGAAGCCTTACAGCTGGGAAGATATGGTGGGTTTTTTTGTTTTGATTTTGGGGGTTTTTTTACCATTTATTTTCCTTGAGAAGTATAGCCCGACTCAACGTCTCTGCTTCTTAGCCTGATTATCTCATCATAGGGCAAGTAAAACAACTGGGAAGCAAACGAGTGGCCTTGGGCTTGCCAAGGTCACAATAACAAGCCTTCTGTCCCCTTGGATATAGACAGGCAGAATACAGAAGATGCTCCTGGGAGGGACGCACAAGCTCCTTATATCTGGAGCTGAGGACGGCCTTGCCAGGGGGCCTGGAGCCTCTCTCTGCTGCAGTGAGACCCCCTCTGAGGACTCATCCACATCTGGGAGCAAACAGGTTTCAGAAACCCCCTGACCAGAAACCCCATGACCATGCTAGGTTGATGTGCCCTGGATATGACACACCCAAGTCATCCCAAGCATTTGGGTGTGTGGGCAACACACAAAATGTTCTTCAGACAGTGCCCAGCACAGAGCGAAGGAAGGACGGGCGCTGGCTCTTGGTGCGGAGAGGCTGGGGTATCAGTTAACGATTAAGGGCTGAGGAGCCCACATCCTGGGATCCCCATTTGTTGCTAGGAAAGTTATTTGATTGCTAATCCTCATTTATAAAATTAGAATCATTACTAATAACACTTCCTCCATAAGAACTCCACAAAGTGACGTGAACAACGGAGCACAAGGTGAGCAAATGTAACCTTAATTATGACCACATATGACCTACGCTTTCCCGAGGGCCCATGTTTCAGGAGCTGACTGGACGTGGCCAGACGAATGGGACGGCTCCTGGAACTTGTACCAGTGTCTGAGAACGACGTTTCTCAAACAGCGATTGCGGAAATGGGCGGCAGGCAAAGTAGTGTCTCTTGCCTGCCCACAGCACAGCATCACCCGCCTGGGTGCCCACAAGAGGAGCGAGAAGCCCAGTCCTTACCCCCGGGAGTACCCACCACGACCTCAGGAGACCAACAGCTTATCGCACATTCTTAGTTCATGCACACTTTGCAGCTGGTGGGTGACGTGTTCCATGATTCATGCCGTATCGTGAGCGTTCATTTTCTTCTGATCATTCCTACTCTTGAGGAAGGAAATGTGAATTTAACTAAGTTAATAAGGACAGTGAAGTAACAAGCCTGCTGTCTGGGTATAGACCTAGGGCAGAACACAGAAGATGCTCCCGGCAGGGAGGCATGACTCAGTCAGTATCCCGAGGATACAAGGAAGGCTCGCGTGTTCTTGGTATTTCCCATCAAGATCCACAGGTGCCACAGCCGGGAGTCATTGTGCCTCGCTGACAGCGTTGTCGTGACCTTGCATGCCATCTCGGGCTGGCCGGCGACGGAGTGCACCCACGGCCGGCGCTGTTGGGGTTTCCTTGGCAATGAACTAGAGGTTGTTAGCAAGAATGTCAGGTGCACCAAATAATCAGGATGTGAGGGGGAGCTCCAGAGACCCTGAGCCGAGGAGAGGCATGCATGGGGCCTCATGGCTAACTCTGCAGAGGGGAATGAGCTGTGACTTTCTGTTTGGGATTCAAGGCACACAGCATCCAGAGGGAAGCTGAGATCCGTCTCTTATTAAATGACATCCACATCCTCTGAGCGCCCCAGTTGTATATTCTAAATACATCAAACACGATGAGAAGCAAGGCTTCATTTTATAGAGCAGCAAGCCTGCGGGGCTCACCATGCACATACCCAAGCAAACAGCCGGCCGCCCGAGCTCGGCACGCTCGCCAGAGGGCATCCAGCCCTCGCAACTCTCTGTCTCATCAGCCGCATTGAGGACGCCACTGGTTGTCTGGTGCGATGAGGTTTTGATCCGATTTTCCAGCTGATGACTTCATTCTTCCAGAGCGAACATGGACGGCTTTGAGCTTTTCTGGAAGTTGCTTCCAGTGGAAAGTGAGAACCTGTATGTTCGAGCAACAAAAGTTCAGGTCATGAGTTAGTATGTTTGAGAAACAACCTTTCATTCCAAGTCCAGAATTGTTCTCCTGATCAGCAGAGAGTTGGCATCCAGCTTCTGGTGAACGGCGTCCCGCTAAGCTGAACACTAGGCTGCACCACCCCCACCAAGCTCTTTCGTGACTTTTCCTTATTTTTACGAAGACACACCATCTGCCTCCAGACAGTCCGAAGGGACAGCTCACGTCTTACGGGGTGTTTACCATCCGTCCGCTGCTTCTGTGAGCGCAGGAATCCTCGGAAAGGTGCCAAGTCCACCTTCCTCATTCTGCATGTATGAAAAATTCATTGAAGTGGCTATTTGTCAAGAGACTAAGAGTTTCCTCTGATTTGTCTCAATTCATGCTTGAATTCCAACACCCATCTTGGAAACCTACAGTCTCTGCCACTTTAAGCCCTGCGTCCTTCTTCCCTTTCTTCTCAAAACTACATGGTCCACCATACATTTTCTAAGACTACAGAAGGTGTCCCTGCATCTGGGTCTCAGTCTGTGCAAGGATCGTGTGACTTAGGGCAGGGGCCATCATTTTTGCCGAGAGAACTGGACCGTAGCCTTTCCGGCTATCACCTCGGAAGGATAGAGGCAGCCTGCTATTCGGGTGCTGCTAATGTCTTCAGAAAAATGTATCCAGACACGCAGTTGTCACGAAACTAGTGCAGGCTCTCCTCTGGCGGTCTGTCCCAGGGCAGTACCTGAACGCGGCCATCACTCCACGGCCGGCCGCAGAGAGCCCCTCAGTCTGATCACCAAACCTAAAATCCATGGGTTTTGTTTTTTCTCTCTCTCTCTTTTAGCATTTTGGGTTTTTTTAAATCACTATTCATTTTCATTTTGCTTCTCCACTGGCTAGAAAAGTCTGTCCTCCGGTCCAAAATCATTGCCTTAAATCCTCCCTCGATGGTGGAAGAGACGGAGAACCCCACCACAACCAGACAGCACTGAAATATCTTCTTCCCGGAGAGCGCGCAGTGTCCTTGTCGCTGAAATCGCAAACCCCATCGCCGTAAAAAACGTCAAATAAAAAGGAACTGGCATATCCATTTCCATCTGCTTTACCCTCCCGTTATACCTTCTGATTTAAAGGAACGTGATCAAGCCACATGACTTGTCCCTGACAGCAAAACACGGCTCCCGTCAAGCCCCTCACAGACACCTTGAAGAGCAATGATTATTCCTGGGAGGGCATCGTGTCCTATCCACAGACCCGCCCCGTTCCGAGTGAAGGAGTGCTGAAGGGGTTAAGCAGGACCCGCCCCGTTAGTGACACCCTGTCAGCCTGGGGAGTGAGTCTGGGCGGGGGGAGGGGCCCCTTCCCTCCCAGGTCAGTCCACCCCTGTCTGTCAGATAAATACAACAGGAATTACTTAATTTAACACCGTTTCAGTTCTAATTGAATTCCATCTTCTAAATCCTGAATAAATACATTACAACCGCCGCTTCGGTCAAACGGAGAGAAAGAGCCATCTTTTAATGACTCCCCTGTGGGTTTAATGCCTATTCTATCCTGAGAATAATGACTCCGACAGGCCTGGAATACACTGAAGGGATAATTTTTATTTAAACATGTCAAGTCTTTACAGAGCAGATAAGCATTTTAATTTGCATTTTTGAAAATCAAAAAGTAAGCATGGGAAACAGGTGCCAGTTTGCTACTTCCTGAAGCCATGAAAACAGGGACCGACAGAATCAGAAAGTGAGAACAGAGGAGAAGCTTCACGCCATCAGCCCGGCTTCCGTTTTTCCTGAGAGGACCTGCCGCCGGCCAGCGTCCCCGTACAGCGTTCTGCTGAGTGGTCTCTAAAACATCGTATTAACTCTCCAGTCTCTAGTCATTCCACGTAAATATAATAAAAACCATTTTATTATATTAAAAAAATCAAAAAATTAAAAATTAATACAAAGTAAAGAGAGTGACACATAAAAAATAAATAAATAAAACGTCGTGTCCGGTCACACCTGCCTGGCTTTACACCTTCAGCTCTACCAGCAAGACTAGCAGCCATGGTCCTCCTGGGCCTGTGGGGCTCTGCACAGCCACATCCTTGGCACTCTTCGATTTCCGGTCCCACCTACTCACTGCCTCCTCACACCCCAGGACCTTTGCACATGCTGTACTCTGTAAACCTCACATTCACACGCACCATAATTTGTAATTATCAAATTATTCATTTCATCACTGGATTAATGTGTGTCTCCAGATAAGCAGTAAATTAGTGGCCTTATCTAATTTGTCCAGTATCATAACCCAAACGCATTTTGCTGAGCACACAATACACTCTCCATAACGTTTCTGATTGAACAGAGGAGTGAATCCATCAATTGATGTCTTACTTTGCAAATTCTGTGGAGCCTAAAAATAAACAAGCAGTGTAGTCAAGCTATCTCTTGATTACTCCCCTAATCCAAAACTTCCTATATTCTGAGTTATTTCATGGTCATTAATTTCCGTATTCTTTCCTCTGATCTCCTTTTATTCTATCCCTTAAAATTTTCAAGTGGGCTGCCCCATCACTGTGTACCCAGGAGACGTTGGACCCCATTCCTCCAGTACTTGGACCAATGCCCCCCATTGTCTGGGTCTCGGTTTCTTTCCTGGGGCTGCTTTGAGAGCAGGGCAGCTGTTCTCCCGCTCAAGTTCTGAGCAGCCCAGGTGGGCCGGCCAGAGACTGAGCCCAGGTGGGTCTCTCTCTACAGGTGCATCTCATTCCTCCCTGCCTGCCCCTGCCTGTGCTCTCTGAGAATTGGCCACAGCTGGCCCCCACCTGCCTGAGCACCAGTGGACACATAGAGGGACAGCCCCCCCCCACGTCTAAATCAGAAGACCAGACTATGCCTTCTGCCAGCAGCTCACCTGCACTTGGTGGAGACTTCGGGGACCGAGAGAGTCGGGGGCGGGCTGGTAGCTGGTGAGCAACCCGCTTTCAGGGGAAAGGGGCAGGAAGGTCCTGACAGGGACCTGCCAACTTCCGTGGTGTAAACACTCTCCCCGCGACCCGTGCAGGTCACCAGCGTGACTGCAAGAATGAAGCTGGGACAAGGTGAGCTTGAAGAAGACTGGGTTGGCTGCCCGACACTGTGTGTTTGCTCAACAGTTCTGTCTTCATTTCCCCTTCCTTGACAGACGGCCCCGAGGCCCTGCGAGAGGGACAAGAGTCAGCCTCTTCCCCAAGAACTCACGACTCTACGTTCTTCCCGGAGGTCTCTGCTGGTGTTTGGAAAAGCCTACCCAGCTGCCCACTGAAATGGACTTTAAAAGTCCGCACCCCTACTTCACATATTCTATAGAACACGTCCCTGCAGCGTCAAAAACCTCAATTCAAAATATAAGCAAAATTCCAGAATGTCTGCATGAAAATAATTTCCTAAAATAAGAATAATGGTAAAGTGCACAAATGGGGAAAAGGGTTATAAACACATAAGAAACCCCAAATCTCAAGTGTTTGCTGCTGTTCACCTTGGGGCCTTGCAAAGCCTCAGTCCCCTACTTTCAAGCACAGGGAGTGAACTCTGCTATTTGCCTTGGGTTTTGCCTTGAAAAACAGAACGAGAGGGCTTGGTTGATAGGGGAAGGGAGAGGATCCTGCATTTTGTTATGGGGATGTGTGCATGTCAGACAGGAGAGAGAACAGAGAGACAGAGAGAGAACAGAAGGGAAGAGAGAGGGAGAGAGACAGCCTGGTGTGGGTGGGAAGAACATCAGTCTTTGAGGAGTTAGAATCTGAATGTGGGCAGCAGCAGAGCTTGGAGCACCGCTGGTCCTGCAAACCTCCATCCGAGAAGTTTGAGTCGGAGGTCAAGTACAGCCAGCAGAATCATGCACAACAAGAACACAGCAGCTCCCTTACCCAGACCCCGCACAACCGAGCATCTCCGTGCACCATGCCCTCTGACACTCGGCACCCTGAGACCCACGCGAGCAGTGCGGGAGCAGGTGCGGGGCCCCTGCCCGACCACGTGTGCTGCGGTGCAAAAACTGGACTCTCCTTGACAGCAGTAATTCTTACTTGTCCCTTTATGAATTAAGCTACTTTTTAAATGCACAATATTGCCACCCTCCCCTTCTCTGCATGGATCTCTTGGGACGTGTCCACATGGCAGCTTGCCCCAAACGCTGCTCTTAAGAGGACAGGTCAGAAATAGCAGGGTTGTCAGCCCTACAGTCTAATTGCAGTGTTGCCGGGGGTGTGGGGAAAGGAGGCTTTGTCACTGACTGCTGATGAGAGAGTGTATCTGTGGAACATCATTATGTTGGTTTTTTTGTTCATTTAGTTTGATTTTTTTTTTAAATTTTGGGGGCATTTGGACAGTATCATTTAAAAATTAAATGCACATAACCATTGACCCAATTTCATTTCTAAATCTGTCTGTAAAAATACTAGCATAAATGAAAAAGACGCACATATGTGGATAATCAGGATGAGTAACAGTGGGAAATTAGAAAGAACGTAAACACTTAACTAGAGTGGTCTGTCAATTTGGGGACGTGCTCTGTATCTCTAGACCTCATTACTCCTAGAAGCTTGGCATGTGTGAAGTTACTCGGTCAGAAACGAGGCCCAGCACATGGCAGCGTTGACTACTATCATTTCTCTTTCAAATCTGATCCCCGTTTTCACAATATGAAACCCCATTCATTCATTTGTATGACCAATATTCACCATGTGCCTACTCTAAGCTGATGGCACGACCTCAGCCAGCTGTGGTGAGCAGAGCAGACTTGAGTCAGGGACCAGAGAGAGTGTGATGTGGGGGTGCAGACACCTTGGAACATACACCAAGGGAACCCCCCGGGGATAGTGGGGGAAGCCAGCAACAGCTTGGAGCCATGGTGCACCCCAACTCCATTCCAGAAAGAACATTCAGCAGAATTGTGGAGACCAGCGGGAGGCAGTGGTTCACAGGTAGAACAAAAGGATGGTGGTAGTTTGGAAGGACGGGTAGTAACTCAGGAGACAGTGAGGAAGGTAAGTTTTAGAGATGAACTGAATTTGAGAGTGAAGGAGAAAGAAGTCCCAGGAATAGTTCCTAGATTTTGAGTTTCAACATCGGGACGGGTGATGGAGTCACAGTATGTTTTGTGGGACACTGGACAAGGAAGAGTTGTGTCTTGTGGGAAGGGGTGACGAAGATGTGGCCATTCTGGGATGAGAAGGGATTTGGTATTTCATGGATGCCCACGGAAGAATCCTTCCTAAAGAAACAAATGGCTTTGAGCTTTTATTGAGCTATTCAAATACTGATTATAGAAGTAGAAGTGATAGAAGTAGCTGGACAAGAGAAAGCAAAATGGTGGCTGCATAGCTTGTCCTGTATCTGAAAGGAGTGACACGTAATTCCACATCAGGATCACCCCTGTTCAAGAAGACCTAAAGAGACTGAGAACGTTGACTTTTGATCCAAGCAGAAGGGGTCACGTAAGAATTTGAACCCAGGTCTGCCTGGTTCCAGGAGCTTTTGCCATTCTAAGGACACCTTGCAAGATTCCTGAGAATTCTCCTCTGGAGATTAAAAGAGAAACTTTGAGCATAATGAAAACGTGAGATAACAGCTCGCAGGTCTCCAGTGTGAGATACGACTGGCAGCTGTCCACCAGCCTTGGCAGGCACTCGGAGAGTTTCTTCAAAGATGCAGCAGCCAGATAGCCAGATAAGATCAAGTTTCTATAATGGAACTTTTGTACACGGAGGGAGAATGAAATACAAATGAAGCCAAGTGGAGTCAAAGACGTCAGATTTTACCTCCGTGATGGAGAGTCCTAGGGAGATTATTGCCTCCACCGTTACAACAAGAACCAGACAAACTGCAAACCACTGACTTTTCTTGAACCAACCCAAGAACCAAGGCTGCAGAGCAAATGAAAAAAAAAAAAAAAAAAAACCCACACCTGGGGAGAAACAGATGCTTGCAGGGAAAAAGAAGACCCAAGCATTTGCTTCTATGGGGCAGCTGTTGCCTGACCACACAGGCACTGGTAGGAACTTTCATCTGTAAAGTGTCAACTAGTTGACAAAGGCCACGTGAGGGCGAACAGGAGGGTCAAGTGCCTGGGGGCTACCACCCAGGAAGGGGTTTGCATCCTCGCCAAACACACCAGGTGTTGTGTGTGGGTAGCAGATGTGCCAGTGGAATGTATGTCCACCACAGCACGAAGGAGGGGAGGGGAGTTAGGCACGTATTTGTCAGTCCCTCACACTACATATGAGGTGGTATGATATTATCAGAAGGTGGACTCAGATTTTTTTCAAGTGTGTGTTGTAA
The DNA here is from genome assembly GCF_002288905.1 of Enhydra lutris kenyoni. Taxonomy (NCBI): domain Eukaryota; kingdom Metazoa; phylum Chordata; class Mammalia; order Carnivora; family Mustelidae; genus Enhydra; species Enhydra lutris. The sequence continues at coordinate 2,288,715 of NW_019154090.1, read as the reverse complement.
ATGCTAAGGAAAACCCTTAAAAAATTAAGAGGTATAAATAATTAATAGAAGAAATAAAGTAGAATCATGAAATGGTCATTTATACCTAGAGAAGACAGAACAGACAGAGGGGAATTTTTAGAAAAATAAATAGGAAACAACTAACAAAATGATGAATTTTAATCCAGTTACGTCAATAATCACCCTAAAGTGAATGGTCTCCATACAACAGTTAAAAGACAGAGATGGTCAGGTTGGATTCAGAAAGAGGAAGATTCAGCCATACGTGGTCTAGGAGAAATCAATTTTAAATATAAGACACACATGCATTAAAAGCACAAGGATGGTGAATGCTATACCATGCAAACACAGGCAAACACAGAAATCTGGAAGAAGCATCTCAATTTTATACAGAGCAGAATTTGTAACAAGGAATATTATCAGAGGTTAATAGGGATATTGCATAATAAAAATGCATCAATTTTCCAGGAAGAGGTAGTGCTCATAAATATGCAAACATCCAACACCACAGCTTCAAAATACTTGGAGCAGAAGAACTAACTGATCTGAAGGAAGACAGAAAAATGTGTAATTATAGCTAGAGACTTCAGCACTCCCCTCTCAGTCACAAGTTGGCAGAAATCAGTTATGAAACAGACAACCTAAACACGACCGTCAACAGCTTGACCTGATTGACATTTACAGAGCACCCCACCCAACTAAGGCGAGATATGTATTTTCTTCTAAGCTGTATTTTCACCAGCAGAGACTATGCTCTCAACCATAAAACAAACCTTCACAAATGCCAAAGAACAGAAATCACAGAAAATTTTGTTGGACAAAGAGAATTAAACTGGAAAATCAATGATAAATTATCTGGAAAATCTCTACCTATTTGGAAATCAAATAATGTACTTCTCAATAAGACATGGGGGGGAAGGAACTCTGTGAGGGAATTAAAGCGATTTTGAGCTGAATGACAATAAAAATACAGCATCTCAAAATGTGTGGGTTGCAGGTAAAGCAGAGGTTAGAGGACAATTTGTAATATGACATGCTAATAATAATAATAATAACAACAATAATAATAACAATAATGAACAGATTTAGAATCAATAACCCAAGCTTCCACTTTGAGGAACTCCAGCAGGAATGTCAGTTAACCCCAAAACAAGCAGAAGGAAGGGAATAATAAGATTTAGGGTGGAAATCAATAAAATTGAAAGAAGAAAATCAACAGACAAAACCAGAAACCAAAAACTGGTTCTCATACAAGATCAATGAAATTCATAAACCTATAGCCAGGAAGACCCAGAAAAGAGAGTGAATCAGAATTTATCAGCATCAGCAATGACAGTGTCCTCACCCCTGGTCCCCCAGATACTGAGGGCAGTGATGGAATTCTACACACAACGTCCTGCTGATAAACCCAACAGCTCAGATGAGAAGCACCAACTGTGGAAGACACGAGCTCCAGAAACGTCCTCAGGAGTGCATGGCCTGAGTGGCCTCCCAGGTACTAAAGAGATTAAATTAGTTAAAAGCCCTCCAGAAGAGAATCCAGGTAACTTCCCTGGCAAATTTTATGAAACATGTAAGAAAGAAATAATAGAAAATCTGCACAGTATCTTCTAGAAAATCTGGAAAAGAGAACGGTTTTCAGTTTATGTAATGAGGCCAGATTTATTGTAATATCAACACCAAACAGTGACATTACAGAAGGAAGGAAAGAAGGAAGGGAGGGAGGGAGGGAGGAAGGGAGGGAAGGAGGGCCGCTATTCCTTATAAACGTAAAGGCAAAAATTCTCAACGAAATACAGCAATCTGAACCCAGCAGTGTGTGAAGGAGATAATCCGTAATGATTAAACAGGGTTTATCGAAGGAATGCAAGTCTGCTTCAACTAAGTAAAAGAAGTTGCCATATTAATAATATAAACAAGGAAAAAATAAGGACATTTTAATAGATACAGAAAAATTAATCTGGCAAAACGTCACACGAATCACGGTGAGAGGTACTGGCAGAGCAGGAAACGGAAGCGAGGTCTCCGCCCGGATAAAGAGCACGAGCAAGAAAACGCGACGGGCCGCCAACGCCGCGCCGAGCAGCGAGAGACCTGGTGCCTTCCCTAACACGGCGAACGGGGCAAGCACGCCCGGCCGCCTCTCCCGGCAGCTGCATGCTGGAAGCCCATGCTGGGGAACAAAAGTCGGAAGTGGAGACATGTGCAATTTAAAAAGGAACGAAAGAGACTATCTGCCAGCGGCCGGATTGTTTACTTGGAGAATCCCAACCATCCACGGGAAAGGTTCCAGAACTGTGGGGCTGTGGCAGCGTCCCGCACCCGGACCGGCTCCCCGCTGCACGTGGTCTCCTGCTTTTCCTCACAAAGGCCAGGCACGAACAGCCAGGGTCTCCGGACACATGCTCGCACGTGAACTCACACCTGTTCCTCCTCGCATGTGAACTCACACATCCACACTCGGGCACGCACAGACACATACAACTCACACACTCACATCCTGTTCCCGGCACCCAGCACGGTGCCTAGCACGGTGCAGGGACCCCGGAAACATCTGTGCTCGAATAGGGGAGCATGGAGGATGAAGGGACAAGAAGAGGGAGGAAAGGTGGGAGGAGGGGGCCCGGCTGCCATCCTCTGACTGAGCTCCGAGGCTCTCTTCTCCCAGGTGCTGGGCTGTGGGCTCCCCGGGGCCAGCTAGCTGAGACAAACTGCCCGGCTTTGCTTCACGAGACAGAACACACCCCTGACCCCCCACAAGTCACTGCCTCAGTAACTAGCCAACATGGCTTCTGCTCATGAGTTAGGAATGTGTTTCCATGGCGACCTTCTGGTAATTAACTCCTGGGAAGGGATCCAAGACAGGCCAGCATCCTCCAGCATTCGGCCCCGCCAGGGGGTCCTTCCCGCCCAGAGCCACTCGTTTTGAAAAATTAGCTGCGTGTTCAAGTTGTGGGAAGGGACATTTGTTGCCTTATAACCTGGAGGAGCTCACTCTCCTGTCGACAGGTGCCGCCCACACTCCTCCAGCACGGGGAGGTGCTCTGGTCCCGCGACCACCCCCACCCCGAGCTTGTCGGTGGACTCGGATCTACTCTGAGAGCCTGGAAGGACCCAGACAGAGAGATGAGACAGGACGGTTTCTAAACTCCCATCAGGGCTGGCCCAGCTTCGGAAGCGACAGACGACTCGCTCCCAAACCCTGGAGGAGGGAAGGCGCAGGCCCCGCACAGCGCCACGGACAGACGTGCTGCTTTCCGTATCATACGCTCTTAGATGGGTGTTTCTTGCCAACATTTTGAAATTCATTGTTTAGCTTCTTTATGCTTGAGGCAAAACACTTAACAGGAGACGATGATAACCCGTGTTAGAACAATGGTGATAAATTCTAAATAGATATAATTACCCCGTGGCCTGAAGGGAACCTGAACACAATTAATATCGAAATTTGGCAAGTGCACGATCGAAGAAACATGTAATTTATCAGGTGTGTGATAGGAGATTTCAGGGGACGCCCCCTCATGCAGCCCTGCACGCCACGCCTTCCGGGCGCAAACGGAATTGCACAGCGGACCAGAGCACCTCGGGGACGGTCCCCACCGGGCCCCCCCAGTCCCGGGTGCCGCTGAGTGGAATTCTGCAGGCCTCATGGGGAATGTGTGCCCCAGGAAGCAGGCCTAGACGCAGCACCTGGAGAAAAGGAAATTCAGTTCTGTGGAGCCGCCGCTCGGACTGTCTGCATCTGGAGAAACGCTGAGCGAGTCGACAGACACACGGACGTGCAGGCAGCAGCGCAGAATTTGGAGATGCTGGCCTGGGTGGGCCGACGCTCACCAGCTCTGCACACCTCCGGGGAGGGGTGCAGATGGCCGGGGAGCCGGGGGGGTGGAGATGGCTCCAAATCATACCCTCCCACTCCACCCCTCCTTGCTGCTGACTTGCTCTGAATCCCAGCGAGTTTTGCAACTTTCCTGAGCGCTGCTCTCCTCACCCCTGTAACAAGGATTCCTCCCTTCTCGGGGCTGAAGATGAAACGCTCGCCACATGGGTAGGCGTCCAGTGAAAATCAGCTCGGAGTGTGTCCGCAGGGACATGGATGCCTACATGATCGGACCCCATCAAGCTTTCGGACCCTTCTGGAGCAAAGCAGAAGTGGAATTAACAGTTCACCCTCAGTCAGAACCATCTGCATTCGGGGAGTCAGCCTTCCTCGGCCACATTAAGAAATGCCCCGGCAGTTCGAATTACAGGGGTCCCGTTCCCAGCAGGAGCATCTGAAGGAAACTCCAGGGTTCTCACGGGAATGCCGTCAGGGCTTACGCTTGGACGTCAAACCCTCAGGAAAGTTAAATCTCCTGAGCCAGTCGTTTAGTCAGAGGGATGGAGAGCGGCTAGGCAGCCCGGCAGCTCCGAGTCCTCCCCAGGAGTGGGTCCCCGTGTCTGGGTCCCTGCGCCTTGCTGAGCCCCTGGCTCCCTCCACTCTTCTCCCGGCCTCTCCCGCTACACCAGCACATTCCAGGAGGCCACCACGCCTTCCCCCATTAAAAGCAGCTGTTTTGTTTCTGATTGACTCTCTTCTGAGCAAATCCTCCAGAATCAAGTTGCTTGAAGGGTAATTGTTCCCGACAAACATCTTGTCTCTTTCTCTCCGCAGCTGTGGCTCTTTAAGTGCCAGAAAACCATCTACTGACGAGCGGATTTATGGCTTGACTTTTTCTCTCCTGCCATTGTGGTTCTGTGCTGTTTGTTGTTTGGTTCTCTTAGTTTTGGGGAGGAGGTTGCTTTTTTTTTTTTCCGCTCTATTGTATTCCTAACAAATAGCATAAGAAATTTTTGTTTTAAAATTTTTTACTATTATTTTTTTAAAGATTTTCTTTATTTATTTGACAGAGATCATAAGCAGGCAGAGAGGCAGCAGAGAGAGAGGAGGAAGCAGGCTCCCCGCTGAGCAGAGAGCCCGATGCGGGGCTCGATCCCAGCACCCTGAGACCATGACCTGAGCTGAAGGCAGAGGTTTAACCCACAGAGCCACCCAGGCACCCGTATTTTTTTTTTTTAAACTAGGCTCCACTCCCAGCATGGACCCTGATGTGGGGCTTGAACTCGTGACCCTGAGATCATGACCTGAGCCAATGTCAAGGGTCGGACACTTAACTGATTGAGCCACCCAGGGCCCCTGGCTTTTAAATTATTTTAAAATGAAACATCTCAACGAAATACCCCAAAAAGTTGACGTGAGTCCATTAACTGACAAAAATCTATGTTTCGAAGAGAAGCTCATCAGTCTCAATTTGAAAATCACCTGTAAAGACATGGACCGTGTGCCAGTCGGTTCCATGGAATCCGGGGAGTTCGTTTCAAGCTCATGTTCATATTTAGTCCATCGCCAAAACCTCTAGGAGGCAGCTATCGTTCTCCTGAAGACATCTAGGGACAGAATTTCTATCCTCTGACTCGAGTCATGAGGGCTCCCCTCTGGACCCCCTAACTTCTGAACATCCTTGTGGGGGAACAGCACCTCTGAAGGGAAGGATCCCCCACGTGGAGCCCGACAGAACTGCAGGGCCTCCATCAGGCTGAGGCATGAATGGGGCAGGGGGCAGAGGGAAAAGCACTGGCGATCGTCCCAAAGCCCGTAATGGCAGACCACCACGTCTCGGGCAGGGTCTTTCAGAGGATGCCAAGTCGTCAGCCCCTCCGCCACAGTCCCGTCTGAGAGGAGCTGTCCCCATTCGGCCCTGAAGAGGCCCCCACAAAATGCTGGACCTCAAGCTCGCCCTGGGTGATGGGACCAGGGGTTCAGAAAACAGTCCCTGTGTGGGTGGGGGTGAGTCTTAGGGAGACTGAGGGACGGTCGTGTGAGCCAGGGTCCAGCCATGTGCCACTAGGTGCCTCTCTCTGGTCCTGGTCAACACATTTTATGCGTCCCCCTCTGAATTGTAAACTCTACAAAGTCCGGCTGTGTCTGTCTTGTTCTGCATTTGTTCCCAAGACACAGCTCCATGCCTGGAACAAAGGACTTCCAGAAGAAACAACGAGTGAGCTTTGGGTCGAGAAAGGAGTAGACCAGGTCAACAAGGTGACCACAGCCCAGTGGCCCCGGGCCCATGTAAGAATTACCACTACAGTTCTAGGGAACATGTAAGCAAACACAGTAAAGGCAAAAAAAGCAAAACAAAACAACAACAACAACTACAACAAAAAACCACACTCATAACACTAGAATATAACATCTTTAAGAATATGATTATTAAAACTAGTGATGCGATTATTAAATTGTGAACTCATGTTTTAAACAATAGGTCCTTTCCCCATGCTGTCACCAAGGGGCCATCCGGATTCATGCGGGGCACCCTGACACATCAAGGTTTTGATCTTGAAAACTAGTCTTCCATAAGAGGAATCAGAGCTCCTCAGAGAGAATTGATTTAATGTTCAGGGAAGAGTGAAGTCAAGATGATCTTGGAACATCTTACTGCCACGAAGTAAGAATCCTTTCTAAAAATGTTTGGGAATAGTATCAAAGGGGGGGGTTCTAAAGTGGCTCCCGATGGACACTGTGACACTGTCCCCATCACCAAGAAAGTGAAAATTATAGGTAATAAGAACTAGTCAATTCAATGAGAAACCTCTGGCCCATAATGACAGTCAAAATGGGGAGAGTTGACAGGAAGTGTTCAAAGCCCTCTGTGAAAGACTGACAAGGTGCTGAAGATGTGCTGGCCACAGATTACACCCCCACATGCCACTGGCTGGTTAGCAGGAGAAAACCGTAATTACACACTGGGAGGATCTAACGAGTCCCATTGAAACCCAATGACAAAACCTGTCGTTGCCAACATCCTGTGAAGTGCACGGGACCACGACCTGCTCCCAGAAATCAGCCCCTGTTCAGACTCCTTGATTATGAACCAGTCTACTCCCTTTATTGTTTAACCCAATTGGAGTTGATTTTTAGTGTGAATCAGACAAGCAGCGGCAAGAAACTAAAGAACCAAGAACATAACTGGGGACTCAGAGAAGTCTCATCCTCCGTTCTTCCTGGTCAGTGAGGAAACTCCGAGAACCTCCACCTCCTAGGACTGGGTCTCAATCTGCCTAAGAGAGCTGGATGGTCTGTACCTGTAGCAAACATGGAGTTACTTCTCCCGTCGGCTTTACCGACAAAGATAGGAAACCAGTTGGTGCTGCCATTTTGGTCCGGGAAGCATCCCCGAGGAAGGGACGTGTTGGCCATCGGGTCTTCCTGTGGTCTTGGCTGATCTTCCAGGCATGTTTTCCATTCTTTGAAATTCCTCAGGGATGTGTCTGGGATCTCAGCTTCTAAATTCTCAGTACATCCTTCTCCACCTCCCCTTGACTGCAGGGAGTCCCCTCACTTCTCAAACCTTAAAATGGGCGGCACAGAGTCATGTGTCATTTGACATGGAACGATTTACAGGACGAGTGGCATTTGTCATCATCTTGGGAACATGGGTGATGAATTCCACTGGACTTCCATTGCAACCGCTGGTGGAAATCACACCATCCCATATCTCAAAGATGACAAAATTGTATCCACTAAGCGGGAGTGAGGAGGCTATTTCATTCATCTCCAAACCTGTATCCTGGTGTGCGATGCTAGATTGACTGAGACCCGATGGGCGGGCCGGCCCCACAGTTCTCTGCACTGGTTCCCTGGTGTACCTCTCCGTCTTGTACTAGAGCTCCTCGCTTGGCGTTCCTCAAAAGCGCAGTTTTCACAAAGATTTCTTTCCACAACCTCCACAGTATTCAAGGGACAGAGACATGCCTGTCAAATATTTTAAGCCATTTGTGGAAGTGTGGAGCTTTCCTAATGCTGAACCAGCAGAGTGAGGCTGTGGATGGCAAAATTAGCCATTGCATAGAGCCACTCCGCGCTTGTCTGTCGCCCGCGTGGGGCACAGTGCGGGCAGGACGGGCTGCCGGAGCTGCTCCACGCATGCGTCCAAAAACACGGCTCGGAATTAGCGTTAACTTTCCGTAGCAGAGAACAACCGCACTGTCTCCTGCTGGGAAATTTACTTCATTCTGCTTAACCAGGAACACCTCACGGGCTCTTGAAAATTATAGTCACTTAAAGATCAAGCAGCCGTTTTCATCTGTCGTGACGGGGACGTGTAAGTGACAACTGGGCCTACAGAGCTCGGGTTCGGTCAGTGATTCGCGGGAATAACCATCGCACAACCACAGCCACCGAGGCTCGCACTCGGCTTTGTCGAGTCCCACGCTGACGCTCCGTCCCCGCCACGCCCACACGCGGGAAGCCATTCCTGGGCAACCTCTGTCCTTCCTCAGTGTCCAGTCTTGCTTGTCTCCATGAATTTCTTTCCAGACGCACGTCTGCACTGACCTCCCTCCCCCTGCAGAACTTCACGGCAGGCGGATCGATTGTCCTTCCTTCCCACCTCTCCCACGCCCATGTCCTTGTCGTGTGGCTTTTCAGCACCTCTCCCTAACAAAGGGGCTCCTGGCACGCCACGAGGCTGCATGGGGGGCAGGTTGTCTGTTCCGGACACAGGGTTGGGGGCCATGTCCTGCCTGGACAGTCCTTTAAATCTGCCGATCCAAGCCCACAGGGGACCCACAAACCCGCACAGCCCACGCACAGACACCTGAGAAATAAATGCTTATGTTACACTCAGCTCAGATTTTGTGGTTTAATGTAACAACCCCTGAGGATACAACCTCCTAGGGCATTTCTCCATGTAGCAGAATGAGTGTGGCAGGTATGAAACTCAGCCGGCTGATACATACAGTTAACATGAAATTTTCTTCATTTATTTAAAACTCAGCCTCATACCGCAGCTCCACCACACTGAGCGGGGAGAAAGTCAGCCTCAGCCTGTCTAACTGGGAGCACCTTCTTTCCCCTGTGGAGGTAACTACATTCTACAAGTTGGCACGGTCAGAGGACAGAGAGAAGACAAGGGTTCCCAGGCTTGGGGACGCCGGGGCGACGGCCTCATCATGGCCTCTGAGGCCGCCTAGAGACATGACCCCCCTCAAATGGCCATGCCTCCCATGGGCTGCCCTTTTGTTCCAGTCACGGACTAGGACTCTGCAGGGTCCCCTTGGACCTCTCCTCACTCCCAGAACGCCTGCATTCTTCCTACACTATCCCAGAAGAAAGACATCATTTCTTTCTATCCTGGGACCCAACAAGCTTCTCTGGGTTTGTCTTCCTTTCCTGGTGCTAGGCTCGTCCACGGTTGAAGCAGGGTCCGTCCATGGTGCCCTCTAACGACCATCCCCCCAACTATTCACCTCCCCACCCAAGGATGCCAGTCTTGTCTGAGGACAGCAGAGTCCATCCTTGGTTTCCACCCAAATTTACCAACTATTCCCAAGTCTTTTGTGTGCCTAGAATTTTGAAATTCAAAAGCTAGAAAGAGACTCCTTGTTTCTGTACATTCTGATGTCATTTCTTTTTTCCTTTTGGTCAAGAACCACAGACAACCTTCACAGGTGCCTGTTGATTTCAAGGCAGTACCTCGTTTTGGAAAAGGGCGGAAGAATCAGTTCGTGTCTGTTGGCTGGTTCACAGAGCCCGTGGTTCAGTTCAACAACAAGAAGACACATAAGAAGCAATTAATTGATTAGCACAAAAAGACTTTAATCTAGTTATTTAACTATATTTCATGTGTTCAAAACACTATGTAGAGACGTAGACAATTTGAAAGTGACCTGGGAGCTTTTGAAAATACCACCCCGAAGAACGAAATCAGAATCTCCAGGAACAGGCCCACATACAAGGAGATTTCTGAAAGCTACTCCGGGGAGTTGAGTTGAGAAGCACTGTTCGCCCAAAACCCTGGCACGCTCAAAAGACTCCCAGCTTCGCAAAACCTCTCGTTTCTCCACAGGATGCTGTAGCACATTTTCTGCCGCGCATTCATTAGCTAAGATCCCTCCAAAGGAGAAAGGGGGACACGTGGCCTATGTGAGTCCTCCCACACAGGGCCCGGATGCATGATAAGAAGAGTTCGCAAAATGACAGTCCCCAGCCATAGCCAAATAAAGCAAATAACAAATCCCATGTTCTGGAGAAACGTGCAGTGACTGTGGTCTGTTTCTGCGATGCATGAACGTGGAGTCATTTCCGTACAACCTGAGAGAGTGTTCCAGGTTTCAAAACATCCACAAGAGCCATCTCTCTTCATTTCTTGCTGGAGAGCGCTCATTCCCCCCACCCTGCTGGGCACCTGGTGGGACTTGGAGCCGTTTCCAATAGACACTCAAGAAACACTTGCCGGATGGATGTAAAATGGGTAATGCGTGGCAAGCTCTCTTGTAAACAGACCTAGTTTCAATCACGATCACCTGCGTACACAAAATTACAGGCACTGGCAGGGACTTGGAGGGTCTCTCCAGCGTGGAAGTCTGCAAACACCCCAGAGCTCAGATGCCGCCCACCCCCGTGAAGTCGGGATGCCTGGAAATGGACTCAAGGCCCAGGTATTTTTTTTAGAAATACTCCAAGTGGTTTGGGCAAGCAGCTGAAGGCAGCACAGGGGCTAGTTTTGGTGCTACAGGTGTGGGGATGTTAACTAACAATGGATTTTTTTCTCATTTATTTATTTGAGGCAGGAGAGGGAAGGCTAGAAGGAAAGGGAAAGGAAGAGAATCTCTAGCAGACTCCGCACTGAGCAGGGAGCCTGACACAGGGCTCGATCTCATGACCCTGAGATGAACACCGGGCTGAAACCAAGACTCGGATGCTTAACCGACAGAGCCACAGAAGTGCCCCTAAGTAACAATGGATTTCATGCGATCCTTCAGCTACTCGCGAGAAAGCCGCATTCGGGATCGGTAAGTCTTTCTGGTGTGCGTCTTCGACATGTGCAACCCAGCTCAAGCCTGGGAGAACAGTGATGTCTTCTCCATGCTTTCCTGGCTCGCTCAGGCTCCTAGTGGCTCTCTGACTCACTGAGTTGGAAGAGGCAAGTCTAAGACTCAAGCCTCGATCTGTCTGGCTCCAAAGACATTATCATACACATGTCTTTACAGAAGTAAAAAGAAAAAATGATCTAATGATGTAACTCACAGGGAATGAGAGATGCATTGTATGGCCTGGAGAAGTAAGGAAGGTTTCACAGAGGAGACATATTGGAGGTGAATCTTGATGATGGAACCTTGGGGACAGGGGACATATTTTTTAAGCAGAAACATCAGAAAGTGAACTCTAAGTGTTAGGAATTGCCAAGGTTGGAATGTAGCATAGAGGGCGGGTCCCAGCAAGAGGTGGGATGAGTGAGTCTACCTAAGCCCCCATGCGACACGTCAAGGACTGGTGTTTATCCAGAGATAGAGTGATGCCAAAGGAAGATTTTATTAAAAGGGGTTATTTTAGGATTTGCCAGAGAAACAGAATCAATAGGGTGTATATACACATAGGAAGAGATTTATTACAAGAGCAGCTGGGCTGAGACCCAGGAGAGGCAGTGGGGCAGATGAGGCCACCTGTTGGAGAATTTTTCTCTTACTTGAGAAAGGGTCACTCTTTTTGTTCTTTGTGGACCCTCCACTGATCGGGTGAGGCCCACCCATCTTATGGGGAGCAATCACCTTTACTCTACCAATTAAAATGTTAGCCTCTTCCAAAATCATCCTCATGGAAACACCCAGAAAAAATGTTTGAGCAAGTATCTGGGCACCTGTGGCTCATTAAGTTGACACATTAAAATTAACCTTCACGATGTGTTCTGATCAGATCTTCATTTTGACAAGAAGTTTCTGGATGCCATTAGAGAATGGGTTTGGGAAAGATGGTCTATAAGCATCTACAAAATGATATTTATAATGTGAGCGTATTGTGTAAAGAATCACAAAACAGCAAGAGCTCCAGATCCCAGCAACAGTTTAAGGGGGAAAAATCCACCCTAACCCCCCTCCTTTCTCCCAGGTCCCCCTACCAGCGCCCTCTCCCCCAGCTCCTTCCCCTCAGAAGTAATCCCTAACTTGTGCTCCTGCTGACTTCCATCAGTCTTCCTATCCCTGAGCAATATTCTCATAGCTCTCCTGTTTTCGGTTTTCCTCATTTCAAACATTATAGAAACCAAAGACTTGCTACGTATTTTTCTTTTTCTTTTTTTTTTTTTAAGATTTTATTTATTTATTTGACAGACAGAGATCACAGGTAGGCAGAGAGGCAGGCAGAGAGAGGAAGGGAAGCAGGCTCCCCGCTGAGCAGAGAGCCTGATGCGGGGCTCGATCCCAGGACGCTGGGATCAAGACCTGAGCCGAAGGCAGAGGCTTTAACCCACTGAGCCACCCAGGCGCCCCGCTACGTATTTTTCTATAGCGTCACTTCACTGAACATTGTATCTATTTGTATCTATTTGATACTATTGTATCTATTTGATTGCCTGCAGCTATAAGTCTTCCTTTTCAATGCCTGAGATACTCCATTGGAGGAGCATACCGCGTGCTGATTCTCCATGCCACTCTTGGTGGATTGCTGTGGTTTTCACCCTTTTCCCCCACATTACACAGGACACCTCTGAACATGCTTGTCTATACCTCCCACTGCTGTGGGTGGAGAGCTTCTGTGGGTCAAACACCTGCGAGGGGTCTTCTGGGGTCAAAGGAGATGTGCATCCCCCAAATTGCTGAATAATTCCAACTACCTTCCCAGAGCTTGACAGCTAGTTTCTGCCGCCTCCCCCGATTACCGTCATTCCACGTCCTCATGTCCCAGCTCGCTGTCAGAGGCTTTGTGCTCACGGGAGTTTTTCTCTGATGGGTTGTAGCTCACAGCCCCCGACACTTGCCTTGTACATACCGGCCACTCAGAATTCCTCTCTTATAACGTCTTTTCAAGTTATGGTGTCCGCTTTTTATTAGATCGCCTTTATTTTATTGAAAACCCTGTTGTGGGAGTTTTTTGTATATTTAAGTTCTTGAGCTTTCAGCTTGATGTGTTGCAAATACTGTCTCCCACGATGAGCCTGATCTGAGGGGTTTAGTTATGATTGGGCTGCCCAACACCTTCCACGTCCCCACCCACGGGGGAAACCGCATCACCCAGGCACCCATGTGTCTCCCTGGGCACACTACGTTCAATGGTCATAGGCACATAGTCTTTTCCAGGACACTGAACATTTAGACAAAGTGACCACATACTGAGCCATAAACTCAGTTGACACACTTCACCTTGAAATAGGTTGAGGGCATATCGTCAATGTATTTCAAAGGACGGGTACTATACAGATCAAATTATCTGTAATGAAAATGGAAATCAGTAATTTCTAAAAGATAACTAAAAATTTCATATGCTTACATATTTTTAAAAACATATAGTTCACTGATGGGATGAAGAGTAAATCATGCTAAAAATTAAAAAGCATTTTCAAACTGAACGGTGACAAGAATCCTACATGTCAAAACTGGTGAGATGCAACACAACAACATTTAGAGAAAATCTGTAGCCTTAAATTGTCACGCTAGAAGAGAAGGCGGGTTGAAAATAAATGAACTATCATGCACTTCATCAAAAGATTACAGATTCAGGCAAAATTCAGCAGCAGGAAAGAAGAAAGAACACATATAAGAACAGAAATTGATGAAATAAATAAAATAGGAAACTATCATATAGCAGAAAGAATTAGCATGAGAAGAGATTATATATATGAAAGGTTTGAAAACAAACAAAACTATCAATAATTGTGAATAGAATTTCCAGATAAATTATTTGAAATAATAAGACAGTTTATTAAGAGATCCAGGAAAAAATGTACCTCTACAAAATTAATTTCATATCACTCTACCAGCAGCAAACAGAAATGAAAATCGAAAGCACATTAATTACAAAGGCACCCAAATGCTAAAACCCGGGAATAATGTAACAAGGGCTGTGCAACACCTAGGTGAGACAAAATTATTAAATTTTACTGATGCACAAGGAAAACCCAAGTAAATAAGAAGACATAGGATATTAATGGGTCTGAAGAGTCACTGTTTTAAAACACATCAATTCTCTCCAGACCAATGGTTAGATTCAGGCCAATTGTAACAATTCCAATCGGTACCCCAATATAGCAAAAGTGTGTGTGTAACATGACAAGATCCTTTACCATCTAAGCAGTCCTAAAAGAGAGCAAGAACCAATGCCTGGGGAAGAAGTGAGGAGAGAGAGTGTTTCCTACAATAATTAAGGGTTCCAAGAATCACCCAGTAAACGTGTGGAATGGGAGAGACCCAGAGCCAGATGTCCACGGAAACATCCTCTGTGACCACGCTGGTGTGACAGAGCGGAAGAGGGGAGGGAGATGCAGTTCTCAATTAATGGTGATGAACAGCTGGGTTTTCCTGCCAGAAAGAAGAAATTATACGTGTAACTCCTACCCTGTGCAACAACCCATTCAATGAGGATTAAGGAAATAGACATGAGGGGCACCAGGGTGGCTAATCTGGTTGAGTGTCCAGCTCCTGGTGTCCATTCAGGTCGTGATCTCAGGGTCGTGAGATCGAGCCCTGTGTCGGGCTCCGAGCTCAGTGGGGAGTCTGCTTGAGATTCTCTCTTTCTCTCTCCCTCTGCCCCTCCCCCATGCTCTCTCTCTCTCTAAAATAAATAAATCTTTTTTTTTTAAGAGATAAATGTGAGAGGCCCTTCCTTTTGTAGATTGTAGGAAATTGTGGAGGAGACTAGGTACCATCACTGTGGATAAGCCCATTAACTGCCTAATTGTCATAAGCCGGTGAGCTACCCTCTCCTGCCGGCTGCGTGAAGCCTGTGTCTCATCTTTAGCTTCCTGCAGTTTCACCAAGACGTGTCTAGATGTGTGGGTTTGTTTAGGGTAGGCAGGTTATTTATTTGTGTATTTGTTTATTTATTTATATTCTGCTTAAGGTTAATTGCACTTCCCAAATCTGCAAACTAGAGTCTTTCATCAGTTCTGGAAAATTCCAGCCTTAGTACATATGTGTCTCTGTGCATTTACGACTTTTGAATGAACCCCTATTTACTTGGAGCTTCATCTATGGGAATTCCCTATGAGCTCTGCTGATGGTGAGATTAGTTGCCTTTGCTTCTGCTGGTTTCCAAGAACATTATGGACAAGGACTGCTTTAAACTCTGTTTCAGGTTTTGCGGACTAGGTCGTTATGCAAATTCAGGCCACAACTCTGAATTCTCGGGTTATCAATTTCAGGGTAGATCTTCCGCTCAAATCTGCATCAAGGTCCGAGAGGACAATGTCCATGCAGCCCTGGAGGCTGGATTTGCTTCCACTTTCCCTAGTATTGGGGAGTAGCCCCTTGGGGGGTCTGCTTTAAGGCAGAGGAACCCCTGGCCGACTTGGCACCTTGGACAGATCGTGAGCTTCGCTTAGTCTCCCTGCACCTCCAGGCTCTGAAGACTGAGCTCAGACACACTTGGCTGTCAGATGCCCTCAAGGGAGAACCAGCTTCCCTGCTCTTATCACCTCTCTGGCTTCCCAGTAATAATCAGTTGCCGGCCTCCAAGGATAATTTACTCTCTTGCTGGCACATCATGCATTTTAAAGGTGTTTTGTTTGTTTTTTTTAATCCAGCATTTTTGGTTTGTGTCAGTGGGGGTGTTTGTCGTATCTATCGCACTGCTCTGCCAGAAGGCATTCTTTTTAAGAGTTGCATAAAATTCCATATTATAAATGTCCTACTTTTTAATCATTAATGGACGGAGAGTCAGGTTCTGAATTTTTTGTTGTTTCTGATGCAAAAACTCTTTAAGCATGCAATTTTATGAGTGTTCTCTCATCTCTGCAGGATGGGGTCAAAGTATCAGAACGGCTATGTTCGTGTGTGTGTGTGTGTGTGTGTATGTGTGTTTATAGATACAGAGATGGGCAGGCTCAGAAACCTACTAGCATTGTCTCATAGTGGACACACTTGCCCCTTCTTTTTTCCCCGACTTTTTATTTTGAAAAATAAATAGTTGCAAAACCAGTAGAGTGAGCATGTGCGGGTGGTCCATATATTTTCAGTATACGCTGTTTTATTGAAATGTTTGAATCAAACAGCCATCAGGACACTGCATTACTAAATGTATCAACATGTGTTTCCTAAAATAGCAACACTCTGCTGCACAACTCCAGTATTGTTCTCATACATGGGAAGAGCAACATTGCTCTAATTTTATTATCTAAAATACTGTTTGCCTTCATATTTGTCCAGTTGTCCCAATAACACATTTACAATTGTTTTCTTTTTTAATCCAGAAAAAAAAAATCCAGAATCAATTAAGGACCACAGATTGCCTTTCGTTGCAAAGTCCCCTTTATCCCTTTTTCATCTGGAATAGTTCCCTTGACTTTATTTTTCTTTTTGTCTTTCATGGCACTGATATTTTTGATGAGTCCAGGGCAGTCATTCGGCAGAGAACATCCCTCGAATGTCTGTATCTGATCATTCCTCCATGGCTGGTCTCGGGATAGTCACGTCTGGTCAGAGCAGCTCCCAGGAAATGTTGTCTTCCTAGTACACCACACCAGGGGCACATGGAGACACCTTGTCCCGCCATTCACCGTATCGAGTTTGAGATTTGGCTAAGATGTGTCTGTCAGTTTCCCTCCTGGGAAGTTATCATTTGCCCACAGAGATAAATAAGCACTTTGGGATCCTAGACTTGGAGACAAAGCGGACACTTCACCCACAGCCCTCTGTCCCGTGCTTTCAGCAGCTGGTGATGATTCTCGCCTGAATCAGTCACTATCACAGTGACTATAAAGGGATGATTCCCTATTTCATGCCTCTACATTTAGTTAGTGACATTTCTCTGTAAAGAAGAGCTTTCTCATGTCCCCTAACTTGGAAAACATCCATTCACTCCTTCATTTATATGAGCGTGGATTCATAGGTTCTTATTTTTTCTCTTATTGGATATGCTGAAGCCCATTCCCAACATTCCTATTTTGATGCTGAGGTTTCCCTGGGCCTGGCCCGTGGGAGCCCTCAAGCCACGAGGTCTCTTTTGCTCCATCCCCAGCAATGATGCTTAGTGTGGGCACAAGAGGATGTTCCCCTCTCCTCCTTCTGGCCCAGCCCTCCGGTCCACGGGGTCCCACGATGCTGGTTCTGTTTGGCCGGACTTGCTCTGGAAGCCAATAGCCTGCCCATACTCTCCGAAGCCCTCTGCTCCCTTCACTTCTGGCCACGTTCGCCCCCGCTCTGCTCCTGCATCTGAGCTTACCTTGAAGGCATCTCTCTGATGTCGGTCCTTGCCGTGATGCCAACACGATTCTCTTCCAGTGTCTGCGGGGATGACTTTGCTCACTCCCCAGGCTCCGGTGGTCACTCGTCCTCTGTCAGTTCTGCGCCACCGCCCCCCATGCTATCCTGCCCCCCGCACTCCGGTCCGCCATTCACAATCACGGACCCTGCCGCCACCCCAGTGTCCTGTGGGCATCTCAAACCCACTCACTTCACTCCCACTTAAAGATGGCAGTACCATGCATCTCCCAGACTCAAGCCTGCTGCCTTCTTTCTCAGTCACCCAATTTCTCCAGCCACCAAATCCCGCCAAACTGACCCCAAAGACGCCTTGCACGCCGCATTCTCCCCTCTGCACCCACTGCTGTGTAAACATCGACTCTCGCTGGGCTGACAGTCCTGCACCCGCAACTCTTCCCACTTGCCTGACTTCCTACACCAGAATGACTCCCCAAAGTGGAGGAGGTGGCCTGTGTGACATGCGTTCCTCAGCAAGTCCCCTCCTCCTTCCTAGGAAAAACCCCATCCTTACCAGCACACAGAGACCCCAGCCACAGGGCTGCATTCTCTCTCCCGAGTCTAGCAAAGTGTGACGTGGGGCTTCGATGAAAGCCGGCCCCCAAGCGCCTTCCTTCTCCTCCAGTCTCCAGCTCAGTCCGAGGGCTGCTGCTCCAGCACCATCCTGGAGCATGACCTGACGCTGGGGTGACGGGCAGAGAGATGGGAGCCAGAACCCTAGATGACCCCATGGAACTATCTCCTACCGTACCCTAGAGTCCTCCCTCCAAACTTCTACCTGGGAGACACCAACCTTGATCTTTTTCTGAACCACTGCTTCCGGGTCAGGGGAGGGTATGTCTCTTCTTAGCAGCTGGCCCTAATCGGGGCTGACAACCACAGCACAGCAGGAAGCACAGCACCTCGGGAATTAGCCTCCAACTGCCCTTGGAATTAGCTGGTCTTCATCAAGTGACATAACTGCCTTAAGGTTCCTTTCCTCCTCCACCAACATACCCCTTCCTATTCTTCTTCAGCGGCCGGTTTTCACCAGGCTTCCGTCTGCGTGCTGCTCACGTTCTGCATCCGGATCCGGATGCGGGGGCAAGCACGTGCTCATAGGAAAAAGTCAGCTCTGTAGGGTCTCTATGCTTTGGTATCTTTTATGTGCATCTGGATGATGGAGATGGGGGTGAAGGACCTGTAGGTGCAGGTGTAGGTGTGGGAGTAGATTTAAGTACAGAAGTGGAAGTAGTGTAGACGTGGAATAGGTTTATGTGGGTGTGGCTATCAGTGTAGATTAGGGGCAGGCAGATGTGCGGCAGGTGCAAGTGTCCAAGCAGGCATGTGTGCAGGCGCGCGGGCACGTGTAGGTGCAGGAGCGGGTGTGCGCGCAGGTGCCGGTGCTGGTGTCGGTGCAGGGGCACATGCAGGTGTAGGTTCAGGTGCACATACAGGTGCACACGAAGGTGCCGGTGCAGGTATAGTTGCAGGTGCAGGTGTAGCTGCAGGGAGAGGTGCAGTTATAGCTGCGGGTGCAGGTGTATGGGCAGGTGCAAGTGATGTGCAGGTGCAGGTGTCTGTACGGGGTAGAGGTAGACAGTCGTGGAAATAGATGTAGATGTAATCACAGTCCCCAACCATCTCGGGCAGAATCAGCACTTTGTTCACATCCCTGGTGTTTTTCACCTTCCTTACTTACCTGGAACTTATCAGCATCCCCCGGAGGCCGGTAAGCACCTGCATCCCCAGGTCCAGCCACACAGGGACACCCGTGAAGCACCCGGTGAGTGTTCATAAACACCACAGTGAACTGGAATTCTTCAAGAACACATGTGTGTTTGGGGCCCTTGAGAAATGACTTCCACATGCCTAGTTCCAAATGCATACCCTCATTCTTCCCATATTTAGTCTAAGACAATTTTCTGAGATGGCACAAAAATACCTCCTGAATTCGGGAATTGGGATTTTAAAAACAAACTCTTTTTTCTCCTTCCTCTTCATTCCCTTCATGACTGAATGCATTTAATTCATGTCCCTTGACCTTTCCATTTGGAAAATGACTCATCCTTTGGGCCTATATTCTGTAGCAGTCCCTCTCTCTGCTCCATTTCAGAGTGACACTTTGAGGATTCCCTGGCCCATGTGGGTCAGCCCTGCAGACAGCTTCTACATGTAGTGACCACCCCCTGCCTGGACACTAGAAAGGAGAGAAGACAAAGATCAATGTGTATAAGAGTAAAATGTGTTGGCCTTGTGTAGTGATTATGGGAAAGTTGTCAGGTTTAGAAAGGAAGAAAGGAAGGAGGGAAGGAAGGAAGGAAAGGAGGGAGGGAGGGAGGGAAGGCATGAGGGAAGGAAGGGAAGGAGGGAGGATGGAGGGAGGAAGGGAAGGAGGGAGGGAGGGAGGAAAGAAGGAAAAAATAAGAAGCCTAATTATTTTAATGTCAGATAATCAAACGATTTTTTGGTATATGTACGTCTTATGCAACAGATAATTTTTAGTATTATTATGTCGCAAATATTATAGGAAACGTATTAGAAAATTATTCATCGTTGATCTGAAATCCAAAGTTAATTGAGTGCTTTGTGTTTATGGGGTAACCGGAAAACACGGTGCATTTTGCCTAAATTCTCTGCAGTGAAAAATGCTGTCTTGGACCACAATATCCTGCTTACTACTCGCAGAAGTCCACTGAGGGAGGCAGAGCACGTGTCATCAACAGCATTGAAATTAAGATATTTGACAAAAATCACAGTATCAGGTAGTGAAACTTGAACCAGATTTTACTCTCCGACTTCTATTTTGCCCGTGATGGCTTTACTGGCAGAATGGGGGGGACTCAGCCTGTTTCCCTTAGCTTGTCGTCAGGGCACCTGTCCAGTCTGGACAGTGCTTGGGTAAGACTGATCCCAAACCCAGGCAGGGAGACTCTACAGAGCCCATCCCTTTGGCCATATTAGCTCCTTGCACATACCTCCGACAGACCCACAAGACACGATCACAGGATTTGGGCTGGAAATTAATGACTACGGAAGGGGGCTCTCTTCCGGGTGAACTCCAACTTGGTGAGCGTCATAAAGGAAAGAGAAGAGAGAGAGAAAGTGAGTCCTGAGAAATAATTAGAGCACCTGGACCGCCATGCCCAAAGTCCGACCGCCTGGACTCCATACCTGCGCACGGGCCCATGCATTTTGTTCTTCCTTCCACCCAGGTTTAGTCGGATCTCTGAGGTTTGCCAACACAGGTCTCCAACACCTACCTTCACATCCAAATTTCAGTCTTTTGAAATCTGTCCTGGACAGAAATCCGACAGTTATTTCTTGAGCACTTGCTATATTCTGGCACTATGATAAGCACAGAGACCCCTCGGGGACAAAGTAAGTGTGCACCTGCTCTCACGAGGCTGACTTTAGTGGTCAATTCCCCAACCTGCCATGGGCATCCCATGTTGCTCAGGTGCACTCCTTCCAAATGTCAGACTCCCAAAGAGCCGACCCTTCAGGTTTCTCAGTTCTCCCCTCCGAGAGCAGGGCACACAGCCACGTGGTCGGTCAGAGAGAATCCTGCCGTGCCTCCCTGCACTCCTGCTAGCACTCATGCTACCCTCCAGCACCAGCCTTGGATCTGCCCATTCTCCAGCTGCCTACTCAACGAATAAACCATCTTGTTAAAATGCATAAATGCCAGTACTAAGACCGCAGAAGCCCGTGACTCCTGCCTATTCCGAAGATTTACATTCTGAGTGTGAAAGTCAATAAAAACTAATTAGATGTTTACCTCATTTCCTTGGTAATGACCCTTACATGGCACTGATTGTTGAACTGAATCCATATGCGGGCTCTACCTCTACTGGGGTCAGAGCTAATTTCTGCATACACCAAGAAACATCACTGTGGTTATTTATACCTGGGGCCGGGACGTTCTGTGCAGACGCTCATCAGCTCATTTCCATAGGAGGAGGAGCTGACGCCGAGATGTTAGCACCCCGCTCGGGGAATTAGGTATGCAACAACCATTAACAATAATGAGAGTTATGCACCTAATTCCCCAGCATCGTTTTAAAATTTGTTTTATTAAATAATGCTGTAATGTTATGGTAAGTAATGCAATGTTAAGTAACATTGACTTCAGCCTCATTAAATCATCTCCTTAACTATCATACTGGAAAACGAGGATCATTAAACACATGTGGTTCGTCATCGGCCATGATGTAATTGTTGCAGAAGGTTCTGTCCAAAGGATTAATTAATAAATGAAGAGCCGCATATAGAGTGCCATGAAAGGGGCACAAGGTCAAAAGGGAACGGGTCTGGAAGATTCCTTCGGAGAGAGAATTCATAATCCAAGTAAAGTAGAAAGAGGAGAAATCCATGGCGGCTGTCCTTGGGTCTTTCTCCTTTGTGCCTGCGGGAAGAACGTGGACTCGGGGAGAGGCATTACCTTGGTGTGCTGTTGGGGAAAGAAGAAAGAAACGAGCCTCTGGAGGTTTTCCCGTTGGCCCGCCATAGAAGAACACCAGGAAGGACCTTAACGTTTCTGCCTGTCTATGTCAGGACTCTCCATTTAACGACGAAAGCCGCCATCCTGTAAAGGGAAATATTGAGATTTGTGTGTCTGTTCTCAGTGGTGCTCTGCAGAAGAAGTGACCCACCTCCTGATGCCCGAGCCCGTGAACATGGGAGACTGCACAGCACTGGAAAATTAAGATTACAGATGGAATAGAGCTGGCAAATCTGCGGACCCTAAGATAAGGAGCTTGCCCTTGCCCTGGATTTTCTGGGTGACCCTAGTGTCCTCACGATGATCTTGGAAGTGGAAGGAGGAGGCAGAGGGGAGGTCGGAGTCAGAGAAGGAGAGTGAGGAGCAGAGGCCAACACTCTGGGTGCAGAGTGCGTTCCCAGACCCTCCCGCAGATCAGCTCTCTCTCTCCTCCCCCGGGCTTGATTCTGAGGAAGGTTTGCCTGACTTTAGAGCTGAGGAAATGTGTCCTTAGCCAGTTAAATGCAGGCTCAGAGCCCTTCCTACTGAGAACCCTGAAGAGCAGGATGTGAACCCAGAGCCACATCCTGCCAACTGTCCCGCAGTGCCTAGAGTCTCCCACTGCAGCAGGCTGGCGTCCCTCAGAGGTGACCAGATCAGTCTTCTGTGCGGCAAGCATCTCTCTTCACTTGGAGTTTGCTTCTTGCATTATCCCTGTCAATGGGTCTTACCAAAGAGACTTTGAATTTATACAAAAATATCAATCTCTAGGGACAGAAAAACAATCACGAGGTCACTGTCACTTTGCCAGGCTCATGGTTGTGAAGGGTTACTCATGATGTAAAGCTGAGAGGCACCCTCGGTCCCCAGGCAGTATGCAACCCCCTAATTACCCAGGGACCCACAGCGTGCAACTTACTGGGAGTCCTCGGCCAGGTCTGCAGTATCGATCTACCCGTGCGCACTCTATAACGAAAGGCAACCGCGGTATTTATGTAGGAGAAATCCAGCACTGACAATTACCCATTTTCTTTCACCTGTGCAAGACGAAAGTGCAAAGATTCAAAGAGAAGGTAAAAGGGCATGGCAGGGGGGTTAGCTGTCATTGTCCAGTATAGTTTTCTGTGGTGCTGGCAATGTCCTGTACCTGTTCCGTTCAATGCCGTATCCTCCGATGAGGCCACTGTGCACTGTTAATGTGGCTCATGCAATGGGCCAACTAAATATTTCAGTGTCGTTCATTTTAATAAGTTTAAAGAAAATACCCACATCTCGTTGGTGGTCCCTGTCTTGGATGGTGTGGAGTTGAAGGAACATTAGTGAGCGTGCCCATGATACCCCAGTAGCCATCGGCCTTGGAATGGTCAGCTGTGCGGACAGGACCTCCCAGCCTCGAGGATCTAGAAATATAATCCTTCCATGAAAAGCCGTGCTCATTCATCCATCATCCTGCCGGTTTTTAAAAAGACCTTTAGTCTGCAAGTCTCGTATCTATCTCTTCGGTTACTGTACCTGCCAATTTACGTCCGACATCATCCCTCAGCTGAAATGTATGCCCTGGGGTGGCCCATTCTTGGTGCTTTTTTATTACACATGCAGAATTGATAAGGGACTAATTATAGCCATCAATTAAGAATGGAGCTCATAATGGAAAATACCCTTGAACTTTCTGGAGTTCACAAAACCACACCTAGACAGATGTTGTGCTGAGGAAGGACGTCCCCGGGTATGCCGGCCAGACCCCTCGTGGGAGCGCTGGTTCTCACGGTTCACTCTCAGAATCCGGTGTAGAAAGAGCCTCACAGCCTAGCCGTTTGGGCCTGAGAAAGACCGTTGGAGACTCACATTTTCCGACTTCCCTTCAGCACTCCCAGATCGCTCCGGATGGCTCAGAACTCCCAGACGGTAATCCAGACTGAGTGGCACTGTTAAATGAGGAAAACACGATTTATAGATTGACTTGCCCGTTTCAGCGTTTTGATCCTCGTACTAAGAACTGTCCCCTTGACGAGTGTTGTGTAGCACGCTGGCCGGTCGGGCTTCCCCGGAAAACGACAGCCTCAGCCCCCGCCCCAGCTACAGGATCACCGGTGTCAGCCAGGCTCACGCGGTCCGACTCACAGGACAGGCCTGCCTGTTCCCCACGAGAGCCCAGAGGCCAGTCCACACACTCGCCATGAAGTTGCGCCGGTGATCGCTGGGGACTGGAGCCCGTGGAGACGTGAGCTCTCTGGCCAGTCCCTGCACTCGCGGCGTTGGCCGCTCTGACGTATTTGTTCGGCTAAGGCTGCTCTGCTCCTAAAGTCAGTTAAAGGGCACGGGGTAAACACCGCGGCCTGTCCCATGGGCTCCCAGAGACCTCACAAGGCAAGCAGGGGGCCCTGCACAAGGGCGAGAGGCCACTCCCTGTGACTCACGGGCATGAGTAAGTCAACATTCATCACTCTCAAGGGAAAACAAAGAAACAAAGTGAATTCTCCCTTACAGTTACCTACAACACTGCTTCCCAATGTGTGTTCCCGGGCACACTGCTATAACCCCTAGGGTTCTTTGTTCACGAGTCAACAGACGACAATTCCAACTAGATTAAAGAAAAAATGGGGGGGGCACAATTTCAACCCTGGCTACGTATCAGAATCACCTTGGAAATTTTGTTGAAAATTCCAATGCCCAGATCATAAGATTCATTTAAATAATACTTTTGGGGTGTGGGGTTGTGGGAATCTGGCTTTTTTTTTAACCTCCCCAGGGGCCTTTAACATGAAGCAAAATTGGACACCACTGTCTGGTGGTCTAGAAAGTTCCCAGTCAGACGTGGCTGGAGGAGGAGCTCAGACAGGGAGGCCATGGGGATAGTTCCCCTCCACAGGGATGAAGAGACACCATGGTGTTCCCTGCCCTCGAGCCACAGGCACGAAGGTCAGCGTTCCTAGAGAGCGGGTTGACTGTGCTGGGGGCGCCCCGGCCCCCAGCAGCCCTGCTCAGGATGGAGAAAGGCGGCAGCTGCCCTCCTCCGCCCCGCTCCCTGAAGGGGCAGGCACTGGTCCCACTTCCCGCCACTGCTCCTCACGAGAGAAGGCTAGCTCCACAGAAGGAAGCCAGAGGAAGGACCCAGGATGGCCCCAAACTCTGGCTTCTCTGGGGTGTGCTACAGGGTGGAAACAATGGGTTAGAAAAGTGAGAAAAAATGTAACCTTCTCGAATGCAGAAGAAGACGGGCTTCATTTTTTCCAAAGTATTTTTGGTCACCATAAAGCCTCATCTTCTATTTTATTTTTTTAATTTACTGGTTTAATCATTTTTTAAAAAAATACATTCAGTACATCAGGCTGTTTTGCAACCCTACCTCCATCTAATCCCAGAAGGTACTGGTCACCAGAGGGAAATGCCCGCACCCCGAAAGGGTCGCTGCCTGTCCCCAGCCCCTAGCGCCC
This sequence comes from Enhydra lutris kenyoni, assembly GCF_002288905.1. NCBI lineage: Eukaryota > Metazoa > Chordata > Mammalia > Carnivora > Mustelidae > Enhydra > Enhydra lutris. The sequence continues at coordinate 2,263,590 of NW_019154090.1, read as the reverse complement.
AGACTCTGGCCACGACCAGTGCTTGCATCTCTGTGGACGGGCCTGTCCTACCCGTTTCCTAGCAAGGGAAGCCACGCGCCTGGCCTTTGAGTCTGGCCTTTCTGTCACAGCATCCTGTTTTCATGGTGCGGGCCCCATGTCGCCGGTGACCGTGCCCCGGCCCTCGTACGGATAAACAAGCATGCCTTGTCCATATGGTGGACTCTCACTCACCCATATTTTCTTAAGAGGAGCATCTTGCCGGAGTTATGTGGGTGACGCACTCGGACTTCCTAAGCTCGGGCCCAGAAAACCGACCAGGCACACTGCCCACGACTCTGCAGAGGCAGGGCCCGTGCTCCCTTGTCCCGGAAGCCCCGAGAGTGTCGCAGACAGTGCCCTTGTGGTCAGCCGGCTGGCCTGGGGTCAGGGGGTCCTCGGCCTCACAGCATGTGGGAGTGAGCGAGGGCTAGTCTCCCAAGGAGCCCCTGTGTGGTGCCAGCAGAAAAAGCCGCAGGTGCGGGTCGGACACAGGCGGAGACACTCTGGGGTTACAAGCCCCTCCGCTCGGGGCTTGGAGACGGCGGGCTTTTGTCTATGGCTGGCGGCCTGATATTTCGGGCACGGCAACAGTGACAAAGGCCTTCCTTACTACGCCACGGGTGCCCGACGCCCCTCAGAGTGCCTCCTTGGCCTCAATCAAGCCTCACAGGGAAGGAGCGGCCTGCTTCGGCGCCTGTGCACATCGGGAAGATACTTCAGCCGATCCTGTGCAGGGACTCGGGGCACAGGGAGCTGGCGAGCTCCAGGAAGGTGGCTGGACGGGTGCAGGACGCGCCAGCTAAAAGCCGAGGGAGCGGGTGACTGGAGAAAAGGCCCCGGAAATGCCTACTTGACGGTATTTTTGTAGATTAGGGGCTGCGGTGGTAAGACTGTGTTTGTGTAAGCAAAGCGAATTTCACCTGTTGTTTCTTCATGTGTCTGCTAAGAAATTTTAGATCTCACAGGGCTCGGCGGGGTGCGGGGAGGGCTGGGGGCTCAGTCAGCGAGGCGTCTGCGTTCAGCTCGGGTCTTGATTCCGGGGTCCTGGGACTGAGCCCCACACCCGGCTCCCTGCTTTGCAGCGGGTCTGCGTCTCCCTCTCCCTCTGCCCCTCCCTCCCCACTCGTATTCTCTCGCATGTGCGCTCTCTCAAATAAATACATAAATAAAATCTTTTTTTTTAAATCTCACTTGTGGCTTTCATTACATTTCAATGGGATGGTGCTGGTCTAAAAAGTGGATTATGCGTACAAGGTGAGCACAGAGGCATGTAGTTGAGAGGTGGGATTGGCTCTCGGCCTCAGGGCCAGCCTGGCTTTACCACTTAAAGCTGTGCATCCTGGGACCGGTCACTTAATTTCTCTGGGCCTCATTTTCCTCCCCTCTAAATGGGATGATAATACTTACCGGGACTGCGGTGGGATGGGACGGTCCGTGTCTGCAGGCACCAAGCCCAGGGACCAGCAGCTGCTGCCCGCTGCTCCCGTTACACTCTCCTCCCTTCCAGGCACGGAAGAGGTGGGCGTGAAAGGCGGAGAGAAACCAAAGTGGCACAGTGTCCCTTCCCAGAGTCCCAGTTTGAATCTCTCCAACACCAGTAAACCGCAAATCTCATTCACTCGATCATTATTTACAGAATGTGTGCCAGAGCCAAGCCCCGTGCCGGACCCCGGGAGAGCCAATCCCAGGAGGGCAGACACATCCCAGAGCATCCATCCAATTTCCCAGGGCTGTGGCCAGGCTCCTTTGTCCCTTAAAGTTGTTGAGTGACCTTGTTTAACTTTGGAAGTCATGGCCTCTGATTTGGGTACAGCGAAGGTCAGGGTAGGATGTGGGGCCCTTCATCTGCCTGGTGATGAGCTTTGGGGAAGACGAGAAATGGGTCTGGCTGACCTGGGTTCTAGTCTTCTTCACAGCCTGCTGTCTGAGCGCAGACAAATCACATCCCCACATCACAGGCTGGCTGGGCAGGTTAATTAAGTTAATGAACTGACGAGGTGGCAGGAGGTGAACACACGTGTCCATTCTGATTACCGACAAGTCCCTCATCCTAACACAAGGTCTAGCTGCTGAAGAAGTGCTAAGCAAATATGCGAAACTGTCAGCTAAATCGTTTCCATTCTTGCAAGGTATACCTTTTGCCCTTTATTTCCTGCAAAATGTTACACTATTAGAGCTAAAACAACTCATTAAGGACAATGTGTCTTGTCTGTGTGTCTGCTTATGTCTGTGCACGTGCGTGAGCGTCTGTGCGCGGGGGAGAGAGGATTCATTACTAGGCGCATGTGAGAGTATGAAAGAGAGAGGGTCCTTCTCTACATCCCCTCTGCGCCTCTCTCTCTCTCTCTCTCTCTCTCTCTCTCTCTCTCTCTCTCTCGCTCTCTCTCTCTGCAGGCTCAGCCCTTCCTGCTCCCGGAGCTCAGTGTGCTCTCAGCGGGACCGGGCACGGGGCAGCCGCATGCGGAATTCAGCATCACTGCTGTCGGGCAGAAGGTGCTGCGCGTGGACACGACGTGGAGGTGAAGGCCACCTGGTGGGCCTCCCCGTTCCACCGAACTGCCCGGGTACTGGCCCGCCAGACGCCACGCCCCCGGGGGAGAGACCCAGGGATCTGCATCTCTAGCGAAGGACTCAGAGCAGGGACCTTCTGCAGGGACTGCCTGCCGTCTGCATTTTACAGTCCAGCTTCCGAGGGTCTTACCGGGTTGCAGCCAGAGTGGGTTCATTTTCACGTCGTCGTGGGCTCCTGCCCACCACTCATGGGCTGTGCTGTTCACTGCTCAGAACACACAGCAGTTTCTGTTTAAAAATCTATCTCACACATACTCAGCGCAAATTAAATCAGACTGAGCAGAAATTGCCTTAAAGGGAGTTAATATCATGACTAGCTTCCCGCTCCAAGTAGCCATGCAGACCGGCTCCACCAAACGTGACCTGCCGTCTGGGTCACAACAGCGAGCGAGCCAGTGGCCCCGTGGGGGCCTTTGGGGAGCGGATGACCCTAGGAAGTCCTGGGTCTTCACTCACCTTCCAGCTCTGCATTTCGATCTGTGGTAGAGGTTGGCGGCTCACCGAAACAAGGCGAGGAGAGCAGCAGACTTTGGACAGGAGGATGGATGGGTTTGGGATATTGTCTGTTCAGCAGACAATGTAAATATATACAGGGTTGGGGAGCATTTGAAATGGAGGCACCTACTCTTGTAGCTAGAAATTAGAAGACACTTAAAAGCCAGCGGGAAGGGGTGAGGGGCACGTTGGGCAACGTGGAAAGGAAGTGAAATTGTTGTTGGGAACAACAGTGTAAGGCACGTGCTGACAACAGAGGACGGCCATGGGCGGGCTCTCGCGGCCGGCAGGATAATGTCCCCGGTGCAACTACTTCCCAGAGCTCCAAACCCCAGAACATGCCAACTTTCGTGGCAAAAAAGGACTCCGCTGCTGTGATTATGCTGATGAACCTTGAGAGCGGGAGAGGGGAGGTGTTCCTGGATTATCTGGGTTAGGTCAATTTAATCATGTGAGTCTTTAAAAGCAGAGAGCCTTTCCCAGCTATGGTCAGAGAGAGGTGCACAAAGATGGGGGGCTTGTCAAAGACATGGACCGGAGAAGACTTGACCCGCTGTTGCCGGCTTCAAGGACGGGGGAAGGGGCATGAACAGAGCAGCGCGGGCACCTCCAGGCACCAGAAAAGACACGACTCCCCCAGAGTCTCCAAAGAGAACACAGCCCTGGGGAGCCCAGCCAGACTCAGTGCAGACGGGGGACCTCCAGAACTGTGAGGTGATATTTGTATTGTTTAAGCCACTAAGTCGTACTAATTTGCTACAGCAGCCCCAGGGAGCTCGGGCTGACCGCCCACATTTCCTCCCCGAGCCCCAGACTACTCCTGCAAAGTGGGAGCCTCAGCATGTCCACTCCACACATGGTTGTAAGGGTTAAATACGGTCCCGCACGGAGAGGAGCTTGCCCCTTGCCAGTACTCAAGTGCATAAGCCACGGCTGGAATCAGAAAGGAAGGGGCCACGTGCCACAAATCGCAAAATGTAGCATTCATGAGGACGGCACAGGATACAATTCATGATCGTGTAGAGAGTAAGCCTGTTGCAGAGTATTTCTAGCCGTTTCGGAGAGTCATTCCGCTTGCTAGTGGATGGGGTGATTTCCAGGGGCCTCTCTCGCTCTGCACCTGCCGCTCTGTGAGCCTCAGAAGCCCCCGGCTGCTGAACCGGGTTGAACCTGGGGAGACACGCCTCGCTGGGCTGTGCGCGGGTCACTGGTCGGGGCTCGGCCGATGCAGGGGACACCACGTACAAAGAGGAACCAAATAAGAAAACAGTCTTGGGCCTCTGATCCCGCTTAGCCCTCACGGTCTCTCGAGGATGCTGGAAACGGCGGCGTTGTTCCGTGACGCCCGTGGGAAGGATGCTTCATTCCCACATGCCGGAGCTTTTTGAAAGGTGACCGGTTCTATTTTCTTCTTCCTTCCCAGAGAGAAAACCAAAGGCTTCTTTGATTCATGCCGCACAATCTCAGTACTTTACTTGCCCTTCGCTGCTCCTGCAAGAGAATTCCTGCCTCTCTTCAGATCCCCTGCAGCCCCCTGCCTGGGGCATCTTCTCCTCCTCTGGGGTGCATTCCCTGCCCTCCTGTCTGGTCTGGCGGGAGAAGGACCAGGTCTCACTGCGGGTCCCACTCAAGAGCCTGAACCTCCCAACCCCCATCCCCCACCCTCCCCCCCCCCCCCCCCCCCCCCCCCACTCCCGAGCACCTCCGCACCTGCGAGCCCCACCTGCGGCGGGAAGCTGGGCTGCACACAGCGCCACCTAGTGGGGAGGCTGCAAACACTTGGGTGACCGCAAAGCCCGCGTTTTACAAAAGCCGACTTTCCGCTGTGTCCCTAAGGCTCTCTGCGGATCTGAGAGCTACGCCGGAATTTGCAGACAGTGGTAAACTATGAGTGAGAGGGAGTCAAAGACTGCGTACATGTGTACCCACAGATTCAACGGGACCGTGTGACGTGGTGAGATGATCTGGCGTTAAAACTAGTGATTGTGTATGGAGGCCTGGGGACCAACGTGAGACCCATCTAATCATCTACCTCTACCCACCTACCTACCGTCTCTCTTGTCTGTCTCCCTCTGCCTGAACTCACACATGCACACATTTCATGGAAATATGGATTATATATTTAAGAACGACACTCCCCTGAACTTAAAGAGAAGACACCGGGCACAGAGTCCCAACGTGGAGACGGTACTGAGAGCCTCGTCACGCGAATTTCTCCATTTAGGACGCTTTTGCCACGTGAGTACTGAGAGCCTCAGTGTCTGAGGACATGCCGAGGCACTGGAGGGGACGGGGACAGGGACCGTCCCTTTGCTATGGGGACAGGGACTCAGCCGCTTCCGAGCCAGCTGTCCATGTAAGTGGTGGCCCGACGGGCCTGAAAGTGGTCAGTCGTGAGTGTGGGGCTGACCGCGGTCATCGGCCTTCTAACGAGGGGCCAGACCACTGTCTTGACTCCCGCACTGGGGCTGACCAACACCCCTGCTCCTCTCCTCTCTCGTCAGTGTGTGGCTCCTGCCCCCTCGGCTTCCTTCCTGGCCACCCCAGGTCCAGACATGGAAGAACGACCGGCCCATGCCCACCACATGTCCTGCTGGTTTCCCAGCCACTGACCACTGACTCTGGTCTCTTCTAGACCCTACAGGAGATCATGACACCTGCTTCTGGCCAATGGGAATGTCCCTGCAGGTCACTTGATGGGAGAGTTGGCCCCCATCTCCTCGCCGGGCCAGTGCAAGGCTTAGCCCTGGGCAATCCTTGTCCCCGACATGCTCTGAGTCTGCTCCCCCTCTCCCCTGGTAAGGATCCCCACACGGAGTCCTGTCCTCCCTGCTCCCAGTGTGCATGTCCCCTGGAACCCATCAGGCGTGCGTGTCCCGGATCTGCACGATCCCCTGGAAAGGAAGCTCCGTGGGAGCTCACCCGGGGCTCGTCTGCTGTTTCCCTAGGTGCTGGGCACCGTGCAGGCACCAGGGAGGTCAGTCAACTCAGGAAAGAGAGCTCTTGGAAAGGGTGGTCCTCACTGCCAGATGCCTGGAGGGACAGGTGGGAAGGACGACTTCCCTTCGCGCTGAGCACGTCCCATCACCCTGGGCTCTTCGCTGGAGGGGAGGAAGTTACGATCACTTCTGCCCATCCCAGGTGACACCCAGATGTGTGCTGTTCACCAGCGTTTCCCAGACTCCCCACGTCGTCATCTGCAGCCCAGTGAGTCTCTCTAGTGGGGCCGTCCTGCGGACGGGGGATGTTCAGAAGCCCCTCCCCTACCCATCCCCTACCCCTCCCCTACCCATCCCCTACCCATCCCCTACCCATCCCCACCCTCACCCCAGGTCTGACACCAGAAATAGCCCCAGACATTGCCAAATGTCCCCTGGGGCAAACTCACCACTGCCTTGTGTGTATCAAATTCTCCACTCTGTGCCATCACCTGCAAGGGGGCCACCATCATTTCTTTACAGAAAAGCAAGCTGAGCTCAGAGAGGTTAACACACTTGCTAAAGGTCACACAGCCAGTGAGCCAAGGAGCAGAAAACTGAACTCATGCCGCAGCCTTCCTGGAAATCTCCAGAGTGGCATCTACTGCCCTCCACCCCCGTGGAAAACACTGCCACTGAGGACCTCGGTGTCTCACACAGTCACACAGGAACTGGGATGACCCACACCCAGCCGGAGGGTACCAGAGTCAGCAGAAAGTCACCTTGATGCTGAGAGCAGCTGCGGCGCTCTGCGCCTAGACCAGCGAACAAGCCGGGAGCACAGAGGTGTCTGGTGAGCGGGATTGGAGCCTGGCCCCTGCCCACTGAGACCCTCCTTCCCGCCTTGTGGAGGGGAGGGGAGCAGCACAAATGGGCTCGTCATTCCTCATTCGTTCTGAGATGGGTGTTAGCAGGTCTGGGACTCAGGTATGGCAGGCCGGGCGCCTGGGGGGATGCTCTCGGGGCTGACCCCGTACTTGCCCTGCCTTGAGAGTGAAGCTGCTTCGCATCTGCACCCCGGGTGCCTCCTGTGCCCCCCCCCCCGCACCTGTTTCACCCCTGCCAGCACCTCCTGTGCCCTGACGGGTCCCAGTCCTGGCTCTGAGTCTTGCCCTTACGGCGCTTTGGTTCATATCTATCCTAGTGGCCCTGCTGGACCGCTCCACATCTCCCAAGTCCACCTCAAAAGCTTCTCCAATGTGTTCAGAGAAGCATGTGGAGCCCACGGCAACCCTCTCACAGGTAAGGCTCATCCTCCAAGACACTTTGTCAAGGGAGGCCAGCTCTGGTGAGCAGTCAGACTCCGGCCACACCCAGACCACACCCGGGCCACGCCCAGAC